>NC_067403.1:188099420-188430670 GCF_016432865.1 Antechinus flavipes | reverse complement strand
TAAATACACAAAGTATCTAAAGAGAAATAAGCCTGAAAAGTGCGCTGGAAAGAGAATGAGAAAAGAGCTTCAAATGCTGAGGTCACAGAAAATTTAGAGCAAAGCTAAGACTGGCACCCAGTTATCCTGATTCACAAAACTGAAACAAAACAATGATGTACATATAGAATGAATTATATAGCATGCAAAGGCAGGGACTTGGGAATAACTAACTATTTATTATGCACAAAGTGAAAAGAAGTGGAAGTATATATACAAACCACTTTAAAAAGTTTTTGGGGGGAGAGAGTGGGAAGAAATGTGCATAACTACACTATTTACTGTTATTTATATAAAAAATATGTAAGTATGTATGTATTATTGTGTGACTTCTAAACATAATCCAGGCAAAGTCAGGAGCCATACATAAAACTGAATGGCTGGAAAGATGAATGGGGCAGGAGATAAGACAGATGGAGAGAGAGACGTATATATTTTATATATATATGCATGTACTGTATATAGATAAATAGAAAGATATATATAGATATACTCTATCAATTCTATTGCTAAATTTTGTTAAAACTGAACTGGAGAATTATAAGGGATTATTCAAAATCCTCATCTGCAACTACAACATCAAAGACAGTTAAAAAAAGAAAAATGGTAACATTTCATCTACCTCAGTACCTCAAATATCTAGAACTTAGACAAGAACCAGGACTAAAGCAAAACACTGCACTTCAACAATCACAAATGATGACGCACAAAGTCAATGCATGGAAGCTCAAATAGGAGAGCACATCATCATTACATTACCTACAATAGATGATTGCCATAAAAAGATGACTCGAGACAGTTAGAAAAGGCTCAGGCTGTAAACAGAAAGAGAAGCGTGTAATATTTGGGAAAGATTCCATTCAAGATGTCTAAGATTCAGCACTAAAAGGTGATAGAGGCAATCCTGAGTTCATGGTCTTATCTAAGTTGTAAAGTCTATAAATGTCTGCTGGTGGTCATCCAAAAACAAAATTACAAATCTAAATCATTTCCTTATTAAAGACTTTTTCTTAAATTTCTATTATTAGTCTTTCTATCTTTTTCATTATCACAAACATTTTCAAACCAAAAGATGATTTTTTTTTTTTTTACTATATTCCTTAAGTTATCCTTAAGACATTTTAGATCATTTTATTAGGTTGGCTATCATGAGCATTTTCCTTGAATAAAATATTCTGAATATGCTTTTTTGGAGCACAAGAATGAAAGAAATTTTTGTCTATTGAACTATAAATGGGATTCCTGTAACGGTGTGGGGAGGAAAGTTTGGTTGAGACAGCAGCAGGCCTAAAGTCTCTTCCCACTCTGGGTTCTATGTCATCAGTGTCAGGTACTGTCTGCCATCTATGGCACTATCATCAATGAAGACATGAAAAGGTTGTGATATGATTAATGATGGAATTCCCATATTCATGAATGTTTTAAAGTACTGAAGTGCTTTAAGGGATAAAAAAAGCTACAACAATTAGAAGTTGCAACCATTCATTTTTTCTACTAATGATGGATAAAGTGGTTACATACAAGTACATCTCTTTAAAGGACAATAATTTATGTAAAAAACAATGATTTTTTTCTTAGTCATCAGAGAGTCCCACCTTCTTGAAGAATGTTCTGAAATTGGAAACATTATGCTAAAAGAAACATGAATTGAGCAAAATAATTATGCTTTAATTGACTTCACCCCAAAAGATCTCAAGAATTATACTTCCCCATATTAAGGATGAAGGTAGTTAATAATCAACAACCATGCAGCAACTGAGGCATCATTAGACATTAATTATGGTTTTAGATGGAAGAGGTATAAGTGAGGTCCTTAATTTCTCCTTCTCTATTTTGACTCTCTGCTGGAACTTCATTGTCAAATAATTTTCAATTGATATATGACTGGAAAAAAATAAATCTCAGTAGCAAAGAATCTAAAGATTTAGGATCCTGTCCTGCTGCCTCAATTAACTCAAATAATTTCATGAGGAATTATTTAGCTAGAACTAAAAAACCATGATCTGTGTTTTAGTTGATTAACCATATAAAGCTACCTTTAAATTTGTTTGTTTTCTTGGCAAACAATAATTAAACTAACACTGGTGCTATTTACAAATTATTTATCTTTTATACTATACTTGTCACCTATGTTTAACAGTCATTTTCTGCAGTGATATATATGATTAAAGGTTTAAAAAATGAGAAGCATTACAGAACATCTTTCTATTACATCAAGAGCAGGGTCAAATATGAAAGTGACTACTATCTCCCCTAAAACATGTATTGTCTAAGAAACAGTTAAGAATTCTACTAGCTTTGCATAATTCCTAACAATCTTGATTTTTGAATAATAAAGACAATTTTAAATGACACCAAGAAGAGAATTTCCTAAATGAAGCTAAGAGTAGTCTCCATTCCCAATTTAATCCTTGGCACTGTTTAACTTCAATTCTTGTCAAAATATAAGCACCAATAAAACCAATAAATTCCTAGTGAATTCTATGTATCCATTCTATGATCTACATATCCTTATTCCAGGATAAGCATAAGAGAATTTACTGCTTGTGAAAATATATTAAAAACTTCCTGTTTAGTTTTATTACAAATATTAAGAAATTATATTTTCCCCTAAAGTCTTTTCCATTATCCTTTTAAAAAGTCAATTGTATCTTTAAGACAGATATATTGTAATCTGTTTCATATCACTGTCTCCCCATCCACCCAAAGTGACTGAAATTCGGACCATCTCTGAAGCAGGCACAGAACCCCAATGGGTTCTGTCAATGGAAGTCAATGGAAAGAAAGAGGATTCTTTGTTTAATTCCAGGAATTTGGTAGTAATCCAGCAGGGAATAGGAGTAACAATTTTGGAATGTAAATCTAAACTATATTTTTACATAGTGATTTTTTTCCTGCTTTTAAGATTCCATAAATGTTACAAGAAATTCTAATTCTCTTTGTGTCTGTCTCAGCTAGAAATAGCTTGGATATTAGATCAAATGGTTTCTAATAGTTGTTCAGTCATTTTTAGTTGCATCCAGCTCTTCATGACTCTATTATTTTTTTTTTTTTTTGAGGGGAGGGTTCTTAGTAAAGCTATTGACATAGTTTGCTTTTTCCCTCCTCCAGTTCATTTTACCAATGACGAAACTGAGGGAAATAAGATTAACTGACTTGCCCAGAGTCACATAGAAAATAAGTTTCTAATGTGAGATTTTAACTCATGTGTTCCTGACTCCACTTACTCAACTCACTCCACCACCTAGCTGCCCCAGTTCTGTAGACTTGAGTTTAAAAAATATTAAATAAAGTATTAGTAATGATATTTTTTCAACATTTTTCATAAGGCAGATTATTTCCTGTTCCTGTGTACATGTGTATATGTGTATATCTGTGTTATCAAGAAAAGCCAAGACTTCTACATTTTTCCCTACAAACTACCATGGATACTATATAACTTAACTGTATAGGTCAATCATGTTCAAAACAATCTTTTACAGAATGATTATTTCTTTTCTACACTATAAGAAATTAAACTGATCTTTGAAAAACCCAAAGCTTTTATTAAAGCTACTAACAACTTTGACTTATAGTTTAGTATAATTCTGCTTTCTTAAATCTATAATAATGATATTCTGACTTAGACATCTTTATTCCATTTCTTTCCTCTATGATAGTATGTACTATGCAAAGCCAAGACAAATGAGACAATTTTCTAGGATTTATGATCCAGTTTGTTTAAGATAACATGTAAAGTCAAACTAAGAGAGGGAATGTTAAATTTAAGCAGTAAAAATACCTCTTCTTCTGCAAAGGGATTTAGTAATTGGACAGAAACTGAAGAACTCAAGAGAATATGGGCTCAGATAGCATTTGAAAAGAGACATGGAAATAAACCAGGGGAAAAAAAAAGAGTAAAGACCAAATTGAGTGAAGAAAAGAAACAAGGCATCATCAAGATAAAATAACTAGGAATTAAAAGGGAAGCAAAATGAGAACATTTGAGAGTTAAGAACAAAAATCTAAAACAAAGGATACATTTTCACTTGAGACAGGAAAAAATCAATCTAGTTAATGTTTGGGAGCATTCTGATGAGTTTTGAAAAGAAATGGGAGTGAGAATAAAAATCCCTAACTAAAGAATACATAATAAAGTCTTATAAGCACTGATGAGAGAGAGAATTAAAAATAATGATTTTTGTTCCCAAGTATCTCTGGTCCCAAAGAAAGAAGACTTGGCTTCTAACTGTTGCACAGTTGCCTCCTCTCTTCACCTCAAACATCCATACTCCTATATCCCAGGGAACTGGGAGCCTTACTAAATTAAGTTTAGTGTGAGCTTTACTAAATTTAAGTTGTCCAACTTTTTTTAAGGTCTCTTTTGGAAGTAGCATGACATGATGGAAAGGGGACTGATTTTAGAGGACAGGGGTTTGAACAACAGATGGGTCCCTCACTATTCTTAGGATCTTACTGGGCAAATCATTCCCTCTTACTCAACTTTCATATGAAAAAAAAGGGGGGGGGGGGTGAGGGGGAAGTCAGACTAGCTGGCCTCAAAAGTTTTTTTGTTTCTTTTATTTTTCCCCAAAGTCTAACATTCTATGATCTATGCTAGATCTACCTTCTATTCCAATTCCCCCTCTGATCTATATACTGTACAAGCTGTCAAAATCATCTTCCTAATATAGCATTCTGCATCTCTCCTTTTAAAAACCTCTAATGGCTTTGTATTTTCTACTAAATCAAGTCTGAACCCCTAGAACAAAGTCCTTTATTACTCCAATCTGTTACTATTCCCATTTCACCTGAATGTCTTGCTGTTACTTTCCTTAAATCTTCCCCTTCCAATGCCTAAAACAAATTTTGAGACATCTCAAGTGAACTTCCTCACTTCCTTCAAGGCATAGTTCAAGGATACTATCACCTCCAATAACCTCCCTACTCCTAAGAGCTATTCCTCTTTAAATTTCTCTCAAAACGCTTCATTTAGACTTATTTTCCCTTTATCACAATACTTTATCTCATACCCACATATTCTATTCTCTAACTGGGATCAAAAACTAGAAAGGTTTTATCTGTATACCTTCCTAAACACTTATTTCCACATAGTAAGATTTTAACAAAAAACAAAAACAAGTGCTTACTGAATTGCACTTCATGATTCTATAAAGTACAGCCTTTATTTTGTCCACTCCTGCCAGTCTTGTGCTACCTCATTTAGGAAAAGTAGTAAGCAGCATATGACAAAAATTAAGTGTTGGGGTTTTTATTGTTGATTTGAATCAAATGCAAGGCTGGAATGGAGTTTGGCATGCTTATACACCACAAGTATCAGAAAGGTTTTAACTTACATGCTAAATATCAAAGGAACTTCTGAATAGATGCAAACTGAGAGGAGCCAAATGTAAATGGCAAATAGCAAAATGATTCCTGGAGACAGAAGCCCAAGAGAGACTAACAAAAACATGCACACTACAGGCATGCACTCTATTGTGTTGCCTGGACTAGCAAAATTTCAGAAAAATATTAATACTAGTAATATAAAATCAAAGCCCATTTTCAACCTGGCATAAACTCATGGAAATAACAATCAACCGATTGTGCCTTAAATACAAATAGTATGTCATTGATAATCAGGATGTTTTGATCCTATCAGCTTTTATAACATTATTCTTATAAAACTGTGACATGATTGCAGTAGTAAATGATGGCATATGGGATATACCTGTGTCTGAACTTAAGCCCCTATGTGCTCCCACCCATGACCAAAACCTGGCCAACATTATGACTAATAGAATTTGCACAGGGAGCTACACTTCAGATGTGAATCATTCATACTTACAGAAGCAGAAATAACAAACTGGCACAACCCTTCATCTTGCTGAGGGAATTCTGCTGAGAATCATAAGTAGGTCTTTTGGAGGAGGCCTTACCAATTAAGGGCCTACTTGTATGTAAACTGAAAAGAATGACACTTGTTATTAAACCAAGATTTTCTCATATATCCCTAATTATCATTTTCAGATAAATATTAAAGGATGATTTTCACATATTCTCTCTTCTGACAAATTATTTTAAATGAACTTTTTGATATTGAGAGCTGAAGAACCATCCTTGAGTCAATAATTTCCTAAGTCAAGAAATACACAACTAATAAGCTCTTAAAGAATTTTTTCATTTTTGGACTGCTAGTACTCAGCACAAGGCTAGGCAGTTAATAAATATCTATTGAATTGAGCTGAAGCATTTCTCAATTGCAATTTATAATCTGAAAATGTATTTTTGTTTCTTTCACAGGCTACTCTCCAAGGAAAGTGATATTCTGAAGATAAAAGGTATCAGTAGTATTCTGAAATGCAAAGGACTAAAATGAAAAGTATTTTACAAGAAAGATTCTCTTAGTTCAAATTTTCTGTTGATTAAATCAAGATGCCTATGAAGTAATTGGCTCTCCATCACTAGAGGTGTTCAACAACACAAAAGGCTGCATAATGAGCTTATAAGGAAGAATGTGGAGAAGACAACTGCTTCAGGGGTGAAATTAGACTAGATGACCTCCAAAGCCCTTTTTCTTTTTCTAAAATCCTCAGATTCCTATGAATGTGGTTTGCTTCATTTATTAAACAAGGAGTAAATTTACTGTGGTAAATACTAATTAATACTAAGCTAAATTATTTGGCTGAACATCAATTGCTTCTATGGGAGTACAGAAGATGGGATTTATCAAAGCCAATGAATATTCTGCCTAGCCAGCTAAATAAGCTCCCATTGTGCTTTCTGACAGTGTTTAGTCCCCCTGACTCTCAGGAAGAAAATAAGAACACCGCAGGACTGAAAAGGTGCTAGGTTTTGGAGTTAGAAAGTACTTGGGTTGAGCTTAGGCTCTGCCATTTACTCCCTGTGCAGCATTAAGCATCTCATTTCTCTTCTAGAGGCCACACCTGGAAGAAGAGATGAGTTCACCTAGAGAAAGTGATTTCTAAGGTCCCTTTTAATTACAAGGAAAAAAATCCTAGGGGAAGACACAAATATATGAAAGGTAATGGCATGAAAGAAAGAAAAGAGAAAAACTAGAAGAAATAGGATCAAAGTCAGAGAGATGACTTTCATTAAATAGAATGGTAACACTCCCTCACAATCAAATTGTTGGTTAAAATGAGCTGCCACAAGAGGGAGGGAGTCTTCTCAGTAATAGGGCTCTTCCCACAGAGGCTTCAGGGTCCAGGATATTCTATCCCAGATTTATGTTCAGGAACAAGTGAACCAGATGACCTTTGGGGTCCTGCCAACTCAAATGATAGAAGTGGGGGAGATCAAGAAGATGAAAAGGAGGTAGAAGTGGGGGGTAAAAAGTCTTAGGACGTGAAGGAATAAAAAGGTCCTGAGGAGAGGGAGAAGATCCTGGGGAGGAGGAAGGAGTGGGGAGGTCCTGGGGAATAATAAGAAGGTACTGAGGAGGTTTGAGATGAAAAGATCCTAGGGAAGAGGAAGGAATAAAAAGGTACTAGAGAGGAGGATGACCAGGTGCTAAGGAAGGGGACAGGGATGAGAAAATCCTGGGTAGGGGGCCGGATAAAAGGGGATGGCAAGGTACAGGGATGAAGAAGATGGGGGAGGGGAGAAAAGGGAGGATGAAAAAGTTCTGGAAGGGAATGAAAAGGTGCTGGGGAGAAGGGATGAAGGGAAGGGTTTGTAAAAGTTCAGCAAGGATGGGAGGTGACAAGGTGCAGGGGAGAGGGTTAATAAGTAGGGAAGAGGTGACACGGTGCAGAGGAGGGGAATGACAATCGAGGGGAGGGGTAGCAAGGGGCAGGGACGGGGGATGACAAGCGGGGGGGGGGAGGGGTGGCAAGGTGCTGGGGAGGGGCAATGACAAGGAGGGATGTGATGGCAGGGGCGATGACTCGGGGCTGGCGAGAAGCTGAGCGGAGGAAGGCTGGGTCCCTGCCCCCGGGCCACAGCGCTCACCCAGTTGCCGAAGCCGAATTGCTCGATGGCATCAAGCAGAAGCTGCTCCTCTCGGCTGGTCCAGCCGCCCTCGGCCTCGGGCCCCCACAGCGTGAAGCGGCCGCCATCCACCAGCTGGTAGCCGTGCCAGCGTCGGTGGTGGCCGATCTCGGCGCCAGCCGAGAAGCACTCGGGGCACAGCTCGATGTCCTGGCACTCGGTGCAGCGGAAGCGCAGCGGGCTCACCTCGGCCAGACAGTACACACAGTACTTCTTGCCCAGCTCCGCCATCTTCCCCCGCTCGCCCGCGACGGTCCCGCCGACGCAGCCGACGGAGACGCCGCCACTTCCCCCGGCGGACGAGGGCGGATACGATGAACAACCACCGCCGCCGCCGCCGCCGCCCGCCGCGGCTGCCGGAGCCGCCACCGCTGCTGCTACGGCCAAGGCCCAGGAGCCGCCGGAGCCAGCCAGCCGAATGTCTCGTCTCAATACGCAGGCGCCATCCGACGCCGTCAGGCCGCCGTCTTCCCTCCTCCGCATCGCGCAGGCGCTCAGCACCAATCAGTGCCCGGCGCAAGCGTGAAACCCTTTAACAACTCCTGGCTTTCCCCTCCCCCCCGACCCTTGTAGAGGAAAGACAGTTCTGGGATCTGCGACTGCGCATTCCCTTTTCCCTCCTTCCCCCCACAGTTTTCCCGATTTTTTTTCTTCCCTGCGCCTGCGTCCTTCTGGTCGTTCCCAATCCCAGAGGGAAGGAGGAGGGACGGGTGAGGTGTATGCCGACGTCGCTTCTTTTGTCACGCCCCGCCCCGCCCCACTGTCCCCGCCCTCGCCCAATCGGCCCTCTCCAACTCTCCCCGCGGCTTCGTGATCTCCCATTGGCGGACGAAGAAAGAGAACAGCCAATCGCCCCAGTCGCTACTAGTGCCTCTGGTTGCCCCGGGAAACCAAACAGAAAAAAAGGAACCGTTTTCGCCCGCACTCCTTTCTCCTGTCCAGAGTTCGGCGTGTTAGGAGAGCTGCTGACGTGCGGACGTAGGGGAAGGGATGGAAGTGCTCGAGGAGGAACCCGAAGGGGCCCAGGCTCCTTTGGAAACTCCGCAGCCAACGAGCGAGGAGGTGCCCGATGTCTCCAAGGCCGGGAGCCAGGACGGCGGGCAGCCGGAGGAAATGGCTTCGAAGGAGGAACCGTCGGAGGGCGATGAGGCTGCGGAGGTTGAGCCAAGAGTCATGGAGGACGCCGAAGAGGCCGAAGAGCGTGAGGTCGAGGCCGAGGAGCGCGAAGGCGAGGCCGAAGAGCGCGAAGGCCAAGCCGAGGAGCATGAGGGGGAGGCCGAGGAGCATGAGGGCGAGGCTGAGGAGGCTGAGGGTGAGGCCGAGGAGCATGAGGCTGAGGCCGAGAAGCATGAGGGCGAGGGCGAAGAGTTTGAGGAAGAGGCCGAGACGGAGGCTGAGGCCGAGGAGGACGAAGGGGAGGAGAAGGAGGGGGAGATTCCGTCGACCTTCTCTGACGCCGAGGAGAGCAGCGCGGTCGGGATCCCAGAGTCCATCGAAAGCCGCGTCGAGGACTGGATCTCGGGAGACAGGACGCGGCGGTCCCTGAGACGGGATAGGGAGAGCGACGTGTCGCTGGGCTCTCCCGAGCGGGAAGACTTCTACAAACAGGAGGAGGAGGAGGAGGAGGAGGCGGAGGAGGCCCCCGACGAGATGGAGCTGAAGATGCAGGAGCAGCAGTTGCGCAGCGAGCTCCTGGACCAGTACCACGGGCTGCTCTCGGAGCGCAACCGCATCCACCAGTACAACATGCACCTGCAGCATAAGATTTCGCAGGCCCTGCGCAAGAAGAAGAGCTCGGAGCCCGGAGTGGAGATGGCCGATAAGACGTCCTCGGAGCTGGACACTCCCGAGAAGGAGCAGACGTATCAGCGCTACCTGAGCTCGCTGGAGGAGCTAAAGAAGCAGCAAAACGAGGACGTGGAGTGGTACCAGCGTGAGCTCGAGCAGCTCCGGCAGCACTGCCAGGACAAGTTGGCCCAAGTAGAGAAGGAGTGGAAGTCTTTCCAGATGGTCAAGAAGCAGGTGATCCTGCAGGCCATGGGCAGCTGCCGTTTTGCGGGCGGGAAGCAGGCGGCGCTGCGCGAGGTGGAGCAGATCCAGGCGGTGGAGGACCGAAAGGAGAAGGAGATGAGCGCTGTCCGCCTGGAGAACGTGCAGCTCAAGCAGTGCCTGGCCCAGCTGGAGGCCAGGATGAAGGCGCAGGAGGAGCTGACGGAGGGACTGCACCTCATAGACTTCGAGCAGCTCAAGATAGAGAACCAGACCTTCAACGAGAAAGTGGAGGAACGCAACGAGGAGCTCTTAAAACTGCACTACAAAGTCACCAGCAACGTCCAGATCATCACGCACGTGAAGGAGAAATTGCAGTTTGTGGAATTTGAGAATCTGGGCCTCAAGTCAGACCTTATGGAGATCGATGCTCAGGTGGCCCAGAAGAGGGACATCTTGACCAAGACTAAGAAGGCCAGGGACAGCCTTAGAGTCGATAATGTCAAGTTACATCAGAAGTGTGGACTATTGGGCAAAGAGATGCTTCTTCGGGACCTGGAGCAAAAGGTGGACCAAACCGAGTTGCTCAGCCAGCGGCTGGAAACACTTAAGCGCCAGCACGCTGGGCTGACACTCTCTTGCAAAGGGCTCAAACAGAAAATAAAGGAAGCCAAAGCATTCCTCCCATCGTGAACGTCAGAAACAGTTGATGTGGATCTTCAGCAAAACCTTTCCAGTTTTCATAAGGAACTTAACCTTTAGTGGACTTATTTTTCAATAGGTGCCATTCCTTAAAAAGACCTGTGTGCTTGGGGGGAGGGGGGAATTATATTGAAAAATGGAGCTTACAAATATTAAGATTAGTGCTGGACACTAAGCTGAGACAACTTATTTTAAATGAGTTGAACATCTTAATGAATTTAAAACAGGGTCAAAGAAGCCACATAATATGGTTAAAGTTTATCTCTTGGATATAGTGTAGAAATAAAGGGTAAAAAAAAAACCTTTCAGTTTTGAACCATTTCACCATTTGAAATCATCAGCCACCTGCAGAATTTTCATTTCACTTTGAGGAAATACACAAAGAGAACCAGAAGCCTCTTCTGTGAAAGGGAAAGGGGGGAGGTGGAGGAGGGAAGGGGGTAAGGGGAAGGGTGATATAAAAAGAATAAAGAAAATTTAACTTTATTCCCATGCATAAATTGAATTATTAAATGTTTAAAAACATTTTGTTTCCTCAGTTATCTCAATTATATAAAATGCTCCACAAATCATTCACAAATATTTATTTTAGGACCACCATTTAGCTAGTCTATAAAATATATTTTAGACACATGAGAATAAAATAGAAATAAGTAGCAGAAAAAATTAGTTTATTTTTCTTAATTGTACTTCTTGGCCAGGACTATTCTCTGAATAATACTGGCATTAATTTCAGCCTTAAATTAGGTCTCCTTTTCTGATTGTCTCAGATCCTCTTAAAAGTCCAGAAATATTTAAAGGGCAACGACTTTTGTTTAAAAGTTAAGGTTCTCAAATCTTTTGACAGCAGAGCCCAAAACTTGCACTCTACTAAAATGTATATTAATTTTTTTAAAAAAATTATCATATGCATGTTTGCTTAGCAATCTAGAATAATTGAAATTTTAATTTAGTCTTAATTACACCAGGACCTGGGCCTTTGGTCTTAGATCTCACTCAGAGGGGAAAAGGAGATCTCATGGGATGGGCTTACTACTTATGACCATGTCACACAGATTATATCAAAATAGTTCAGAAAATCCTACTTCAGTTAGCCTTTTTTGGTCTTGCAGTTTTCAAATACTTTTAAAGGATTCTCTTGTTGGTATTTTCTTATGTTTCATTTGGACTTAATAAAGATCAATTAAAACATCCAACAACATTTCCATTTTGTAATTAAGCCATTTATGCACTGTACTCATTAATCGATGCAAAGCCCAACCTTACATTTCATTGGTAGTTTATCGTTTTTTTGCTTCTAAAGCAGAGGGTTGCTTTTCTTCTTTCCCAGTTCATCTAGACCTGAAAAGTGAAAGTCTTTAGTGAAAGCTATTCATTTAGAAACATTCTTCTCGGTGCCTCAAGATGTCAAGGTGTATCCTGGCTATTGCACTACTATACAATACTGAAAGTGAAATTTAGAATTAGTACCAGGAGTGACACTGCAGCAGCTGCTACATGCTAATAAAGCTGTTTATGGAAAAAATGCTGTAAAAAGCTCAAGGATATTCAGTTTAAATTGATTTTTAATTAACAGTTGTCCTTAGCTATCAGGAGGAACAATGTAGTAGATAAAGCATTTCCAGGTCAGAAAACTTGGGATTAAATTAGCACATTTTTAGTAACTCAGCAAAAGTGAGATTTTAGGACAGTTATTTTATCTCTTTGAGATCCTTTGACATCTACAAAAGGGGGATCAAACTCTTTGACCTCAGTTAAGCATTTATTGAGCTCTTAATGTGTACTACATGCTGGGAATACAAGGAAGAGCAAAATCAGTAATTTCCCTTAAGGTTACATTCTTACAGAGAAAACATGCCAAGTGTGTAGGGGGGAAAAAAGGATAAATTGGAAGTAAGTTCAAAATGAAAGCACTTGAAAGTAGTGGAAAGTCTTTCCTCTTGCAGAAGATGAGCTTTGAAGGAACCCAGAAGATGGACAAGGCAGGAAAACATTCCAGGCATGGGGAACGGACAGTGAAAAAAATCACAAAGATAATTGCTGATCCTATATTTCATGAAGGAGGAAAATGAGCCCCAGAGAGTTAATGACTTGTCAAAAGTCTCATAGCTATAAAGTCTCAAAGGCAGGATTCTCTTAGGCTGTTTGTTGTCTGGTAAGGTGGTGAATATGAAAATTCTAATGGTAAAGAAATAAATGTACATGCGAATAGCCAATAAATTGTTTTCATCTTTCACCCCTTTTACTCCACCCCACTTGTTAACAATGGCCCACATAGGCTAGAAACTGGAAAATGAATGGATGCCCATCAATTGGAGAATGGCTGGGTAAATTGTGGTATATGAATGTTATGGAATATTATTGCTCTGTAAGGAATGACCAGCAGGATGAATACAGAGAGGCTTGGAGAGACCTACATGGACTGATGCTAAGTGAGATGAGCAGAACCAGGAGATCATTATACACTTTGACAACGATATTGTATGAGGATGTATTCTGATGGAAGTGGATTTCTCTGACAAAGAGACTTAAAGAGACTTAACTGAGTTTCATTGGAGAAATGATGGACAGAAACAGCTACACCCAAAGAAGGAATACTGGGAAATGAATGTGAAATGTGAACTATTTGCATTTTTGATTTTCTTCCCGAGTTATTTTTACCTTCTGAACCCAATTCTCCCTGTGCAACAAGAGAACTGTTCGGTTCTGCAAATATGTATTGTATCTAGGATATACTGCAACATGTTTAGCATATATAGGACTGCTTGCCATCCTGGGGGGGGGGGGGGGGGGGAGGAGGGAGGGAGGGGAAAAAACGAAACATAAGTGATTGCAAGGGATAATGTCGTGTAGAAATTATCTTGGCATGGATTCTGTCAATGCGAAGTTATTATTAAATAAAATAAAATTTATATAAAAAAAAAAAAAAAATGGCCCACATATTAGACACTAATGAAGGGTAGAGGAGCTAGTAAAGCAAAGTAACAAAAGTACCTAAATGAGCCTGGCTCCATAACAAAGTCTAGATTTTTATAGTGTTTCAATATGTTGTTCAGGATATTGTATAGAGAATTAATGTTGCACAAGGGATGAGAATAGGAAACTGACTTCAAGTGAAAATAAACACTAATGCATTAGAGATATTAAGAAGCAAAAAAGGAAGTGTATCTACAATTATTTGATTGACCACACTTGTTCAATAGTTACAAGTGATGCTGGTGTGGGATTTCTCCAATTTAAAAGTTCGTTTATCCATACCCCTATTTGAATATTTGAATATTTAAATTACATTCAATAGTATGATAAAAGGTGTTTCTAAGAGGTTGGGAGGAGAGAATGTGAAGGTCACCAGGTGCAAGGGCATGATATTTTAGGTCTGAAAAGTTAGGAAGACAAAGAGAAGGCTAACTTGAGGTCCCAGAAAACTCATCAGGAGAAAGGTGAGTGATGTTGCAGGGTGAGAAGTTTGTATGAGAAAATGACAAATGTTTCAGGGGAGATTGCAGATGAGACAAGGTACTAAAATCCAGAAAGTCAAAAGCACAGCAAGGAGGGCAAGCATGGAGACACATATAGAAATTGATGTAGGGTGATATAAGCAGAGTTAGTAAAAATATTTGATAGCACACTATAAATTGGAAGAACCAAAATAATAATGAAAACACTACAAATGTGCAGACCACAAGTGTGGAACACTGCATACAACATAGAGTAGATATTCTGAAGTTTTGTTAAATTCTAATTTTCTGGTATTTTAAGAGACAAAAAATTAATGGAACAGGTTTTCGATACAATAACATCTCTAAAGGGGGTTTTGCAACTAGTCATTTTTAAGTTTGAATTGTTTTCCATAGACTGTAATGGGACCCAAACTTAAATATTGTTAACTCTCCCTATCATGATCCAAAGTGAGAAAGAAGAGTCTCTCTCACTTAGAAAACCTCCAAGGGATCAGGTTTCTCTACAGCATTTATGTTAACCGAGTCCAAGCTCCCACAATCAACAGAGAGATTCCTTGAAGTGTATACTGAGTGATCAGAGCCATGATAAAGAGAGGAAAGAAAGCAATCCCAACCCAGAACAAATGAGTGATAAATAATCAGAAGACAGAAAAGACCCTAACATTCATTTCAACCCTTTCATTTGCATAGTGAGTCCAGAAGTTCAGCAACTTCCCCACACTTACATAGATAAGAACAGACTCCAGTTCCTCCATTTTCACATTTAATACTCTTTCCCTTGTAGCACCCTCCCACAAGACAAGTTACTATAGCCCTTTAGATGGATGAATTTAGTAGGGCTCCTCTCCTTTTGGGAGTTGGGAATGGTGCTAAATAATTTTGAAATGTCCCTGCTGGAATCAATAACTCAATCTTATAACTTATATAAAATCTTATTGACTGCTTATGTTCAAGTACATATATATATATATATATATATATATATATATATATATATATATATATATATAGAGAGAGAGAGAGAGAGAGAGAGAGAGAGAGAGAGAGAGATTTCCCTACTTTCAGAGAGATCTCATTTTACAAGAGGGAGGGGTTTTTTTAACATGGCAATGCAAGACACTCCATGAAAAGTTTTCGTCAAACAATGGGAAATGTTTGCCTGTTTCCATGAAAAGAAAGCCCTTAACTACTTTTGTAATAAAATCTACTAAAAATTCAGACAAAAAATAAAACATTATTTCTAATCTAGAAGATAAGAATGTAATCTTTCAGCTAAAGTATATGAACGGACATAAAACAATTTTATATGACTTTTATTTAATAAAACCACATATTTACAATTCAAAAAGTTTTGTTTGATACACTTACCTAAATAAAACAAATGGGTAACTGTACAATCAAAACATGATATGTAGCAAGTGTATCAAGAGTTATCTATAAGCAATTTGAATTAAGACATTGAAAAATATAAGCAATTATAAAGTATGTTTAAAATGAAATTTTTAAAACTAAATTAGACATTCTGACTAGAGATTAAAGATGCCAAGTTTGTTCTCTACTATAAAGTGCAGGTTGCACAAAATCCCAAACATGAAGTCTTAGATTCTGTAATTGAGTTGCACGTAAAAATGCAGACTTCTGAAATGGTGCAGCATTTCAATATTTGTTTTCCAGTTATTCTTAAAGAGAAGCCCAGTTCTTTTGGATAGGGATATCTCCTGAAAAGAGGGCAAGTTCATCTGCCTTATAGTTTAAACCTCCCCCACACTTGAACAGTAAAAATTAAGTTGGCAAAATCCTAGATGATCCCTGAATTGGTTGTGAAAACTATTCTTCGAAACTTGAGATTGGGTAAGTAGTCCAATCACAGAGGGCCAAGGACTCCTGTACCGGTTTCACATGCATCAATAATGCTATCCAAAGGAATTTTTTTTTTCCAAATTAGTCTAATGAAAAAAGTTAAATAGCTGAATTTTTAGACAGGTGAAAAATTTCACAAACTGTGCAAAGCTCATTATTGCATCACTTTTCTTCATTACTTAACAAATATTTATGTACACTAAGAAAAGATAGAAAATATATACATCCTCAGAGATCAGAAATCCTAAGTCATTGAACAAAAATAATTACATCTGTGGATAATTAACAGTGCACAAGTGCTGTGGCAGGCCTTGGTTATAACCACGCCGTTTTCAGTCTGTGTTACATTCAACATCTTGATTTTAGGAAATGGGCTTCTGCAGGGGTTAGGGACTAGAAAGGTTGGTAGGGCATCCAGTGGAAAGGGAATGCCTTCTCAAAAAAATTAAAATTAATGATAGGCAAGTCATCTTTTTTAAAGGCTGAGGCAAAAAGTGACATCAACAACATATTACAAATCTCACTGGGGGAGAGTCAGCATTTTATAGCTGAATACATACCTAAAAAAGTTCCTTAAAAGGTAACAAACCACACATAGTGCAAATATTTGATGTTAGGCGTACTGATGACTTCAGAATGAGATACCTTAACCTGAAGATCTATTGACCTTCTAGTTGCCTATTGCATCTAGATTTATGAAAAGAGAAAGTAGTAGACTTAGAAAAACTATGGAAATAAGACCATAGTAAGGTTTGGATGGATGTAAGATTTCTGATATAATCAAAGAGATCAGTCACTAACAGCAACTATCTACTTAAAGAAGTATGTCATTGGGGATCAGACATGTAAATAAGAGTAAAAAGCTATCTTCTTCTTGTATGGGTGATATAATTTGCAAACACTTAAGGGAATGTCAAGTGACATCACAATATGATCTGAATGGTCAAAACAGCACTCAAGAAACCAATAAGCTGGTGGATAACTGGGGTAGAGAGGTCATGAATTCACAAAGAGATTATCACCCATTTCTAAAATTTTGCTAAAAAAAAAACAAAAAACCCAAGCATTTTCTACAAAGAAAATAACTGAAGTTCTTAATTATCTTACTAGAAAAATTGTCTGAAAGTAACAACCTTCTATCCTAGTTCAGAGCTATTAGGTATATATTGCTTCATTCTTCTGCGATGATGACAATTTCTAAAGCGCATGATGCCATACATAGAGATAACTATGGGCACTTATGATTTATTCTGACATTCAGTTGATGAAGTCAGGGAAAGAAGTGGCCTTAGGGACTAGAAAGGTTGGTAGGGTTCCCTCATGCATGACCCACTGTGGTGGGGTTTTCTTTTTGTTTCTGAGTGTGTCTATCATATAATTTCCTTTCATATAGACTCTGTATTTGTATTTCATCTGTATCAATAAATAAAGCCTGTTTATGTTCTTCTACCTACCAATTTTTATTTTCTCTTGGTATGATTGCCAAAAAGCAGGGGAACAGTCTCTGAGAGAACTTGATACTCTTTGGATATTAAATGTGTCACTTCAAATAAACACGTATCCTAAAAAAACTTTATAAAAGGCAACTTGGTAAAATTCCAAAACAAGCAACAGGTCTCCTCTCCCATAAGGTGTAGCTCTTTTGGTTGTATCAATCCCCAATCCCATTTTCACTGAATGTTATCTTTGGTAAATGTGTTTTCAAAAACAAGACCCAGAGCTTTGGGGGGAAAAACAGTTGAGAGTAATATCTTCCATAATGAAAATATGCAAACGTGAACTGGTGTCACAGATTAAGAGATCTTCAAAAGCACATTTCTTATACAATCTGGCTACAAGAATGTAGAGTACTGTCCACCATTTCATATTGACTTGCTAAGATTTAATTAACTTGTTTGGAAACTGAAAGGAAAAACTTAGTCATTGCCCTTATTCAAAATCGTGCACAGAGTGTGAGGGCTGTGTACAATCAATAACAGGTCATCATGCCACAGAGCTTCTTAAGGCTAAGCCTTGGTTTTCTCTTTTTAAAAAGGTATGTGTGGGAATGTGTTTTTAAGGCCAACTCTAGTATTATTAACAAAACTTGAAAATAATAGACTTGATGTTTCTCAAATGCTTATCCATTTGAAAGCAAGACATCTGCCCCTGGATTATCTCTTTTCCCATCTTCTCCCAATCCATCGGAAGCGTCAGTGTCTGAGGGAAGGGCTTCCCTTTTCCATGTCCCGGTTGTCTTTCTGCAATGCAAGCAGTACCTAGAAATCAGAGGGCAGACAGTTAACCAAAGGCTGCCTAGGATATATGCGTAGCTACAGTTACATGAAAGCCATGATAGTAAAGACAGTTACAAAAGAGATTAGATTTAAGAGTTTCACAGGGATTTACACAATGGGCATGCTACAGGACCCACAATAATTAAACAATTCAAATAAGAACATGTGCCACTTCAAAAACTTCTCATGTTTTAATGTGAAAGATACTGAGAAATAATAGTAATAATGGCTGACGGGTATAGAAAGCTTTATAATTGCCAAATGCTTTTATGCAAATTACCTCCTCTGATACAAATAAAGACTATAAGAACGTGTGATATCTGTAACTGTGAAAATTTGCTGCTAAAAGCTGAGGTGGCTATAAGATCTGTCCCCGAATTAGAATGATATACACCAATGAAATCCACAAATAATTCTTGGAATTCATTTTAGTAAATATTTTCAACCCAGAGCAACAAGATTTCATATTATTGGGGGGAGAGGGGAAGTAATAAAAGACAGACATATCAACTCAGGAATTGTAAAAAGCTAAATGAAGTATAGTATAAACTATAAATTATGTTAGACACTGACTTTTCTTCTCTCATTTACTGGTTCATTTGACAAAAAAAAATTTCTAATAAGTGTATCTATGAACAATCAGCTAACACTTTGTTTTTTAATTTGATTTCATTTTTAAATGTTAAATTTTGAATTTCCAAATTATTGCTCCCCTTTTTCTGCTCTACCCCAAAGATAAGAACAAAGCTCATTACAAATATGTAGAATGAAAAATAAATTTCTACATTAGCTATGTCCAAAAAGAAAGAAAGAAAGAAAGAAAATATGCTAACTAATAGCATAACTAATCTATTAACTTTCCATCTGGAGGTAAATAACAGTTTATCATGAGTCATTTGGAAGTGTGACTGGTCATTGTTCTGACCAGAACTCCTAACTATTTTCCTTGTCTTTTCTTTTTCCTATGATACATTACACAATTTCTTCTATTTTTTCAGTCTTTTGACTTTGATTTATGATTTCTTGATGTCTCAAAGTCATTAGCTTCCTCTTGACGAATTTTAATTTTTGAAAAGATAATTTTTTTTTCATTAAGCTTTTCCCATTTTTTCCTCTACTGCTCTTAATTGGTTAAAAAAAATTTTTTTTTTGCTCTTTAAAAAAAATATCTTTTTCTTGTTCTAGGAAATCTTGTTGGCTTGTGTCCAATCTATATTTTCCTTTGAGGCCTTGCTTGTAGATGTTTTCAAGTTTTGTGTTCATGTATTGCGCTTCCTTACCACCATAGTGACACAAGTTTTTTGTTTTGTTTTTTTCCTCCCTCTTTTTTTGGTTGCTCACTCTTCTAGCCTACTTCCTGACTTTGTATTATATGTTTTTAGGTTCTACTCATTTCCAGGAAAGGGAAAACGGAAGTACAGAGATATTTAGTCTGAGCTATTATGTCTTTTTGCTGCTTTCATAACATCAGAAAGGATCTTGCAAGTTTTCAGTACTTCCAAAGTAATGATTCAAAAATAGGTTTGTTTCTTGGCCTTCAGATCTGTGATCTGCAAGTTCTTGACTCAGGCTTAGGTTTGTCAGCCTCTACATGGTTGAGTTTCAGCAGACTGCTACTAAACCCAATTACTGTTCACCCATTGGAAGGATCTATAGTGCTTCCTATCTCATCTTTGATGAAGTGCTGGCTCATCTTTGGCCTAGAACCCTCCTGCCCTAGTTATTCCATTTCAGGCTTATATGTTGGGCTAAAGGCTAGTACTGACTTGCTACTCTACTCCTGGGTGACTGCCATGCAGCCATTTTTTTGGAATTCAGCTAGGGGCCAGATCACAACCACTTCACTATATTCTGAATCTGTGACCTGGAATTAGCTCTTATAAGACAAAGATGCCAGATGGCAACTATTCCTGCACCCAGCATTAGTTCAAAGATCCCAGGGGATCTCTCTTTTTTCTAGTCCTTTCTTCTCTGGTGCTCTGTATTAATCTCTTTGGATGCTGGAATGCTTCCACTTCAGCTGCCACAGTGAGCTTCTAGTTTCAATACTAATTTCAGGAGATCTCTAAATCTTTTAAGCTACTTTGTACTGGAAAAATGACACACTATGACTGTTTTCCTGATTTTCTTTGGGGCACTAATATAAAAAAAAAAAAAACAAAGAATGTGCTATATGAGCTAGACAGAACTGTTTGCTCTCACTCCACCATCCTGATTCTACCAGTATTTAGTTTTTATGACCATTTTATCAAAAGAAAATCTAACATGATCATAAGCAATAACTTTTAGGATTTATCAATTCAAATTACTTTTAATAAAAAAATTCAAAAATGATGCAAACACTATTAATACTACTAGGTATCATCCATATTTACATAGTGCTTTACAATTTACAAAACACTTTCTTCAAAACGAGCCTGACAAATAGGTGGTAGAAGTATCATTCCCATTTTGCAAATGAGAAAACTAAGTCGTAAAGAAGTAATGTATAGAGGCAGCTAGGTGATGGAGTGGATAGAGCACCAGCCTTGAAGTCAAGAGGACCTGAGTTCAAATCTGGCCTCAGACACTTAACACTTCCTAGCTGTGTGACCTAGCTGGGCAAGTCACAACCCCAACTGCTGGAGGAGGAGGAGGAGGATGAGAAAGAAGAGGAGGATGAAGAGGAAGCAAGTCACAGGTTTGAAATACCAATGAGTACATTTTACCCTACATTTTTTCTTTAAAAGGTAAATATTCAATAGAATAATATAATTACAACATAGAAATTATTGTTGAACAGAAAATGAACTCAGGACCCCCAACACACACACACACACACACACACACACACACACACACACACACACACACACACACGTGTCCCCAGGCCCCACACTGCCATCTTCCAGAAATCTGGCCTTAGAAAAGCTACTTTATATCTGAGTTATTATACACCTAATTTCTTCAGGTATAAAATGAGATATACATAAATTATTTATTTCAAAAAAATTTAGTGAGGAGCAAATGAAGCAACATGGGAATGAAAATTCCTACAGATCAAGTGACTGCAAAGCAAAGTCACAGAGTTTGAGGAAGGCCATGTGGCTATCATGCAGTGACTATTTGCTTATAAGCTTTGATATTTTCTCCTCCCAAATTTAAAATGAAACAGATTTCAAAACCATTTATTAACTGAATTACATTGTTCAATACACAATATTGAAAAGAGTCTAGATTTGACTTAGTGCTAACACACTAAGATACTTTAATAAATGTTTACTGACATACAATGTGATCACAGAAAAAAAAATCACTTCCCTTCAGTTTATTCAATTGCAAAATGATAATACTTAATTCTGCCTCATAAAGCTATTGTGAACTGAAAGATATGTAAACTTCATAATACAATAAAAATTGGAGTTATAATTTTTTTTTTTGCCTAGCAAAGTCACATACTGAAGAGAGAATTTAAAATAGTAGAGAGTGATTTACCTGAGCCCACTTTTTATTTCTACTTTGCATCTGAATTGCAGCAATAGATGTGAAGAACTCTTCTGAAGGCAAATCTTCTGGTAACTTAGTGAGGAATTGGGCTATGTGAATAAAATCCATTTTGGTCAAAATATCTTCAAAGAGTTTGAGTATTCCCAGGGCAGTACGAAACAGAAACTCTTCACCATCACGGCAGAACACATCCCAAATTCGACATGCCAGATCAAGTGGCAAAGATTTACTGTACAAGGTAAAAATCCTGGAAATGAAAGGGCAAGTTTTTCAGATCTAGAGTCAGACAAAAAGTAAACTCTTAAATACAGTCATAGTCTGAACCTTTTAAAAAACAACTATACCTAAAACAGAAGCCCTGGTTTCTTTCTTTGGTTGTCTAGGATTTGCAATAATTTTAAAATAGCAGTTAAGCATGTTTCAAGGCACTAAAACTGAGAAATTATTTTTGCCCTTAATTCATTCCATGATGCTAATTTAAAAAATGAGGCAACGCAGAGATGTAGTAGATAGAGCATTTGGCTTGGAGTTGGGTGCTCTATCTGACCAGTAAATAGAGGGGAAAGGTTTAATGAGACCTTACCTAGTGCTTTCGTTTTTCAAATTTTATACACAAATGTCCATTTACATGAGCATTTCATTTTTCAAATACATTTTAAATATTATTGCCATTATTTCATACTCAATATATTAAGATGACTAAAGAGATCCAAGCTACTTAAATACATTGCTACATACGGCATCTAATTCCATGCATCTAGCATTCCAGAAAAGGGCAACAGTTTTTCCCAGCAGGGGTCAGCAAAGAGCAAAATTAATTTTTCCAATAAGCTAACATTTCTTGATAAAAACTTACTAATAAACACACAAAGAAATACAGGTATGCTTTACTTCAAGAGTACTGAGAAAACAACTGGAGAAACAAAAACTTAGAAGTTTACAAAAGAATTCACGGAGTTTTCTATTAGTTATTAATTCCTCTAGTGCATTTTAAAAATAAATTGGTATTTTTTTTTTTTTTTGGTAATCCATTTCATATAGAAAATTAAGAAAATGGAATTATTTCTCAATCTCCTGCAGGGCTCCCTGGTTTCTTTCTTTCCAAAGCTATCATGAGTTTCTACTATTTTACATGCCATATCTAGATGTAACCTAACACTGTAGTGGAGCTTATGTAGCAAAGTCCTATGGTTACATTGTATGAAGAGCCACATAATTTTATAAGTACAGCATTACAATAATTCCAGGATGATAAATTTCAGCAAGACTATTATACTATACTACCTTCAAAAGTCAACTCAACAGCAATAAGGACATCAGGAAGAGGGTAGAGTTTGGGGTGAAATATACTGAATTCTGCAAATAATAACTCATTTATTCAATCAACATAATGTTGCCTCAAACATTGAATGAAAGATTGAGCCACTCACATAGAATATCCTTCATGTAAACTCTTCATTGAACACCTTCTGAGATAGTGGCAAACACTGTTGGTGAACATACATCATTCTATTTCATGCCTTGACTAATATTAATCATATAGTAAGTTATTTATTGTTTGATCTGTAAAGAAATCTTAATGTGATTTTAACAATCATACAGGAGATACCTTACTAGAGGTGAACATTTAAAATGGCATCTCACTATCTCCAAATTAAATGCTTTTTTTTTTTTTTTCAAGCACAGTCTGTAAGCCCAGCAGGATCTTGTAATCCTTTGCACACTTCAGGCAACTGGTTGCCCTTAAAGATCTGACCTGCTTTAAAATAGCATTTAAAAAAAATAAAAGCCTGCATTTTTCTTCTTCATTCACATGTGTAGCTCCCCTCATTTCCATTTCATAGAGATGAAAAAAACAGAAATATCAATTGCCCAATTATTTTCCCTTTTCATTTTTCTTGGATGCAAGTTATTGCTTTTGTCTTTAGCATAACTTGCTAATAATGCCTGCTGAACTGAATTCATACCATTCAGTATCTAAGTATCTGATTGCCTCTCCTCTTTCAGATGTCTTGAGAGTTAACCCCTTCAAAAACTTCAAAATGTTCCCTACTCCAACTCCCTCCTACATGACATCTTCTTCTGCTCATATTTGATTTGACCCAGCCGTTCTTTCCATTTCTGACTTTATACAATATTTCTGAATATAATGTGAGAGTTCAAATACTGTGGCATCTATTCTCACTGATGAAGCTTGACAGACAAATCTCAGTAGAGTTTTTTCCAATTTTTCCCTGTTTACAGTATTATCCTACATATGGGTTGCAAAATGACCTGATTTAATTAAGCCTCATGCCAGGTTTTCTATAAACTTACTCTTTTCTCCACCAGTCTCACTGTTTCTTGACTCCACAGGACTAATGGTCACTTATCTCTCTCCTCTGTCAAATATTACAAACTTCCATTGTAAGCTAATACATGGTGTCTGTGGCTCCCATCTCTCTATGTGAGAAGCTTAAGTATTTGGTGGTTGAGGCTATTTCTAGACTCCTGTCTTGTTCATTATGGAAACTGATTTACATTATTTACACGCCTTTAAAAATGATGAGTCTGTTTTCAAGTTAATTCTTTTCTGTTTTACAGCATCAATAAATAGCTTCTCATTTTAAAATTCAGATCCTTTCTATCTGAAAATAGTAAATTTTACTGGGGAATGGAAAAGGAGGGATGATTTTCTTCTGTGCTTATCATACTGTTAAAGAAAATTTTTAAAAAATTTAATAAAGTATTCATGATATATTGCATACTGCTTTTAAATAGTAGCTATATTCTTGGATTCATTTCATTTTCCTAAGCTATATCTTCCAAAAAAAGTTTTGTCATCTTTCCCTATATCTACCTCTATAATGAGTTAACTGAGAATAGGTGGCTTTAATTTGGACAGCCTTTATAGAAATCTCCCTAAAACTTCTCTGCTTCTATATCTTCTTCAGTGGATGCTGGCACACAAGTCAAATTAATAAACTATATTAAACACCTACCTACTATGTGCCAAGCTCTGTACTAAGAAATGGATATATAGAGAAAAGCAAATGATAATCATTATTCTCAAAGAGCTCATATTTTAAGGGGGAAGACAACATGCTAACAACTATGGACAAACAAGCTACACAGAATAAATTAGAAATAATCAACAGAGTGAAGGCACTAGAATTAAAAGAGGTTGAGAAAAGCTTCTTTTAAAAAGTGGGAGTTTGGGCTTATATCCCAAAGAGATAATAAAGAAGGGAAAGGGACTTGTATATGCAAAAATGTTTGTGGCAGCCCTTTTTGTAGTGGCTAGAAACTGGAAATTGAGTGGATGCCCATCAACTGGAGAATGGCTGAATAAATTATGGTATATGAATGTTGTGGAATATTATTGTTCTGTAAGAAATGACCAGTAGGATGAATACAGAGAGGCCTGGAGAGACTTACATGAATTGATGCTAAGTGAAATTAGCAAAACCAGAAGATCATTATATACTTCAATAACAAGACAATATGAGGATCAATTCTGATGAAAGGGGCTATCTTGGGCAATGAGAGGATCCAATTCAGTTCCAATTGATCAGTGATGAACAGAACCAGCTACACCCAGCGAAAGAACACTGGGAAACACTGTAGCATTTACAGTCTTTCTGTTATTGTTTGCTTGCATTTTTGTTTTTCTTCCCAGGTTATTTTTACCTTTCTAATGTACACATGTATTGTATTTAACATATACTTTAATATGTTTAACAAGAAAAAAAGTGGGAGTTTAGCTAAGTCTTGAGGTCAGGGAGAAGAAATGAAGAGAGAATTCTAGGCATGGAGGACAGCCAATGAAAAAGGTAAGTAAAGTATTTCAGGCTAGTGGCACTGTACAAATGTGAGGGCTTGGTGAGCCTGAATAGTACTAATGTAAGAACTCTTATGTTAAAATGAGTTCCCTCCTCCTCATCCCCTTCCACTCTATATATTGTCAAATGCTATATTTTTTAATCTCTTCAACACCAAGTTCTTCAATTACCACCAAGTGTATCAACTACCATTCTGGTTTAGTTTCATTAAGTCCCTACTATGTGACAGTCATGATACTAAACATGAAGATAAAATGAAAAGATAAAAAGTAATTCCAACCTTCAAGAAGATTACAGTCCAGTGGGGAATATGATATGCAAATAATCAAGTACAAAAAGATAACACAAAGACAGGTTTTCTATAGAAAACAAGACTTTAATTGAGATTTGAAGGAGGCCAGAAGGCAGAGGTGGAGATAGGAAGCCCTAGGCGGGAGGGAGGTCTAGGGGTGGGGTGATGGGAATGTTTTATAGGATAACAAAAAGTCCACTGCCCCTGGATTATAAAGTACTTGGAGGAAAATAAGGCACAAAAAGATTCAAAGGAGAGGAAGGGCATTAAAAGCTAAAAAAGGGAGGCTGTATTTGGTAATGAAGAATAATAGCAAGCCTACTATATGACAGTCATGATACTAAACATGAAGATAAAATGAAAAGATAAAAAGTAATTCCAACCTTCAAGAAGATTACAGTCCAGTGGGGAATACGATATGCAAATAATCAAGTACAAAAAGATAACACAAAGACGGGTTTTCTATAGAAAACAGGACTTTAACTGAGATTTGAAGGAGGCCAGAAGGCAGAGGTGGAGATGGGAAGCCCTAAGGTGATGACACGGTCAGAGATAATCTGAAGCAGAGAGAGACCAATCAGAAGTCAGACACAATAGCCAAAAATGACATAATGAAGGCCTGCACCAGAAAGGTGGCAATGTCAGAGAAGAGGAGGAGCATAATGGAGAGATTACAAAGTAGAAATGAGAGGACATGGCAACAAACTGAATGTGGGAAAATGATTTTCTTCACTGTCTTTTCTGTAAATGCTCACAATAAATATAGCAAAAGCAAGACAGCCAGAAGTGCCAAAATATTCTCTTACTGTCTTTGGACACACTCTAAAAACAACTCTGCCAGTTTCACTGCTTCTTCTCTAAAGGAAATCTTTGAATCAGTTTTTCATTTAGTATCAGCTTGCTTTTTGTCATCTGGTATGTCAAAGCTTGTGGTTCAAATCCTTCAAGTATGTCAATTAAATTAATAAAAATTTCACATTTAGAATATCAACAGTTAATATATTCATCTGTAGAATTTATATCTAAAATAATGATTCTTGACATCCTTTGTCCCATTCCCCAACTTACTGCCTCCCACCAACCAATCACTGACACTACAGATAAAGAAGGAGTCCTTGGCAAACTGAGATTTGTATCATGAATTTCCAAGGTCAAAAATCACATTACTTAGGAATCGGTCTACTGATGTTGAGCTTTTTTAATCTACCTGAATCCAGTTTTCTCATGTAGAAAATTAAGGATTAGATCAAATGGTTTCTGAAGTTCCTTCTACCTTGAAATGTATTCTATCATTCATCTGTAACTAGGTCTGGTCCTCAGAGAGTAGCCACAGGATATCATCAGGAAGGTACTTAAAGACTTTTTACAGCATAACAAAACCTACAAACACTAGTGCTCTATTGATATAACCTTTGAGAACCCAAGGTTGTTCCCCATTCCTCAGATGCCTCATGATAGCAAGAAGGTGACCCTGCAGCATAAGAAAGTCTAAGCCATTCTGCCAGATCCTAGACCCAAGTTGATAAGACTTTAATCATAAACCTATGCAAATCTGCTGTTCAAGATCCACACTAGCTAAGATTTAAGAGACACAGTACCAGGCTGGCTGCAAGGTAAGGATTAACCACATCAATTCACATGATGATTTAAATTATGAAAGGGTCAAAATTCCTTTCAATAGAAAGACTATCTACACTGGCAAAATTATAATCTTGTAAGTAAGGAGTATAAAAGAAGACTATTATCAAAAGTACAAAATCAGCACCTGAATATGATGGCTCCCTACTGAAGTAGTTTTCCATAGAGCAGAAAGCTTCTGCTCCAAGTCAGATAGAAAGATCCTATAAGGCATCCTTATGTTTTAGTGGCAAAATAGATGATTCTTTATTGTCATTCTACTGATAAAACTGTATTCATTTCTGATGTTGAATCATTTAATGAAAAGAACTTACTTTTATGGATCTTTAGGAGTTAGGGATGTAGGCCCTGTAGGAGCAGTGACCAGTCAACAGGATATATTCAAACCTCAAAGTTTTCTTCAAAAAGTAAACATTCATCATCATCATAATATCACTGTGTCAAAAATATTGGTAAAACTAAAATTTCATGAAAGATCTAAGCAGGAAATGAGCTATCAAATCTCTTCATTAATTCGAGACTTTTCCCCCCTCTAAAATCCATTTATGTCTTCCTGTAAATTCTTCATTTGATTATTACCAGAAATATTTTGACAAGTTCAATGACCTCATCTCATACCTCCCACAAAATACGTATTCTTTGTTGTCTGAACATTGAAATCAGCGTAGGAGGGCATTGACAGTTATGAAATGTTCTGTTCCTTCACATCTACATCAAGTAAGGGAGTGTCAAATGATGAAGCAAAACAAGATTTCTTGCCAGAAAGGTGGTGTCAGCAACTTGGTCTGATTTTGGTTCATTGTTGAGAGTGGACAACTGCAGGGGCTAAATGATCCATTCAAATCTTCCCATCCTTCAGGATTCTTGCTCATACCCTCCCCGGCATTTACAACAAGAAATCTACTTAACTTAGTGGAAGCTTTCCTGAATTTCTTTTGGTATCATGAGAAAACCAGTGAAGCAAGTTTTTTGGTTTTTTTTTTTTTTTTTTTTTAAATAACCTGTCAAGCAACTCTCTAAAACCAAGCCGAGAAAGGTGCTAATCTGCACAGAGATCAGAGACTTCTCATTCAGGAAAATAACTGGTATAGTTACTGTCCTTTATCCTTATATCTAAATAGTAGAAAATGTTCTTTAAAGAAAAACTTTAATCTTTTTCTATCTAATTTCTACTTATTGAAAGAAGAACTTATTGTGGTTCTAGTAGGTATAGATTTATTAAATTAAACACTTGCAATGTGCCAGGCACTCAAATTACTAAGCATAATTCTAAATTTAACACAATATAAAGTAAATATTTTCATATGCTTGTAGAATAGGACTGTAGATTTCTATTTTTCACAGATTATTTTTCTTTTTATTTTTTTAATTCAATTTTGTTTTCAGGTCCAAAATTTCTCCCTCTTTCTCCTGTCCTTTTTATACTTTGGGAAGGAAAGAAAAATCTGTGTTGTTGTCACTGAAACAAACACGTGTAAGTGACCTGCCCAGTGTCACATAGCTAATAAGTGAGGTTAGATTGGAATTCAGGCTTTCCTAATTCCAGGTCAAGCATTCTATCCACTGCATCCCTCAGATGTCCTACTAAAAACATATATAACTATGAAAACAAATTGGGGAAGGGGGGAAAAAGGGAGGGGGAGAGAAAGAAAAAAAGAAGGGAGGGAGGGAGGAAGGGTAAGGGTAAGAGAGGGAGGAAGGGCAAGGGAGAGGGAGAGAGGAAAGAAGGGTAAGAGAGAGGGAGGGAGGAAGGAAGGGTAAGAGAGAGGGAGGGAGGAAGGAAGGGTAAGGGAGAGGGAGGGAGGAAGGGTAAGGGAGAGATAAAGAAGGGAGGAAAGGTAAGGGAGGGCAAGGGAAGGAGGAAGGGTAAGGGAGGGAGGAAAGAAGGAAGGGTAAGAAAAGGAGAGAGGGAGGGAGGAAAATAAGAAGGGAGGGAGGGAGGAAAGAAGGAAGGAAAGAAGGGAGGAAAGAAGGAAGGGAGGAAAGAAGGAAGGGAAGGAGGAAAGGGGGAATAGAGGAAGGAAAGAAGGGAGGAAGGTAGGGGGAAGAGAGGAAGGGAAGGGAGAGAGGTGGAGAAGGAGAGAGGGAAAGAAGAAAAAGAGGGAAAGAAGGGAAGGAGGAAAGGGAGATTTGTTTTGATTTGCACTCTAAATCCATCACTTCTCTATCTAGAGAACAGCATGTTAAATCATGAATCCTTAGGAACTGTGATTGATCTTTGTGTTGATCAGCAGTCCTAAGGAGTTTACATTCTAATGGGGGAATGGAATCAAGAAAGAAACCCAGAATTAGGAGTGGAGCTGGAAGAGAAGTGGAGTGGAAGGAGTAGGAACAGGAGATAATCAGTAGCCTGCTTATTTGGAGGAGTTAGGTTATGGATCTAACTCTGACAGAAAATAAATCCTGCACTTAGGCTCAAATGCACCTCAAGTTGCACACTGGGCAAGGAGAGGAAACACAAGTAAGCAGTAGTTATAAAGTTCAACCCCCTGGAGCAAGGCTTCAGTTTCAGGTGACAACCTGCTCTGAGGCCTGCAGCTGATTAACAAAAGCTGGGAGATAAGATGGGGAAACTGAGCAAGAGTTTCATTCCCCTAGTTAGATGATTCCATTCCATTCCAGTTTGTTGCTGTGATCTGGGCCAAAAGAGCTAGCTTACTGAAACTCTAACCAGAGTGGGCCTATAGCTATGTGATCCAAATTCAAATCCAGGTCAGGAGTCTGCAAAACCCAAAATAGGAAATCATCAGAAAGACTTTATCCTAGACTCGACTGCTCTGGGCCCAATGAATTTGTATGTCTCTGCCCTGAGCCACCCAAGATCCTTGAAGAAAATTCAAAAGCTAGAGAAAGAACTATTAGGACAGCAGAAAATACAAATCTCAATTCAAACAAGGCTCACATTCTCTTCAAAAATATGCAGCACTCAGTCTGAATATTAACTCTTTATTTAGCAAATACAACTGGAAGCAACATAATAATAATAATAATAATTTAGCCATAAAAAGTAATTTTGGTGATAGGGACATCCAAGATACAAACTCAGAAGAAGGTAATAACTCTAGAACATTAAAAAACCTAAAGGAAAAATACAGCTCAGATGCAAATAAGGCAAATTAAAATAAACAAAAACATTAAATGAAAAAGGATGGAAAAGAAATGAGAGCTATGGAAAAAAAACTTTTAAAAAGAGAAGTAATAGCTTAGCATAAAAAGCACCAAACCATATCAAAGCACCATCCTCCTTAAAAACTAGAAAATATTAAAACAAAGTCAAAAGAGTAAAGAAAATAGAAGTAAATGTAAGATATCTCATATAACAAATAAACGATCTGGAAAAATAAGTATCAATGGACTATGCAAAAGATATAATCAAAAAAGAGCCTATCTGTAATATTTCAAGAAATCATTAAAAAAAAAAAAACCCTGCCTAAATCTTATTCAAACCAGAACATAGAAAAATGTAATCCACTGATCATTTCTTGACAGGAAACCCAAAAAGAAAACTCCCAGGAATATTATAACCAAAATCCAGAGTTTCCCGACAAAAGAAAAACAATACGCTTTCACTTTTGAACATCAAGACCATCTCTATATGTCATGTTTATCTAACTTGTTTTCTATTACTTTTCAAAGATAATTATTTATTTCATCTGTTAGATGACTATCCCAGGAAAAATTTTCTGTAGATCTAGGGAGCTGAATTCACTAAAAGCAATTATATCCTTTACATCCTCAGTTACCTTGCTTAGAATTCCTATTGGTCATTTTTATTCCAACTTTTGGAGTCTGAAGGCCATTCTTTGTAAAGAAAAGGCAGGCTCTAGACCTGTGATACCATATCTAGGGAACCATATTGAACCTGATATGTGTGTAGAACCATGTTAAAAAATATCCTTTTAGTTTAACTGAAAATATTAAGAAATTAATATGTCTCTAAAGTCCTAAGACTTTTCTTCTTCAAAATTATGTAAAAGGTCAAAACCAAAAGCTATATTTCTAGAGAATATACACTAAAAACAGTAATCAAATTTAAATTAATTTACTTGGTTAGTTAAGAAGCTGCTTTCCCCCATCCCCACACCAGATTAGAGTCATGACCAAGGTAAAGTCAGAGTCAAAGAAGGAATTGAGTGGTTTTAAGATAAGATTAGTGGTTATTATTTTATTAGAGCAGGTGATTAATCCCAAACCATATTTTATCATATTGTGACCTTTTCCTTGTTCAAGAATCCTATAAATATAACTTCAAATTGTCTGAAGTCATGAGGAATCTGTGAGAATTTAGACATTTTTCTCCAAACAGAACAATGCCTGAATTTGGAATAATGTTAAATTAATAAAAATTATTCCTGGAAGAATCATGCCTAAAACATAACATTCATTGTTAACTTTTACTTTTTTATTTGACAAGGGTGAGGAAATTTGCTTTATCAATGCAGTGCAATTCAACACTTTTTGTGGAACTTGATGAAGTTGCCTCGAGCACTGAGCTTTTACCTGCCTTGCCCAGGATCACAAAGTCAGAATGTCTCAGAGGTCACAGTTCCAGGCTTGTCTTTGCAATGACTTGTACTGTCCACCTCAAGTTTGGCAAAGCAAACAGGAATTGTAAAGTTCTGCCTTCCACAGGTCCTTGTATTCCAATGCTGTTAGGCATTTTTATCAATGACTGGATGAAAGCCAGTTAATCATTAATGTGGCTAATTAATCACATTTATGCATGACAGGAAGGCAGAAGATATAGCCAGCAATTAGATAACAGAATTCAAAGCCCAAAAAATCCTGACAGTCTATAATATGTCAAATAGAGCAAGATAAAATGTATAGGAAGAAATGTCCAATCAGGAAGAGATATCAAATCTTAAACTTATATTTAAAAAAACAAACCAAAACAGAATGAAGGAATAGCAACAATTACAGTAGCTAACATTTACAAAGCTTTTTCTGTGCCCAGGCATGCCATGCTGCTGAATGCTTTAGTGGTTATTATCTTACTTGATCCTCACCACAACCCCGGGAGTAGGTGTTGTTATTATCTCCATTTTATAGATGGGGCAATTGAGGCAAATGGAAGTTAAGTGACCTGCCCAGCAATGTGGCTCAACAACGTACCAGAAGATGGCAGGAATTTCTCCTCTTGGATACTGCCCTATCGAACCATCTCTTGAGCATTATGCTCAATGAGGGACATTCCATTTAAATGAGAGCACTGACAGACTCACTCTTCTTACTCTAAGGGCCCAACCTGATGCTGCTGTTCAGTCATCGAGAGTTGTGTCCAACTCTTTGTGACCCTAGGTTGAGGTTTTTTGAGAGGGGGGGAGGGGGCGGTTGGCAAAGACACTGATTTCAGTCCTGGTACTCTCTTCACTGTCACCTAGCTGCCCAAGGTGATAAGCAGATTCAAATCCACACCATTATCAAGAAGTCAATAAGTATTTGTTCAGAACATAATCTATGCCAGATATTCTGCTAAGTAATGGGGGATGATACCAAGACAGAAGTGAAGCAGTCTTTCCCCTCAATGAGCATACAATCCAACAGAGAAGGCAACTTGGATATAAGTCAGTATATGCAGAATATATACACTTTGAATAAAAGGTAACCTTGGAGATGGGGGGCACTAGCAGCTAGGGAGAGCAGGATAGGTAGAAGGGGGCAAGATTCCTGAAAGAAACCAGGGATTTCAAGAAGCAAAAGTGAGAAGGGAGTGAAACTGCAAGCACGAAAGGCATCCAATGCAAAGGCATAGGATAGGGAGATAGGAGAAGTTTAGTCTATGGAGCAGCAAAGTCAAGATGACCAGACCAGGGAGTGCAGAGAGTAGGATCATGAGCAAGAAGAGTGGCAAGGCAGCAAAGGGCTAGGCTGGGAAGAGCCGTAAATGCCCAATAGAAACCTCTGCATTTGATCCTAGAGGTAACAGGAAGCCACTGATTATGTAGAGAGATCAGCGTCCTCATTGGTTCCCATGGATTCAATGATCACTTCCATATAGCTCTATTCATCTACTCCTAACCTGACCTCTTCCTGATTTCCAGTTTTGACTCCCCAACTGCCTGCTAGGTATTTCAAAGACCTTACAAGTTCAGAACTGAGACTCATCATCTCCTTTCCTAACATCATGTTCCAGTCTCCTAGGCTTACAAGCTCCTTATTCTGCCCTGTTACCTCCCCTTCCCATAAACTCTAGTGCTTCCCTGTTACCCCAGAATCCCATAGAAAACACTCTGTTTAGCTCTCAGAGCTCTTCATGCTTGGCCCCTTCCCACCCTTCTTGTTTTCTCATACCTCCTGCCATCCCCAGACTCGGCCATCCACTGACACTATCTCCCAGCTGCTCCTCACAAATGACATGCCATCTCCCCACTCCAGTCATTTTCCGGGCAATGCCTGGGAGTCTCTCCTTCTTCACTTCTGCCTCTGGCTTTGCTGGCTTCTTTCAAGTCTCAGCTAAATTCCTCTCTTTTACAAGAAACCCTTCCTGGTCCTTCTTAATGGAGTGCCTCCCCGCTGAGACTAACTGGTCCTGTACAGAGACGTTTGTACATGACTGCTTACATATTGTCTCCCCCACTAGATTTTGGGCTTTGAGAGGTAGCTTTGCCTTTCTTTCTATCTCTAGTGCATGGCACAAAGTAAGCCACAATAATAAATAAAAGCCTACTGGCTTTTGACTTAGATTTAGGAAAATCACTCTGGCAGGCTAGTGGAGGATGAACTGGAGTGGGGAGAGGCCTGAGGAATGCAGAACAAAGAGAAGATACTGCAATGTACAATAGTTCAAAGTGAGAAATGGGCCTAAATGAAGGCAATGGTCCTACAAGTGAAGGAAAGAGATGCTGTGAAAAATAACAAAAACAAGATCTGGCAAGTGGATGTATATGTGAAGTGAGAGTGAGGATGACAGCTCCTGGTCACTGCAAGAACAGTGATGTTCAAACAGAAGATGGAAAGTTGAGAAGAAAAAGTGGGTTTGAGGGAAAAGAGAAAAGGGGGGAAAATCTAGATTCATGCCAGCTCATGCTGTGCATAAACTTCCTAATTTGGTTCTACTTTTAATACTTCCTGTTGCAAAGCCTCAGGGAGGCAAAATCTGAGTACAAGGGATGGAGAAGGGAATTTTGCCCATGTAGTTACTAGTGTCCAAGCTACTGCTAGATTATAATTGACCTGGGGGAAAAGATGCTCAGTGGACACAGAATGAGGTTTGGAGCCTACACAGCCACAGAGGTAGTAAAGGGTGTAGGGGCTATGTAACTGTGTATGGATGTAATGAAGAAAAACTCAAAGAATAGCTAAAATGGGGAGCATGAGATGCAACCCAGAAGTCCACTCTCTGGTTGGCCGATTATACACCCTGTGGGTTTATGCTGCAGTGCTTTATTTTGGAGACCACTAATCTAGAAAAGTACGGTGTATGATCAAATATTAATTGGGCCATACTTCCAAACTAAGGGACTGGTGATTAGTGGTTTCTTACACAAACATCAAAATTTTGTTTCACTTTACAAACACTGCATGGAACCTGATGAGCCTATGAGCTTCACATGGCAGCAACAAATCCATCCAGGCATACTGGCACTGAAGTCCTTAAGAAGACAAGTGAGTCCATCTGATCTAATAGCCATTCTATGGCTTCTATGAGCCATTTACTAGAAATTTCATTTTCCACAAGTGAAATCTTTCACGTATTCAAAAAATTGTACTTTTAAAAAAACACTGATGTTATACCATGAAACAAACAGCAATCTATAAATGTACAATGACAAAGAACCCTAACTTTTCTCTGTAAAGGGATCATCTAAAATTGAGACATCTGGGAAAGGCTTCATGGGAAAAGATGTATTAAGAGATGGTCCTTGAAGACAGAACTTACTTAAATCAGAAAAAGTGGGGAATTTGTGTGGAAATGAACACAGAACAAATCCCTGAGTCTTACCAGTCAATTAGATAGATGTCTGGAGTTAGGTTGTGTTTCTTGAAATGGGCAAATAATTTTGGCAGATTTTCTTCAAAGAATACCTCAAATGCTGCAAAGTACGTCAACATCTGTGGAAACAATGTGAGATATACTACTAAACAAGTTACTGATAAACGTCATCCTTGTTTAATATATATTCTTTATCATATTCAATCACGACAGAAAACTCAACATTGTTCATGAAAAGAACAGGCTTTAGAAATTACTCCGATCTATTCTTTTTTAGTCATGACATGGGTTCACTAGAAACAGCTTGGAAGAACAAATAAGCAAAAAAACTAAAATCCAGAGATTATTTTATCAGAAAAAGCATCTCCTATGTCTCTGGGAAAGAGTTACGCTCTGGGAAAGAAGTCATTGTGGCTGATACACTTCATGCTGGCTGGAATCAATAGTAAATTTTGCACCCCCAAAGGTAATTTAACAGTGAAGCTTATTGTTAAATATCACCACCATCATCATATATTTCATAAAAATTAATAACAGAAGTACTGATCTATAATTATAGAGAACTGTGGGTGGAGGGCAGGAGAGTTTCCACATAAGTTCAAAAACCTGAGAAAGAAAGTAGGGCAAACACTATCCTCCTTTTACAGAGAAGGAAAGTTCAGAGAACTACATGGTTTGTGCAGAATCAGAAAGTTACCAACCAGAAGAACTGAAAACATGAATCTTTTCACTATAAGACTTGTACTTTATCATACCACTTTTGTTTATTAATTTTTTTTATTGATATCTTTTGGTTTCACATCTTTTTATTTCCAACTTTATAATCCCCCTTCCATAGCCAGCAAGTTGTCCCTAGTAACCAGGATATTCCCTACCAACAGCTTTCCTGCCCCACCACCTCAATAAAAAAGGAAGAGGAGGTGCTACAGGGTTTTTAAAATGTTATGCAAGATAAAACATCCTCATGACCAATTTCTTTTTGTTTTTTGTCTTTATTTGGGTTTGATGGTTTTTGTTTTTGCGAGGAAATCAGGCTTCAGTGACATGACCAGAGTCAGACTGACTTTTTAAAAAAGGTGTTATGAGAGAATTAAATGTATTTTTATAAAAGTAAAATAGATTTTAAGTATTCACTTTTTTGTCACAACTTATATAATTTTGCATTCCCACAAAAAGGGCTGTGGAAATTGATTAAATACAAAAATACTAACTATATATTTTGGTCAGAAAGCATATATTATATAAAACAAAGTCAGCCTGTATTAGGTAATAATGCATCTTCTCAACTGTGCATCCCAGAAAGCACCGAGCATAGTGCCCTAGCATTCAAATACCTAAACTGTTGTTTCCAGAAAAAATATGTTCACACCTTATTTTAGCATGTAAAAGCACATTTAAAAAAAAAAAAAAGAAAACTTTTTTAAAATAAAACTGAGAATACTAAGAGAGAATATGTTTTCTGTCTTGGGGGGGTGTCAGAGAAGAAGGGAAAAAATATGGAATTCAAAATGTTACAAAAATGAATACTGAAAACTATCTTTACATGTAATTGGAAAAGAAATAAAGAATAGTTCTTAAAACTCTTTCTTTAGGGAAAAGCTCCTTGGAAAGGACAGTATTAGATTATCAAAAAAGTTTTTTTAAGGAAATGTATTAAGATTACTCCATCTTTTAAGAGGAGTAACTCAGTTTTTGCCTCCTATCCACCTGAAGTAACTGGTAGTATACCTGCCTTTATTTATTCTCAAGGATTAAGATAGGATTGGAAGGGAAGGGGTCTCTTTGTTTGCTTAGGAGGAAGAAGAATGGTTGAAGCAAGTTGATTCCTCCACTATACTTGAAAATAAACACAGAAGACATTATAATGTATCTTTTCTTTGTTCAAAATTTCTACAAACTTACATCCTATCTTCCATTGACAAAGAGTTATGTCACAGGACATGGGAGATTATAACAATTTGAAAAACCTCTCTCTAAGTTAGAAATGGCTTGGATATAGATTATTGTTAAATTAATTTTCTGACAGATAAGCCTAAATCAGAATACAGTGTGAGCATTAATATTTTTCTTCAGCAAATTCAATTTGACACAAAAACTAAACTAGCTATGCATGTACCTGCATATTCTCAATTTACTGACATTAATTCTTGAATATAAAAAATCTGAATCCTTCTTTCTTCTCTAAAGGAAAAACTCACCAAATAACCAGAGTGTGATAGAAATACTCTTACCATTTAGATAGAGTCATTTAGTTTAACCTATCCCCCCATTATAGGAATCACTTCTACACTGTTACTCCTAACCAATGACCAAACACATTTAAAGATTTTATATTCTTTTACAAAATAATAGCAACTTTAATAAAAAGTTCCCTAATAGTATGTGATTTAGAGTTGGGAGGAATCATACAGAGGTAAATTATTCTCATGCTTTCATTTTATGGATGAAGTTTGACAAAACAATAAATTTACTGAGTAAGGTCACATAGTTAATAAAGAACAAAGCAAATACTGAAATCCAGGTTTTCTAACTGCAAATCTTCTGGATTTTCTGATATTCAAAACTGATAGTTTAATTTATACCTCTTAAATTTACTTCATAATAACATGTAAAGAATTTGCAAATAACTTTAGAAATATCAACATTTTATTCTTACAAAAAAGGTGCTTTAATCTTCATTTTGCTGATGAAGAAATTTAGCTACACAAAAGTTAAATGCTCTGGGTCAATCATACAGCTAATAAATGTATAAAATTGGATTTTCATCTTAAATGCTCCTGACTCTAAGGACTAGCACTACATTCACTGTGTTGCCAACAAAATTAATATTCACTGTTCCGGTATTTTTTTTTTAACGATATAAAGGAACAACTATAATTTATCTTCTCAAATCTAAAGTAGTTTCGTTTCTTAAAGTGAAGTTTGGAAATCAACAACTACCAAGATGACACAATTCAATTATGGAGTGCTTAGTCTAGATAAATTGAAAATTTTGTAATCAAGTTCACTCTAGCTCACGGTTACTCATAAAAGAAATAGTATTGTGCTATTATTTCCTCTTAACAAAACTTAGTGCTTAAACTATAGTCCACACCATTATCATTCAGTCTGATTTTTGCCAATAATGAAGATCAATTTATGCTATGTCTCACTTTTGCTAAATGTCATTAGTTAAGTGTCTTTAAAAAATTAATGAGCTTAATTATTCAAAAGTCTCAGAGCATCAAAGTAGAGAGAGCAAGGAGTAATTGATAACAAAAATTAGTTCTTTGTACACCACTAATAAAAGGGGAACATTGCATAACAATGACTACAGCAACTACAGAATACTCACAAGGCCATGGTCCACTCGAAAAAAAGCCATTTGACAAGGTTTATTCAAAAGATTAGAAAATGCAATAAAGGCATCTGCAGTATCTAAGTTCAGAATCAATACTGCTGCTATAAATGACATGCCCTGAACCTAAAAGAAAAATATTAAACTAGTATCAAACAAAATGAATAGTATACATACACAGTGCACATTTCTACTATATTTTTATAACTAAAAGTTGGATGTTCTTATAGTTCAAAATATTTCTATCACTCTCCATTCTAATGCATTACCAGAGAAATTAATAGTCCCTTTCCCACCTACCATTTCCCACATTCAATTTCACAAGTGAAAATCACTTAATATCACAAGTGATATCAAGAAGAACCAGGGACTGTATTTATGACCTTCATCTGTCTTTGCTCTTTTTTCTATCCCCATTCATATCTCTCCCTATTCCCTATTATTCTTTGTATATCTATCAGCCTGCCTGTCTTTTTAAGCCCCAAAGATGAACCATGCATTAGAAAACAAAAACTCCCTTTCACTGCACACTTGGAAAAAAAAAAAACAAAAACTCCTTTGCTGTGTATATTTTATCTTATCTCAGAAAAAAAAAAAGCCTTTATAAAGTGAAGAAACTATTTAGTCCAATGGACACAAAAATAGAAATGTCTACCAAGTAGATTTTTAACAATATGCCATGGTTAGAAGGGTATATAACAGAAATTCTATACCCACTGCTGTCTATACAATTTAAATAATTAATTTATCAGTAAACTTCTCATTCTCTCTTCTTATCAAAAACAATGAGGCCATGTAATTTAACTTGAGATTTTCTACTGAAATATGCAACCAAAAAAATTCTATTTCTGTCAATTTATACCACCCCGAAACACTGAAGAATAACTTCACTTACATAACCAACATCCGGTCTGTAACAAGTATAAGCGCCCAAAATACTGTGCAACATGTCATGATATGGACCACCCTATAACAATCAACACACCAAAAACAATACATGCATAAGTATGGTTAGTACTGGGAGTAACTTTTCATATGGGTTACCAGCAATCCATAGTTAATCTTATGAAGTATTTATCTTATGGACAAAGTTTGGAGCTTAGTCCCTTTAGAAAAGCAATAGATTAGGTTTGAATGTTGGAGTGTTAGCCTTACTCCTTGCTTGATTTCTCCTATATATAACTTCATTTTCATAACAGAAAAAATAAGCTGTATGTAAAATATTCATATAATACACCCAAATGTTTGGTTGTTTTTCACTCGTTTCTTCACCACTCTCAGTTTCTCTATTTCTTATACTTCTCAATGAGTTTCTGCCTGCCTTTTCCTTTCCTCCCTTTCAGTTTCTCTTTCCTTTCTTTATCTATGTAGCTACTGTCACATGTAAGAAGTATAATATCACAGATAACTCTATGACTAATCCCCTGTTATTTCAAAATACATGAAGTCACCAGTTTTGCTCCCTTCCCCTCTGACTACTATGTATTACTGGCACACATTCACCATTTAAAACAGTGTAGAGAACTTACACAAGTACAACACAGTACAGTTTGACAGGTTTTCTTTGAGAGACATCAAAAGCTCAATCCCCCTTTTTTTTATATCAGGAAACACAAAATTTTATTAAATATGGAAAACAAAAAAATGATGAAACCATCAATTAATAAGACCATCATGTTGATTTCTCCTTCCCTGTACTTGAGATTTTATTCCTAAGTCCTCTAGGATGTATTTTTTATAAGTACTTCTCTCATTCTAGAATCTTGTATTTCTGTTTTTCTAAGGGCTCTTTACTCATACATTCAAAGATGTTCAGATCTCCCCCCCATCCTTGGTATTCCATCTAGCAATTACTCTCTTTTATATCTTCGTTAGTGGTCGAAAAAGATGCTTTCCTTGATAGGGTTTATTTGTCTTTCGTTTTCCATATGCATGGAAGTTTCTACTTTCAGTACATTAAGAAAAAATACTGGCTATGTGATTTTGAAAAGATCACTTGGTCTCTCTTGCAGAGAATACCAATACATACTCATATAGAAATTACCAATTAAATCACAAGAACATTAAAAAATGAGAAAAAAGAAAGAATATAATAGGTTAGCTTTCAAATATCACTTAAGTATCAACTATACGCTAGGAGCTGTGTTACAAAAAAAGCCAAGAAGGGATTCAGAGCATGGGTCATAGATTAGATTCAGAGCTACAAATACAAATTGTATAAGGAAATGAACTTACTATTTGGAGCTGTCATTGTACCAGACTCATAACACCATCTCCCAGTGGCCTGTATAGAACTTAAAACACCTCCCAGTACTCACTAGGTGGACACTTAGTTACTGACACGTTATCTCTCCTATTAGAATGTGAAATCCTTGAAGAAAGTTTTACCTTCTTTGTAACCTAGGAGTTTAGTGCAGGACCTTGCACATAATAAGCACTTAAATGTTATTTGATTGACTAGTTTGCTCTGAACATATATATTTCAAGATACTTTATCTTCACTGCATAGACCCATAAGGATGTGCAAAACTGTTCATTTCATCTATTCTCAGACACAGCAAACCTCGAATATCTATAAATGGTAGTGTTAATCACTGCAGACTGAGATGTGTGCCTAAAATGTAGTGAAGGCAAGCAGTTAAATGTCAATAAATGAGTGTTTAAAATATTATAATAAAGGGTCTCAATGTTATTAAAAATAGAATATTTTAAAACTGGGAAGTACTATATTCTGATATTTCACCTATTAAAATACATAGTTCATCATGTCCAAATTTTAAGCAGAAATCAATTGTGTAAAAATAACTAATAAACATCACTTACTTGCTGGAAAATACAGAGATTAGGAAATGTTCTAGAAATGTCCAGTTTGATTAGTTCCAGACTGGCTTCTCTGTCAGCTGCAGAAAAACTTGTATCTATCAAAAACAAAGAAAACAATGCATATAAGAAACAGATATGTTAATATTTATAAGCATCAGAGGTTTTGTAATTGTATATCACTGATGGACTCTTTAGTGAATACATTGTCAATAATATTTTTAAACAAATTAAGATTTATCTGTAAGAGCAGTAATTACTAATTTTTTAAAAGATCAGAATTATTCTCTTTTCATCTTTCAAAACAAAGATGACAAAGATTTGAGTGACAAAGTGAGCAGCTATAGGCCAAAATAAAAATAAAAATCTTTCTAATATACTACATTACCTACACATAAAACTAAGTACCATAATAACCATTCATACAAAATGAGTTTATTTTTAATACCACATGACATTTTAAAACTAAGATTTATGTGGATTTACTGTTTATGTCAAAATCAGAAAATTTAAAAACCAACTATTACTATATTATTATGAGATATTTTCCAGCACTTAGAAATTGAGTAATTTGACAAAGTCCTTCATTAACTACAAAGTTACAGGAATATAAGAATATTAGTATCTTAACAAAAACTGGATACTAATCATAGTTAAAAATAAAAAAAAATAAGTATTTTCTAACTTGAAACCATTTTCACAAATCGACCTGTAACTAGCATCTCCAATGTTTAGAATTTTTTCACTTTCATTTTAGATTTTTTTTTGCTCTCATTTTTATTACTACTAAAATCTTATAACTAAGAAATGTTCAAGTGTTAAGCCAAGAAAATGTATTCACTTCTCTAATTACTCTATTTAAAGAATGCTATAACAATATAATTCAAGGTCTTAAAACTGCTGCTAATTAGAATACAGTTCTCATACAAAATAATGCTATACAATAGCTACTTGAAATAATTCATCTAGGACATTTCTATTTTATTTTGATACTCTTTGGGCTCAAATACCACACAGACATACTTTTAAAATAATAAAATGGCAATGCCATATTGCCTTAGAAGATTTCTAAGAATGTTTTAGCATCTATGTAGCTTTTCTTTAGGGAAGTACCACACATTTTTCTAGAAATCAATTCTATATCTTGAAGCTCTAGTTATTATTGTGGATATTGCTATAAATAATGTGAATAACTTTAAAAAGGAAAACTATTGGTTATGCACAAAGAATCTGCATATTTACATTTGCAAATTTCACTTAGAACTAGAACAGCTGTGTTATATTGACTATAAAAGCTTTATTCTCCTGTTTAAAAATCCTTGTTCCTAAACAGTACTGCATATATTCTTCTCCAACCTTTCATAATCTTCATAAGTTTTAGTTTTATTTTTAAATAAGAAAAATGTTAAAATACCATTAAATAAATCATTCGCTTATTTTTTAAATACACACTGTTAATGACAGCATTAATTGTATGCTAAATTCACATACAGACAGACCTTCATTCTCTGCTTCAGAGGTCCCAGCACTGAGGGACCTCCATTTTTCCTTGGCTCGAGAAAGGCAAATGTCATAGAGCTCTGAAAGACAAATTATTCTTTAAAACTATTTGATGAAGTGGACAAAACCAGGAGAACAATTTATAACATAAAAGCAATAATGTCAAGATAAGCAACTTTATAAGATCAAATATTTCTGATCAACACAACTGCCAATCGAAATACCAACTACAAAAAGTATGTGTTAGAAACATGGCAGAATGTATGGCACAGAGAGAAGTATAAATCACAATGGACTCAAGATAAAATGTTATCCACCAGGAGGTGGATAGAGCACTAATGGACTTAGAATGCAGACTGAGGCACATTTTCTTCTCTTTCTTTTTTGTAATATGGCCAATGCTAAAATTTATTTTGCTTGACTACAGTTTTGCAACAGTTTTCCCCCCCCCATCTCAATAGATGGGGAAGAGGAAGAATAGGGAGAGAATTTGGAAATGAAAATAAAATAAAACCTAATTTTAAAAATCTCTCTCCATTGTTGATACACACACACACACACACACACACACACACACACACACACACAAAGTTGCTAATACTTGAAGTCAAAATATTCTAGTAAGTAGAATGAAGTTTACTTTTTAAAGTAAGCTATACCCATAAGATTAATGTCCGCACCTTAACATAAGAGCAAAGAGTACCTGTTGGTATGGTATTGTAAGCTTCTTCCTTTCTCTTAGTTCCATACCAATAGAAAAAGAAAATTAAGGAAAGAGGAAAATAAGGAAAAGTTAAGACCCTGCACCTTACTACTTTAAAAGAATTCCATGTAAAAAAGCATGTATTAAATACCAATTACATAAAATTATGAAGCCAGAAGCATGGTAGAATACATGGCACAGAGGGAAGTATAAAATCACAAGGCAGTGTTGATAAGTGGAAAAGAAAAGATTCAGACAAAAATATTCTAGGTAAAATTTTAGGAGATAGAAAATATTTTCAGCTAGGAAAATTTAAAAAGGTCTTTATTGTTGGAATCCTTACAAAGTGTTAAGTCATTAGAATTGATAGAGACAATAATTATCTAATTTAGCATGGTTCAGTATGATTAATCTGATCCTATAAGGAGATGTTATGGGTCAGAACTTGAAACAAGGTAATAAGTGGAATTGAGGAGACAATGTTTAAATCTAGTTTAGAATTGATTTAATCCTACAGCAAATAATGATTTCCCAGTGATATAATGATTGGAGTGTACCCAGTGTACAGCATATTAAGCAAGAAGCTCTCAGGGCCAGACACAGAAGCCCACTTTCGGAGGCGGAGACAGATTCATTCCATATTCCACCTTTGTGCTGGCTGGAGACATCTGGAGGGAGCTAGGGGCTGAAGTTCAAGACTTTGAAGGACACAATAAAGGACTGGATTTTAACTCCTGGCTACATTTGAAGTGATTATTACTTGGAACTGAAACTAAGGCTGCCTCCAGAAAATCTCCCCAAGAAACCAGCTCACAGAGAACCATTATATAAAAAAGAAAAGAACACCACACTTTATGAAGAAGATAGCAGCTTATGAGCCTTGAAGAAAGATGATTTCAACAGTTCGAGATGGGGAGAGGATCAGCTAGCAAATAAAGGGGGGAAACAGCAGGAAATTATGGTCTAGCTAGTAGTTTGAGTTTGAATGGAACAGGTTGTGTGAAAAGGAGGAACAAGAAGGTTGGAGGCAGCCTACAGGAAGGCATTAAATGATAAGTAAATTTTATTTTATCCCACAGGCAATAGAAACAAATTAAAGGGGCAGAGTCAGACTTGTGAATTAACAAGAATATTCTGGTGAAGTCAAAGAAAAAAGCAAAATGGCTGTAAATGACAAAGATCATTGCAAATGGAATTGGCAAAACGAATAACTGAGAAAGGCCCTGCTCACCCTAGAGGAAGTCATTTTACATTAGGGAATCCTTCATTCTGAATCATTTTTTTGGTAAATGTAAGAATGAATTAATGCCAAGGTTGGAAGAAAGATGCAAATATGTTGCAGGTTCTAACTCAGATTAACACACAACCACTTTCTTAGGTGTATTTCATAATCCATTTGTCATGAAAAGATACACAAGATTGACCATGCTAATCAAGAAAGCTTTTACTGAACAGGGTAAAGGAAAGGCAGAAACTGCTTACTCAGATCTGACAAATCCAGCTGGTCCTTGTAGACAGTAGCAGACACAATAGAGAAATAGCAGAAATAGGATCAATTATACATGTAAGATAATATTCAAGAGACCCAGCAACAAAACCCATACTTCTAAATATTATCGTTCTAGTTATCTATTCAAAAATGAACAAAAAACATATAGGATCAACAGAGTAGAAACTATTAATATAACAAGACAAATGAACTCACAGATAGCAATGAAAACCTGGTGAGATGAAATTCATGACAGAATTACAGCGCTGGAAATACTTTATTATAAAGGAACAAAATATATGTATAAAAGAGAAAGGTAGACTAGCATCTTACATTGAGAAGATATACTCCTATAACAAAATCTAATACCCCTGAATGGAGAACCATAATAGAAAGAAACAATTTTAGATAAGGGACATAAGGAAGGAATAGATGAATAATTTGGGAAATAGATGAAAAACTGAACATACAAACATAATAATGAAATAATGGGAATTACAGTGGTCTAAAGATAAGTTAAAGTTTGTTGGAATCTTTACAAACTGCTAACTAATTAGAGTTGATCTAATCTTACAAGAAGATGTTTTGGGCCAGAACCTGAAACAAGGTACTAAGTAGAACTAATTAATACAAGGCTTGTGTTCACACCTTTACTCATTGGAGTATGGGAGTTTCACAAAGTGAACTTTGTAACTTTATGAGTTCACACCTCCCTTGAAGCTCTTTGGGCCAGAGAGCACTATGGGAGAAAACCCACAATCCCTCTCTTGAAGGAGCATAAATAGAGCTTCAACGGGCCAGTCAAAGAAGTTATTCAGAGTGAAGAAGCTACAAGTCGAGATTTCAGCGGAATTACGCCAGAAGCCCTCTCTCCGAGGCAAGGCAAGAGAGAATATATTTTCCACTTGGCTGGCTGGTCGCAGAAGAGAGTTCAGCTGCATTGGAGAGGAGTTGGTGGCTGGGCTCCTGCACTTCCCCTACTGAGACCAAGCTGGTCTGAAAGACTCACCAGAAAGCTAGCCGAGCCCCAAGTGAAGGAAACAAGAGATTCGTTCCATCTCTGTGCTGGTTGGAGGCAGAAGAAAGCAGAGGCAGAGGCTGAAGGACAAAACCTTTGGATTTGGAGACATTCGGAGGGAGCTCTTGGAACCAAGCAGAGAGATAGACCTCTAAGCTAACTGGGCTATATTGGAGATAATAAAAGATCTGAACTTTTATCACCTGGCTGTGTTTTGAGAAGAAAAAGTTCACCACAAAAGTTTATGTCCAAAGCATAGTAGCTAGCTTATAAATTTGTCATTTACCTTAATGATCATTTCATTTTTCAAAAGATAAAGCAAAAAGGAAAAGTTGTATTCTGGACCTAATTCTGACCAAGGATAAATGATAATAAAAGTTAATATTTTAGAGTGCTTTCAGATTTGCAAAGTCCTTTACACACATCCTCTTTTAATTCTTTACACCAGCCCCGTGAGATATTTCCAGATGTTCTTTTTTATAATTAAGGAAACTGTACTTAATTTTCTTGATTTTGTAAGTAAGGAAACTAAGGCTCAGAAAGGATAAGAATCTGATTTCCTAAAGTAGAAAGAGCAGAATATTTGGGGAGAATAATGAGGATGTATTCATAACTGAGAAGGGTCACATGTAATTTGACATGCACCTGGGATTTTGGAAGAACTATTTTCAAAAGCTTCAGAGAAAGGATAAGTAGGATGCAACCAAAACCACCCTAAATCTAGACCTCATCACAATGACCTGATATTTTTACAGGAAAAATTAGCACAAAAGCATTGGAAAGCTCTCAAGAAAGATACTATTTAGACAGAAACAAAAATTAGTCTGATGAAGAAGAGAACAAGAATTATAATAGCTAGCATTTAGACAGCATTTTGCACTGTATATTATATACTTTAAACTTTTGCAGCAAACTTAGATATTATTATTATCCCCACTTTACAGATGAAGAAACTGAGGCACACAGAGGTTGAGTAACAGTCATTGTCTGAGGCAGAATTCTAATTTAGGTTTTCTCAATTCCAAGTCTTATGTTCTATTCACTGCTACCCATTATTAAGGCCTTAAAAACATTAATGAGCAAGTACAGCGAATTCAACATTCAACTCAAATCTTAAATGAACATAAGGACAAAAGAGGAGTGTGATCTTCTAAGGATTGCATCAGAAGAATTAAAGATAAGAATGGGCTAAGCCTAATAATGATTGCTAACTAGGATAACAAAGGGTTTAAGTCCATTAGGGGACAATAGCAGGTGATAAGGAGAAGGTTAAGCCACTTCTCAACTTTATTTGCTTATGTTTTCTCTTTTTAAAAAGGAGGGAGAGGGAAAGGTCTAGCCTGGGGAAAGGACAGAAATGATTAGCAGAAATGAAAATGGAAAGCTAAAGTAAGTAAAATGATGTCCAGACAGCAACTAAATGCCCTTTACAATCTCAAGTCAATAGGTCCAGAATGATTATTTTCTGGAATCCGGAAAGAATAGGCAGCTGTGTTTGCTAAGCTGCTATCTTCTTCGAAAGATTGTAGAGAATAGGAAGCAGAAGTGGAGAAGGCTAATTTTCACAATAAAGATGATAGAATTTGAAAAGCATAAACCAATGATGAGCCTGATAGCTATCCTTTTCCTGTGAGGGTTTTAGAAGAAATTAATAAAAGGAGGTTTTCCAACCACATAAAAAATAAAATTGTGATTATTAAAAAGTCAATATGGCTTCATCAAGCAAACGCTATGCCAGTATTAATTTTATTTTATTTTCTGACAGGGCAACTATACTGGCAAATCAGAGGAACACTATAAACTGGATTTGGATTTCATCAAAGCATCTAGCAATCTTATAAATATGAAGAGAATAAAAATATATAGGCCACCGGAGAGTATGTTAGGTAGATTTGGGACTGGTTGAATAATTGAAACAAGAAAGTACAGCAATCACAAATGGGTTGATATCAACTTGGAAGGTAGTCATTACATCTTTAGTGCTCTGCTGTTCAATATTTTTATCAATGCCTTGGATGAAAGCAGAATAAAACAAACTTATCTAATCTATAAATGGCATGAAGCCTAGAGATAATAGTTGACACAAGCAACTGCTAAAGTATATTCCCCTAAAACTATGAAACAAAATGGCTTAAAAGTTGTATAATGGAATATTATTATGTAGGAAGAAATGATGAATAGGACGAATTCAGAGAAACAGCAGACAATATGTATGAACTGACACAACCAGAATCAGAAAGAATAACAGGTACGCTGTTTTTCACTGAGGAAACTCAAACTCAACCTAACTGCTCAATTCATATTCAACATAACAACAGACCTTATCTTCACTAAAAATCAGTTTCTCTTCCAACCTTCCCATTCTGTTCACGGCATTATCACCTTCCTAGTTACAAAGGCTCAAAATGTCAGAACTGTGATTGCATGGAAAGGGTAGATAGTCAAGAAGAGAAAGACATCCTCTTACCCCACAAAAAGCCTTACCCTCATAATCTTTATTTCCCTTTTCATTGCCACCAACACAGTCCAAGTCCCCATTGGCTCTCTCTTGACTGTTTCAAAATTCTTCTAATTTATCCACCTTCTGTGGCTTACAGTTTCATCTTCTGAAAGTACTGTGCTGACCACATTACTACCATTTATCAAACAATCTACATATATGTTTTTTATATCTGCCACTCAGGGTCCTTCGCATTCAGCACATTTCTCTCATCTTCTCTCTCCCCCTTCTCCTCTAAACACATCATGCACTCAATACTTCAGCAAAATGACTTCTCAGAATTCCACAAATCTGATTTGACTCCTCAGTGCCTCTGTTCATGAGGTTCCACATAACCTACCTTCTTTAGCTCCTGACTTATCCCCCTATCTACTTCAGAAATTATACTGATTTTTGAAGACCCAACTACAATGCTTTTTTAAAAATCCCATACTCCTTGTCAAAAATTATCTATTTTCTTAACTCCTGATATGATTTTATATCTCTTTTATGGTGGTCTCAGTTTCTGCCTTATATTACAACTAGCTATATGCTCTCAAGGACTTGATAGCATTCATTTTCTTATTTTCCACAGTCCCTGACATGTATCTATGGAATGGAAAAATCTGGGAAATGAATGCTACATACACAATATCACCACTAGAAGAACTCACCTCTGTCCCCCTAAGGTGTCTTGTATCCTAAGGCTCTGTCCTTTCTTCTCTTTTTCCTCTCTAATGTTTCATTTGGTGATTTCATCAGATCTCATGGATTCAATTATTGTCTCTATGATTCTCAGTTCTATTTCCATACCCTTAACTTTTGACTTACAGTTTTGTATCTCCAATTGCATTTTGACATCTTAAACTCCACATGTCCAAAAGTGAACTCATTGTCGTTCTCCTAAACCCTCCTCTCTTCCTAACTTCCTCACTATTGTTGAGCACACCATCACCCTTCCTCCTAGCCACCTAAGCTCACAAATTTAGCGTCATTCTATATTTTCATGCCATTGCCACCACTCCAATCTATTGCCAAACTCTATGGAGTCTATCCTCAAGAAGTTTCATACATGCTCTCTTCTCTCTTCTTACACTGGAATGACTCTGCTGCAGACCTTCCTCCCCTCCCACCTGGATTCCTGCAATAGCTGCTGATGCATTGGCTTGCCTCAAATCTGCTCCCATTTAAAATGATACTAAATAAGAGGCATTTCCATTTGCTTTGTACGCACTTTAAAGAGCAAAAGGACATCCCCATTTGACTGGCAGTACAGACTGTGCTGTCTCTCCAGCAGAATGCTCCTTCAGAGCAGGGGCTATTATATTCTCTTACTGCATTTCCAGTACTAGGACAATGTTTTGTATACACTAAGTATTCAAAAAATGGTGTATTTGCTCATTCATTCATCCAAAACTATTTCATCCTTTACTAGGTCATAAAAGTGGATCTTCCTGAAGTGCAGCAAGTCTGACTCAATAAATTCCAGTGGCTCCTAATTACCTCTAGAATTACACAGAAAATCTTCTGGCTTTTAAAAACTTTCCCACCTTTTCAGTCTCCTTATATCATACTCTCTCCAAGTACTCTATGCTACTAATGTCTCTGGCCCCTTTGCTATTCCACTCACAAGATATTTTTTCTGCACCTTCCACCATTTTCACTGGCTTTGTCTCACACCCTGAATGCTCTCCTTCTTCATCTATATTTCCTGGTTTCCTTTAATTCTCAGCTAAAATGACACTTTCTACAAGATGGTTTTTCTGTTCCCCCTTAATGCTAATGTCTTATCATTGAACTCACTTCCAGGTTACCATGCATATATACTGTCTGATTGCAGTGCTTTGCATGCTGTCTCCCTACCAGATTGTGAGCTCCTGGAAAGGAGGACTATTTTTGCCTTTCTTTGTTTCTCCAGTGTTTAGTCCAGCACCAGCACATTATAAGTCCTTAATAAAGGCTGGTTGGCTGGGCTTCACTTCATTCCATTGCCTCCATTCACCACTCACAAAATGACAAAAAGATATTTAAAAGACTACTGAATCTTTTAACAGGGCTGTGATAATTGATCCTACTGTAATTTAATCCACTGTAACAACTCTGGATATAGACAATCATTTTGTCGATATATATAGAAGCAGCAGACAACAGGTGGAGAACAGATGGTTTTTGTAGAAATGTCAAAGAACAAAGACAGTGATGCAAAACCTAAAGTATCACATGCCAGTCCCTGAACTCAGCCCATTGTCATAGTGACTCCTGGTATTCACAGGTTCATCACTCACTAGTTAATTTTCCTAACAATACATTAGATGAGGCAAAGGAAGCTATATGATTTGCAAAATGAGTTATGTGTACACAGGGAAAATAGAAGATACTCACCATGGGTAATATTTAACTCATTCCCTATGGCCAAGCTCCAGACTTTACCTCTCACACTTGGAGGAATACCTTGCCACCATAATTCTCGAGCTTTTCGAGAACACCACCTGGGCAAAAATGAAACATAAATCCAAACCTGTACTACTGCAATGCCTTTATGGTACTTCATAGACTTACATGCTATTATTAAAAATAAACACATCAGCTACAGGGCATGGGAATAGGGTTAATATATCTAAATATGGATGGAATTAATAAAACTCCACTTTGTGGTTTTTAACTGATGGTAGAATGATTAGGCCTGTTGTTTTCAGTCCAACTCATCAACCTTTGAACATTCATTCACCCAGTGATATGGTTAGCATTATATTTGCTTAATATCTGCTCTTAACCAGCCTGTGAACACACAGTACATCAATCAAAAATACTGTCTGAACAACTCTAGTTGTTCCAATATTGTGCATGATTATGGCCCACCGAAAATAACTCTGGTGTTATACAAAAAAACCTTTTATCCCATCTGCATGCAAGAAATCATGCAAATACTTCAAAATATCTCAACACACTTTCATGTGTATGGAAATGCAAAACAAGACAGAGAGGTAAGAATGGACAGGAGCCTTAGTTTCTTCCTCTAGCAAATGAAAGGGCTGGACAAGATGGCCTCTGAGGAATCTTCAAAATCTAAGATGCTATAATTATTATATATTCACAGATAAAGAAATTTGGGATCAGTAAAATTAAATGACTTGTGCGAGGATAATACAATTCAGAAGTAATAGAATCAGGAAGAAAATATTGGCATTTGGATTCCTAGCACAGGACTCTTTCCTTTTTCACCCCCTGACACCACCCATTCTACTGTGGAAGCTAGCTGAAGTAGTAAGTTATAATATGTCTCTGTTCCCCAGAGCTACAGAGCTGAAGGGTCTGTAAGCTTAAGTCGTAGGACCATGTCAAATGTACTTTTTTTTTTAACTATTATAAATTCCTTATGTTACAAAAATATTATAGGGTAGTTTTCAAAATCATTCTTGTTACACAGTTTCCATAATTATTACAAGTTTGTTCTTTGACATTTGACTTGTCACAATTCTGATGACAAGTTAGAAAGTGGAATCACAAGTCCAACATAACCCAAATAATAATAAAACCGGTACTTGAATCCAGATTTTCCGACTCCAAACACAATGATATTTCCATTGTACCATGAATGAATACAATAGGCTTGTTAATAATACATTACATATAGCACATGACCCCAAAACAGAAACCAATTCTATTAAAAATTAATGGATGTGCACAGCTTACATTCAATAAGTAACAATTAAAAGGTATTCAATTAAAAATATGATTTGATGAAACCATCTCCAAAGAAATGGTTTTAAATTATACAATGATTTCTTTTCTTACATTGTTTCCCAGTTGGGTAAAATTTCATTGTTCCAGACCAAGACGGCATTTCCAATGCTTTCTTCCAAACGACATCTCTCTTCCTGTTGTTTTTTCCTCCTCTGTGCTTCTTTAAGCTCTAATTTTTTAAAAAAGAAAAATAAACACTTAACTGATAACTATCAGACAATACAATTCCAAAAATTTTACTGCTATAAAATTAATATGTGCAAGAAAAAGTCAGAATTGATCAGCTATCCTAAAAATATACTTGAATATTACTAATAATCAATATTAATTAAAAAACTATACATTTATTGTATTGTCTCTAGATGATAAATGTCTAGAGAGTCAGCGTTCTTTCATGTCAGACTCTTTGAAGCAGTTCTTTAAAGGATTTTCTGCCTAGACAGTTAGCATTAGAAGGAACTTTAGATTATCCTGCTGAAATTCCTCATTTTACAATGAAAGAAACTGAGGTCCAGAAAGGCCTAAATCATATATTCAAAATGAACAAATGAACAGCACAGAAACCAAAGTAGTGACAAGCCCTAACTTGTATAAATTTAAGAAGATATAGTAATGTGACAAACTCTAATTGCAGAAAGAGAAAATGGAAAGAGAAAATAAAAGTGAGAGTAGGGCCTGTTAGAAGGTTATTACAGAAACTCACACATACAGTGACAAAGGATTGTACTACTGTGGTGTTAGTGGAGAAAGAAAGACAGATCAATCAAGAAAGGCAACATCTACAGGATTTGCTAAATGACTGGCTGAGAGGAAAGGGAGAGCCAAAGCCTAAAATAATTGATATTTTAATATAACACAATTAGAATAACAAATTGTGATGAATATAAATATTCAACAAACATTAAGTATTCAACAGATATATGAATACAGATTAACTAAACTTTACATCTACTTCAGGGTCCCACAAACCATATTCTGCACAGATTATAAGCTTAGTAAATGTTTGCGGAATAAATGCATGACTTCAATCATGCAAAAGGAAAATATGTACACAAAGACAGAGGCAAATAGACACAAAAATGGGACATGAAGGGAATAAATGATAAATCATTTCAAACATCTGTAGACTGCAGTTTCTTTTAATCAGTTGTAAATACAAATTTAGTTGGAAATGTTATTCTTTAAAATTAGGTTCATAACATTTTTTTTAAAGAAGGCAATATAAGAAGGAGATTTTCCATCTAAAATTTTACAGAATAAAATTGTTAAAATACATCTATGTCACCAAGGCTCAACTTTCTAGACTCCAAAACATAAAAAGGAAAGCTTTAAATACATTGTCAATAATGAATATCTACCTCTTTTTTTGGCCTGAACCACCATTTCTTCGTATTGTTGCCTATGTTTCTGAGCTTCTTCGGCTGGTTTTGCGGGGAGGTTTCTAGAGAGAAAAGAAAGGACTTTCTACCATCATAACTTGTAAATTCAAGTTGTAAGAGCCAGGAAGAGAGGGAAGAGGTGTTGAACTGAAAAGCAATAATCCCTAAAAGGTGAAAAATTTAAAAAGCTACAATCTATCTGTATTTACAAAACAAAAGTGATATCTCACGTTTTATAAAAAAAAAAATCTTAATTTGGCCTTGCAAGAAATGTTTTGTGTTTTGAGCAACTGCCAATCTTAATCTCAACATTTTACCTGATCTTTTTTAAATCTGTAAAATCTGACACTATATAGTTCACACCTGTGAGCCAAATAAATAAATAAATAAAGCAAGGCAAAACAACTTTTGCATTTAAAGGTAAACTCTTTCAGAGCTTTAGCTAAAAGGTACATTTTAAAACAATTTATTATTTATTTATTTCAGGGAAGGAGAATTGTTTGGTACATTCCAGTTTATTCTACCATTTAGCCTGCTTCAAGGCATTCTATATTACAAGTGTTTAAATATTTAGAAGAATTAGAATCCTCTACATGAGTAGAAAACAGCAACTCATCCTCCTTAGCAAATGATGTACTGTATGCAGTGCTGCAATTCACTTTACTGATGGTTCCTATTGTTATCACTAAAAATTTTTATGATTTAAAAAAAATCACCTACCAAAATCTAATGAGAATATTAATCCATTAAAGTTTTTAATGGTTTCATTACTAATACATTTATGGTTTCATTATATTTAAAAAGACAATTTGGATGCTTTAAGTGGAAGCAGATGTCAAGATGAGCCATCAGTAAAAATGCATAGTAAAAAAATAGCAAAGTTGAAATATCTAATAACTGCCTGAATATAATTTGTAAGCCACCAGCAACTCTTCACATTCATAAAATGATTTTGTCAGAGCATTAAATAAAATATCAAAAAACCAAATAGTTATCAGGGATCATTTAATGCAACCCTTTCATCTTGTAGATAAGAAAACTGAAGCTCAAAAATGTGGGACTTTACGCAAGATAACAATAAATTAATAATAAGTAGAAGAGACAATCTGGGTTTGCAGAATCCTACAAGGTGCTTCCCATTCTACTGTGGAAGCTAGCTGAAGTAGTAAGTTATAATATGTCTCTGTTCCCCAGAGCTACAGAGCTGAAGGGTCTGTAAGCTTAAGTCGTAAGATCATGTCAAATGTACTTTTTTAAAAAACTATTATAAATTCTTTATGTTACAAAAATAAATATCATAGGGTAGTTTTCAAAATCATACTTGTTACACAGTTTCCATAATTATAGAACACATTTTTAAGCAAGAGTGAAGCTCAATTTGTTTGGGGGAGGTTGCCAATGGCTTATGCTATGGTTTCCTTTACGAAACATACTATTTAGCTTGTTCATAAAGAGAAATACATAATATCAGTAAGACTTACGCTGGTCTATCTTCTAGGATAAGAGCAGTGGTGGAAAGTGGTTCAAAATCAAGATTTTTCCTCACATTCTGCTTAGGAGAAAGAGGTTTGTGAGGTCTTCCAGCTTCTTCTTCATATTCCTATATAAAAGATAAAAGCAATTAAAGAATATTGGCAAACGTATGTGCAATATGATTATTCTCAGTGAAGGAAATTAAGTTGTTATTGAAATCATTTTGTTCATTATTAAAGTCTTTTAAACCAACCAAGTTATTGTACAATGAAAAATTGATATTGCCTAGCAAGAAGTAAAATGCTTTACAAATAAGAAAGCTAGAGTTAAAGATTTCCAAGAAAATCCATCAAGTAGGAGAATTCTTTATGAATGGTAAACCTGCAAACTACCATACAGTCTTTGAAAACTCAGTGGAGCAGGCATGGCCTCTTGGGCATGGCCCAGGACTACACTGTCAAAAGAGATAGATATGAGGACCTAAAGCACATTCAAAGGAGCTCTAAGAAATCACATCCCTCATTGACTTTGGCTAAGAATTAAGAACAGGGTGTCAAGCTATCCCCAAAAGCAGAAGGGAAGACACAAATTCATTGAAGCAATGAAAACACTTTAATATTGTGTATAGAATAACAAGAGCCTCTGTTATCAAATTAATGAATTGTTCAATGAATTACAGTAAACACAAATATCATCATAAGGTAAAGCCAGATAGAACTTCGAATGAGAATAAGGAAAACAGCTAGAACTAAAAAAAACTGCCCTTTTTTGTGCATCTTTAATTCACAGAAATATGTGCAAAATCCCAGAGTAGGAGATGAGGAAAAGAGGGGGGTAAGACAAAGTACCTACTCCTTATCACCTTGTTGGAGAGGCAAGCCAAATAGGAATAAAACTAAGTAGTAATTCAAGATTTAAATAACATTTCCTGACAACAGCATAGATGCCACAAGGTATGATTTAAATAGATGACCTCTGTGATCCTTTCCAATTATAAGTATACAATTTAGTATCCAAAACATTTTTCAGGTAAGTCTGATTGTGAATTATTTTTTTTTAGCCCCCAAAGTGGGAGTCAAAATGGAAAAGGAAGGAATACCAATAATTCACATTCTCATTTCACCTTTACATCATAAAAATATCATTTACCTCTACTCTGTATATGGGGAAACATGATTAGAGATTTAAAATGATTTGCCCAAGGACACATGGACAGTAAAAACCCAAGCTAGGATTCCAATCCACGTCTTTTGATTCTAATTGTATCATTCATTCCATTACTCATGCTTCTCAGACAAAGACAAAATATTTTTTAAGTACCAGAGTTCCACTCAAGTAGAGAATACCATAACTGCCATCCCTCCTTTCCCACTCCCATCATCACCAAAATACTCAAAAAGGAGACTGTTAGTAGGGAGAAAGGTGATGCAACAGATTAATGCAGTCAGAACATGCTTCCTTTATGAAATGAGCTCAATAGGAGCATGAAAAAAAAAAAAAAAGCCACACATCTTCCATATAGCTAAACCCTAAAATATAAGCCCAAAAGGCTGAATTTTGACTATTAGAGAATCCTTAGATCTTCAGTTCCTTAACTCTCCTATCTAGTAGAAATACAGGCATTTCAATCATAGATCTTAGATAATAAAAATTATAATTACAAAAGGAAATCAAACTTTTAAAATCACCCGGGTCAAGCTCCTCTTTTAAGACACCCAGATGAAGCATTTGCAGATGAAGTCAGAAAGCACTTAGTAAGCACCTACTATGCACCAGGCCTCTGTGAAGTGTTGGAGAGCCAGAGAAGGCCAAGCTGAGTCCTCTCTGGGGGCTGGGTAGAGAAAGCAAGGGGAGTCCCCCCTTTAGAGAGGAGGAGCCTAGGGGCCTGCCCAGGGCCACCTGCCCCCATCTTGGTTGTATCCCCACTCCAGCAGGGGTTCTCAGAGTGTCCTGGCCCTTGGGGCAGCCCCAGAGGAGACCCCCCTCTGTAACAGGACAGTGAGTTCACATTGTCCAGTCCAGTGAGAGGGAAGGTGCAGTCCCCGCCTCGGGACACTTGAATCCTGGTCTGCCGTCCATTATTCTACAGAGAAAGACTTTCATCTTTGACCCTTGGCCTTTTCTTCCAAGTGACCTAGCTCAATGGCATAGCAAGAAACAAAATCTAAATATACTTTCCATTTATACTCTTAGGGCTAGATTATCTAATTTGCAATGAAATGCACATCCAATCAAAATAAAGGCACTAATCATTAGAACTGTTAATTGTTCAAAATCAATATGTGACGCAGTGTGTCAATAATAATTAGCATACAAAGTAGACCTTTATTCACTAAAGTCTTCAGGCATCCGGTTCCTGTTCATTCGATTTCAGACACCTGGATTGTTTCTACTTTCCCTCTTTCCCATTTCCATCCTACCCATCCTTAAAGATAGAGTTCAAATGCCCCAACCTTCCCGATACCTCCTCTTCCTTCTCCAAGTCAACAATGATTCATCCCTCACCTGATTTCTTATAATTTTGCGTTCTTCTTAAATCATTGGGTTTGGAGCTGGAGGGGACTTCAGGAGAGGAAAGGGACCAAGGCACATGAAGTGGCTTCCCTTCCCTCTGGTCTCTAAATCCAGCAGTCTTTACAAGAGACATGGTCAGACTTCTCTCTGTGCATGTTTTATCTCTCATTCTCTTAGATGGAGCTCCTGAAGGGCAAAGACTGTTTTAAATTTAGCACAATTCTCTCACAGTGAGAGGCAGTGTGGCCTAATGGGCAGAGAGCAACCTTAGAATTACAAAGATCTGGTTCAAGTCCTGTCAATTACACTTGCATGACCCTGAGCTCATTCGTTTAACTCCTAGGTCCACACACATAATTTTGCCTTTGCACTGATCCAAGAAGCTCCACAGCAGGAGCTCCCAATACTAATGGAATCACAGGTCCTATAAAATAAAACCTCACAGTACCGAGTACACGGTTAATAAGTAGATCACTAGGTGATGGGGGAGGGGATCAAGCAATTAAGACTACCATAATCACAACATAGAGAGAGCAGCTTCAAAACAGAGAAGGCAGCTGATAGAATCCTGGAGCTAGCTATTCAAAGGGAAAACTGATATTAAGTATAGCATGAAAGGGATAAAGCTGTCAAAATGGTCCCCATGTACAACATGGTTAAGAGTGACCTGTGGCACTGGGACCCTACGATTATCAGTGGTAGACAGTAAGTAGAAGAGCCAGTGATCCCTAAAATTCTGTATAAATGTAGTATTGTAAGCTAATCTCAGGATAGCTACATCACATATATAATTATTCCTATATCCACCCATGGGCCAATGGGAATCTCCATCATGGGCAATGCACTGTCCGAACTTCTGTATATCAAGGCGAAGAGCCTTTGCCAGGTGCAGATGAACTCAATTGCTGTCATACATACATGATGACCAGTTCCAGGACTTTGTGGTACCTGCCTTTGCTCTCAAGAGGATGACAGCTATTGACCCACTGAAGCCCTGTGATACCTGAAGGCATATAAAACAACCAGCTATCAAATGTAAACCTACCTTGGAGCTAACCCCATCTTGCAGAAATCTCTTGGCTGTCTCTTTTATATTTCCAGTCCAGTTCATTCTAGCTGTCTACCCACTCAATCAACAGTCTCAGTGCAATATCTTAATCCATCTGTTTTGGGTTTTTTCTATTCCCCATGGAGATTAGGAAGACAACCCTCAATTCTGTCAGGCTTGACTGCCTAACTAAAGAGAAGGAGAGAGGTGATCCTGAGTATAGAGAATAATCCCCAAATTCCCTTCACCAACTGGCACAATGACCCTATCTGAAGGTCTGTCTTTGAAAGTCTTCTCGGAAGGAATTTATGACCAAAGAAGAACTAGAGTTCACTATTGACCACAAAATAGAAAATTTTGGTTATATCAAATTGAAAAGTTTTTGTACAAACTAAACTAATGCAGACAAGATTAGAAGGGAAACAATAAACTGGGAAAACGTTTTTACAGTCAAAGGTTCTGATAAAGGCCTCATTCCCAAAATATATAGAGAATTGACTCTAATTTATAAGAAATCAAGCCATTCTCCAATTGATAAATGGTCAAAGGATATGAACAGACAATTCTCAGACGAAGAAATTGAAACTATTTATAGCCATATGAAAATATGCTCCAAATCATTATTAATCAGAGAAATTCAAATTAAGACAACTCTGAGATACCACTATACACCTGTCAGATTGGCTAGAATGACAGGGAAAGATAATGCGGAATGTGGGAGGGGATGTGGGAAAACAGGGATACTGATACATTGTTGGTGGAATTGTGAACACATCCAGCCATTCTGGAGAGCAATTTGGAACTATGCTCAAAAAGTAATCAAACTGTGCATACCCTTTGATCCAGCAGTGTTTCTACTGGGCTTATACCCCAAAGAGATACTAAAGAAGGGAAAGGGACCTGCATGTGCCAAAATGTTTGTGGCAGCCCTGTTTGTGGTGGCTAGAAACTGGAAAATGAATGGATGCCCATCAATTGGAGAATGGCTGGGTAAATTGTGGTATATGAACGTTATGGAATATTATTGTTCTGTAAGAAATGACCAGCAGGATGAATACAGAGAGGATTGGAGAGACTTACATGAACTGATGCTAAGTGAAATGAGCAGAACCAGGAGATCATTATATACTTCAACAACGATACTGTATGAGGATGAATTCTGATGGAAGTGGATTTCTTTGACAAAGAGAAGATCTAACTCAGTTTCAATTGATCAAGGATGGACAGAAGCAGCTACACCCAAAGAAAGAACACTGACAAATGAATGTAAACTGATTGCATTTTTGTTTTTCTTCCCAGGTTATTTATACCTTCTGAATCTAATTCTCCCTGTACAATAAGAGAACTGTTTGGTTCTGCACACATATATTGTATCTAGGATATATTGTAACCTATTTAACAGATATAGGACTGCTTGCCATCTGGGGGAGGAGGTGAAGGGAGAGAGGGGAAAAATCAGAACAGAAGCAAGTGCAAGGGATAATGTTCTAAAAAATTACCCTGGCATGGGATCTGTCAATAAAAAGTTATTTAAAAAAAAAAAAAAAGAAAGAAAGAAAGTCTTCTTTAACCTCTTTACCTGATTCCTTGTAAGAAAATGATTAAGTCAACCTCTTTCCTCTCTCTGAACAAATTTATATTCTGCTGGTTCCATGATGTAGTTTAAGACTCTTAAATTTCTCTGGAATAACTCCATCCCACCTCTATTTAGAAGAATGGCAAGAGTTTTCAAATGTCTAGATGTGTCAGAAATGGGCATGTTTCTCTGTCGAGTACAGAAAGGCTAGAACTTGGTCTTTATTCTCTCCATCTCCTACAGGAAGCCTCTCCTGATCCCTCATCTACCAGTACCCAACTCTGACCCATAAGACTGAAGTGATTTTATATAATCTTAAACAAGCACGTGCTGTCCCACTCCCCACACCCCCTTCTAGCACAAAAGCTCCTTTTCATTTCAAAAGGGACCATTTCATTCATTCACTGTTTCACATTCATTCATTCACTGTTTCAAATTTCATTTGTCTTTGCACTCCCAGTGTCTAGTAAAGTGCCTGACCTATAACAGATGCCTGGTAAATGCTTGCTGATTAATTTATTTTTTTTTAACAAATGAATGAAAGAAATCCTTATGATGCAATGTTGCTTTGAAATTCCTCTCTCAAAGGAAGGGAAATAGGATGAAGGAAATTTCAAGCATAAGAATACCAGTAGGGAAGTGAGAAAGCAGAGTTTATATGAGGAGCCACAAGATTATAAGCATCAAAGCTTGTAGGGAAGTTTGAAAACCAGACTAAAAATGTAAACTGATTAAACACATAACAGGAAGCAGGTAAAGAATTCTGAGTAGAAAACATGGTCCAATTTATGAATGAGAAAGATCTCCCTGGCAGCATTGTTAATGTTGGACTGCAGAAGAATGGAGGCCTGCTGACCTGGTTGGTCTACTGCAATAATCGTTGTAGGGAGTAATGAGGAGGTAGTGAGACATGTATGCAAGATACTACAAAAAGAAATGGAATAGGTAACTGACTGAACATGGGAAATAAAGGGAGAAAAGTCAGATAACATCTGAAGACTAGATAGATAGATGGGTTATCACTTAAATAAATCGGAAATTAGAAAAAGTTAAATGAACTAAATAAAATGAGCTGAGTTTGAGATATTTAAAATACTGCTAAAAATCCAAGTGAAAATGACCTTAACAAGTGAAGACATAGCTCTGAAGCTTAGAAGAGAGGTGTTTGTTTTTCAGTCATTCCTTCATTTGGAGCTTTCTTGGCAGAGATACTGGAAAAGTTGCCATTTCCTTTTCCATGTCATGTTATAAATAAGGAAACTGAAGTCAACAGGATTAAGTGACTTGTTCAGGATCATATAGCTAGTAAGTAACGGAAACTGGATTTGAACTCAAGAAAAGGAATTTCCCTGAAGAATTGCTGGGCTCAGTACTCTATCTAATGTACCACCTCACTGCCCCAGAAGAGCAGCTGCCCTTTACAAAAAAGATGATAATTAAAGCTTTAGCAATACTAGCCTAATCTGTATTAGGCTGCCAAGAGTAAGGGTGGAAAAATTAGAGGCTGCCAAAAGCACTTTGGGGGATCATCCACATTCAGGGGAAAGGGAAAAGGAATACAAGCAAGAGACCACTCAGGTTTCATTATACACAACAGACCAGATAATCTCTGAACTCCTGAGAATCAGGAAGAGGCAATGCCACTGAAGCCAGGGGAGGGCACAGAGTAAAGACAGAGGGGGTAGTCAGCTGTGTCAAATGTTATAGAAAAGGCTTTAGAGGAGGACCTCGGGTTTGAAATCTCAGAAATCATTTGTTACCTCAAAAAAGAACAGTTTCAGTACACTGGTAAAAATGGAAGCCAAAATGCAAGTGGAGATAATAGCAAGTAGGCCCTGCCCTTTCAGGAAATTAAAAAAAAAAAAAGAAATAGAAAGACAATCTCAGAGACAGCATGATCAAAAGAAGATTTGTTGTTGTTTTGTTTTATTTAAAAAATAGAAAGGTGTGAGGTTAGGCAGGCTCTCTAACCTGGATACCTTCATTCATACTGTTTCAAAACTCCAGAGTACATATCTTCTCCCTCCTCCCTTTCTCAATTCCTACTCATTTTCCAGAGACTGTCTCAACTACAATTTCCTCAAACAACAGGAAATATAATCAAAATTGGTTGAGGCAAGGAAGAAGCCACATTACAAGTGGTTTAAAGCTGAGTAGACAGTTAGAAAGTGGAAATACTGAATAAAGGCTACTTTTTCCAAGTGTGGTAATAAAGAAAAAGAAATGAGACAGTAGCTGGATGGTTATAGGAAAGGTCAAGTAAAGGCTGTTTGGTTTCTTGAAACATATATTCACAATTCACTTCTCAAACTCAGTGAAACAATTTATATAGAATTATCATTAATTTAACAATATTATGGCAAACCTTTACACAGAAAGGTTCTCAAAAGTATAAGATCGCATGACTCTGGGCAAGTCACAACCCCACAAGATTATTATACAGCACTAGAGCTATCACAAAAGAATTTTTTAAACCCAAGACTCTTAATGTAAACCTTAGATTCTAATACTCTTTAATTAAATCAAAGACTAATTCCTATGATTGTGTATATGCTATTATATATGCTGATGTTTTGACCTTATTCAAAATTATTTTCTCCCATAAATATTCAAGGGTATCACCAAGTCAATTTGATGAGCCTAAAACTAAATCTGAAATGGAATTGTTTTTGCTAATTAGCCACCATCTATATGAATGACCAGCCAGTGATTAAGAATTGACTTTCAGTTGTAAATGATCTTTATTAAAAGTAGCAAATATAACTAATATGCTTCTATGCTAATAAAAGATACGCTATAGGTTGTTTAATGAGTCAACAAACAAAAAAGTTGAATATTTCTTATGTGTTTGCCCTTATCTTAGGTATTGTGAAATATAAAGACCAATTAAAAAATGAAAAAATAGTTTCTGTTTTTGAAGAGTTTTTAGCATATTTAAAAAGCATACATTAAAAGAAAGACAACAATAAAAACTGTTAAATAAAACGGTTCATTTTCTAAGTGCTATAAGAATTGAGAGAGAGAAAGACAGAAGGGGGGAAGAGAGAAAGAGAAAGAAGGAGGGAGAGAGAAAGAAAGGGAGAAAGAAAGTCACTGTTAACTGGTGCTATACTTAATAGGATGAACAGGATTTGGACAGTAGAATGGAGAGGACAATGGCTTCAGGCAAGAAGAACATGGAGAGTGAGTGCATGAAACTATTCACAGTAAAGATAAATGATTTGGGGGAAAAACATAAACTTCACAAAATTTAAAAGTAAATAATGCTAATGCACAGAGAATATTTTTTATCAAGTTTCACAAACTTACTTTGTTCAATAGAGAACCTTCTTCAATTTCAGGGTGTACATTTCAAGGCAGAATGGAAAGGTAAAAAGAAAACTGATTGGATTTGGGTTTCAAAGGATAGAATTTGCTACTCGGTACCTATATGAAAACTCTGGGTTAATTATGATTGAATTTGATTATTTCTTGATTATTTTTGAATCCTATTGTAGGGCCAAAATACCAATACACTTGGGGTGTGTCATGCTGTTAAGCATTTAAGAGAAAGGATCTTATGGTTTGCTGTAGAATGTTAAGAATAAAGAGAGAAATATCTTATGCTTCTAAATGTATAACTAGAAGATAAAAGTAGATAAAAAGTATGCTATCCAAAAGGCAGTTAGAAGTAAACAGGAAAAAAAGGGAAGGAAGAACAGGAGATAAAAGAAAATTATGCTGACAATAAAAGACTAGAGTTCCAACTGTGATACATGGAAAGAATCCTAAAAATCTGATTATTTTAATCATATTAATTTTGGCTTCCTTTGTAAACTCCTGGTTTTGCAAGAATCTATTTTAGGGTAAAAAAAAAAAAAGGAAATATTAATTAGTTCCTATGACATTTAAAATTATATTAATGCTTATTTTTGGCTAAGTCATCCATAATATAAAAACTGAATATTAAAATACCTTAATGAGACATAAAAATATCTTTGGAATAAACTATACTAAAATATGGGAGACAGTACACATGACACCTATTAAAAGGTTTAGTTGGAAAAAAAAGTCACTGACCCTGGAGCTACTATGCTGAAGAAAGGAAGCTTTTTGTCATCTAATATTAAGAAATTCTTTTTTCAAAATGCTTTATTTCAATAGAACCCATTTTCTAGTTCAACATTCTGTCATGTATTTTTTTTTAATTACATTTATTTGGTAAAAGTGGTTTCAGAGTCCACAGACTTTTTTCTTTCCATTTTATTGGCCAAAAAAGTCTACAGAACCCTAATGAATGACTTTACTTCTAAAGCCAACTGGAATTACTACTGAGGCTTCATTTTTACAATAAGCAGCAAGCACCAGAACATGGGAGTGGCTCGATGTTAAATAGCTCAAGCTGCAAGAATTTTTTTAGCGTGTTCATATGACTATAAACAGCCAGTGTTTATATACCAATGAATATTTCCAAAAGGGTATTCACTAGGCTGGAAAAAATTGAAGGGGAAGAGAAGGAAGAGAGTTTTGGAGCACTCTTCATGAAATCTTTTTTTAATCCAAGATATAATCAAATCAACAACTACTCATTAAAAATGCCTACTATGTGCCAAGCATTATGCTAGGCACACTGAAGCTCCAAATACAAAGAATGAAACAATCTCTACTCTCAAGGAGCAACCTCAGGCAAAACAAAGAGTACACTCTTTAAGAACCCAGGCATATACTAAACTTGGGATAATACAAGTCACTCTGCATCAAATATTTTTACACTGTATAAAATTTTAAAATATATCCTGGGTTTCCATGACAAGTCATCCAGCTTCTTTATCTTGCCTAAAGCCAAAAGGAAAAATGCAAGAATAGCACAAAGGCTTCACCATTTCAACACACAGCTGTAAAGTCTTTCTGTCTATATGAAGCAAATAAGATACAAACCTTATGACACTCCTTAATTACGTGTATGACCCATTTATGTCTGGAAATATTTTAAATTTAAAGTAACATGAAAAATAGATGAAACTCACTGTACAATTAAATGATCTTGGCCCTTTATTTTTAACAAGAAAGAATTCATTGGGAAAAAAACACATTTTGTCAATTTTCTATACATACAAGCTTTAACTTGAGTTTTAAATAATGTCACCTGAGATATGGGGCAGCCACTTGACAAAATGTACCAAGACTAAAAAAAAAAATTTTTAGATTTTACAGTGGAAATGAAAAATCTAAGTCTAGATCAACAGAAACCAGACTATTTAGAATGTATAAAACAAGAAAGTTCTGGTCCAACAGCTCCACTTTCTGCTCAGACAGAAAGCTTCTATACCGTAGCAGACAGATCAATGAACAGCCCAGCTGGGTACAAAGAGAAAATGTCCTCTGGCTCTGCACAAAGGACTCTGCAGCCGGCCTCCCAGGTAAGCAAATGGGCACAGATGACGATGCCCCATGCAGGTGGCCCCGGGCAGAAGGCTGCTGCACACCCACACTGGAGGCATCACGCTGGGCAGCACTGCTCACCATGAAAGCTGCGGGTCCTCAGCGATCCTCGGGCTGTACCTCCATGGCCCCCCGCATCACGTCAGGCGCTCACCCCGTCACCATCCTCACCAGGCCAGCTGCACTCACTCAGGGAATGCCGAAGCCTGGTCCTCCAGCTGTGGGGCTGCTGGGCTTCCCTCCCCTAATCTCTGCTTTCCTGCCAGAATCAGAGCACTCTGCATGCAACTGAATGTGCTCTCCAGCTTAGAGAAAGCAGGCGAGCTGCAGCAGTCACATTAATCATCTGCAGAGGCAACACATCCAATCAGTTCTCTCTATTTTCTTCTATTATGCCTTAACATGACAAGCCGGGAACAAAGGAGGCGGACCCATCCCGGAGAATGAGTTGTCACCTTTAGAATGTCATTACACAAATGTCCACGTGATTAGTGGAATTTTCCTTAATGATTAAAAATTTTAGAGTTGAATCCCAGTAATAAATCAGAACGATGCTTTAAGGCAAAGCAAAACACTGGAGTTTGTTTTCTAATCCAGCTGTTCATAAATCTTCATTGTCACTACACTGAGGCAAGGTACAATTAATGAAATAGAATTACATCTTAGAATGATTTCCATTTTGTGCTAAATGACTATCTGTGGCTATCAGAAACTTAAGGATTCCACATTTGACAATTTTCTGGAAATCAGATGTACTATCTGGGAAGGTTTACTTCATCCTGGAACTAGATATCACAGAAAAACGAAAACAGAGAAATCTTTTATTTTTTCACAGCAAAAAATACTATCCAGCCCTATGGTACAATCATTCATGGTGACTTCATTTTCTTACAATCATCAGGTTAATAACCTTACTAACCATCTTGGGGGAACTGCATATTGAAAACCTAATCTCTTTAGGCCTAGATTTTCTTATCTACAAATAAGAGATTTAGACTGAGGAGATACCATCTCTTTTAAAGCAAAGAATGATCATTTGTTATGGAAATACTATTCAAGATACAGATGAACTAGAAAACCTCTGAGATCTCTTTCAGGTTCAGTGTCCAAAAACATGACTAATATTCAAATTTCATTTTAAAAAACATTCTACAACCTAACTCAAGCCATACAACTAGCAACTAGAGACTGAAAAGGAACAGGATTCCAATGAGTTTGCCCATACTGCCTCTCTGCATTTAGTTACTCAGTTAAAAATACAGAGCAAACACACCAATATATTATCAGCTGATTTATGAATTTGTATAACCATTGTAAAAAGTAATTTGGAATTACACAAATAAAATGGCCAAAGGTTTGACCCAAGAACGGCAATGACAAAAGGAGACTCCATGAGTACTAAAATATTTGCAATAACTCTTTTAGCGGCAGAAAAGAATTGGAAACAAAGTAATATCCATCAATTGGAAAATAACTAAATTGTGGGACATGAATTTAATGGAATAATACTATCATGAGTTACTAAGGGACATGACAAATACAGAGAAGCATGGACTTACATGAACTGATGCAAAGTTAGAGGTAGGTATTGTAAACAAAAAAAAAAAACAACCACCCCCCCAAAAAAAATAAAAAATGAACATTATGAAATTACAAAGAATAAAACATTATGAAATTATAAAGAAAAAAGATATGAGAAGACAACTCCCTCTGCTCTTTTGCAGGGATTGGGGGAAAGGGGCTTATAAATGTGACACACTGCATATAATCTCAAAATTTTTTCAGTGTTTTGATCAATTTTGTTGATTTGTTCTATTCTTTCTTATTTTCTTTTTTTTTAAAGTCTTTAAATAATGGTTATCTGTAAGGTAGGGAAATAAGATCATGGGAGAAATGTAAGCAATGTAAAAAACAAGTCATTAACAAACTCTTTTTTAAAATCTAGAGCCAGATATTAAAAAAGGGATAGAGGGAATAATGTGGCTCAAGAGTACAGTATACAAGGGAAAATTAACTCTTCCACATAGACAAATACCCAAATGAAAATCAACTAAAATGCTGTGTCAATTGAAAGAGGCAGAAAAATTGTAGATAAATATCAATGTGTTTAAGTACAAAGAAATACATTCAAATGAAAAATGACCCAAATTAGGTCTATTTGATTTCTGAACTGGCAATTATGATCGGATCAGGAATCATTGCAAATTATTCTTTAAAGACACTGATCTAACTGCTAGGAACAAAAAGGTGAACAAAACATTGGCCATTATTAGGAAAAATACTGAGAAAAAAAACAATAAAAACCTAGGAACTAAACTGTGAAAACCCACATATAAGACTAGGAAATGATCTCCTAACAGATAATACACCTTGAAAAGGTCTAAATATAGCTAATAAAAATTATGGGCTTGGAATTTCAGAGCTGATCTAAGAGATCTAATCCAAATCCCTTTAGAAATAAGGAAACTGGAATTCAGAGAGAGAAAATGGTGTCTGTAGAGGAAACAGAAGAGCGAGGACTAGGAAGGAAGAGTTTCTAACATCTACCCTACCATCTATTTCCTCTAAAACACACAAATAGATACTAACAAATAACAACAGATGTCAGCACTGGGCCACAGGAGGCAAGGGGCAGGTGGTGAAGAAGTAAAAGAAGGGATTAGTATTGGGGCAATGAAAAGTAGGGATAGGCTCATAAATTGTCAGTGATTTAAGTGCTAGTATTTATTCTGTGCCCATGGTTAATATGGAATTATAGCTCATACTCTGATATACAAATCTGAAGTCATGGCCAAGTATAAATGGATTTCAGAAAGGCACACTTTTAAAGAATAAGATATCCTGAGTAATGGGTCAAAAATATACAGAAATAGCATAAATCAGAAGTCCTAGCAATAAGACTGAAAAACAAGACACAACTAGGCAAAGATCCTAAAAACCTCAAATGGGTCAAGACATCCCAACAAACAAGTCATCAGAACTCCTATAACAATCCTGACAAGGAAAGCAATCCTGTGCATTCTCAAACTTCCAGAATTTAAATACGAGTCAGTTTATTAAGTCACTGTTACAGTCAATATAATCAAGGAGTAACAATCTTAACAGGAGGCTCCTATCAGATCTGTCAATTTACTAGAACTCTAGATAAAAGAATCTCAGAAATTCTGGAATACTTATTTTAGATCTATCTTTAAGCAGATCTTCCTTAAAAAGAGAACATTTGAGGATGTAGCTTAGAACCTTTCTTAAAACAAGCAAATTGCATAAATAGGCTTTACCCCATGCCAAAGATATTCCTTAAAGACAATACATTCTTTCCTTAAAAAATTTCATTCCATAAATTGTGGTATATGAATATTATGGAATATTATTGTTCTGTAAGAAATGACCAGCAGGATGTTTTCAGAAAGGCCTGGAGAGACTTACATGAACTGATGCTGAGTGAAATGAGCAGGAACAGGAGGTCATTATATACTTCAACAATAGTATATGATGATCAATTCTGATGGACATCGTCCTCTTCAACAATGAGATGAACCAAATCAATTCCAAGATAACAGTAATGAATTAAACCAGCTATACCCAGCCAAAGAACTCTGGGAGATGACTATGAACCACTACATAGAATTCCCAATCCCTCTATTTTTGTCCGCCTGCATTTTTGATTTCCTCCACAGGCCAATTGTACACTATTTCAAAGTCTGATTCTTTTTGTACAGCAAAATAACTGTATGGACATGTATGCATATATTATATTTAAGTTATACTTGAACATATTTAACATGTATTGGTCAACCTGCCATCTGGGGGAAGGAGGGGAAAAGTTGGAACAAAAGGTTTTGCAATTGTCAATGCTGAAAAATTACCCAAGCATATATCTTGTAAATAAAAAGCTATAAAAAAAAAGTTTCATTCCAAAACTGAACAATGAATAGAATTGAACCAATTTATATTAATGAATAAGACACAAATTAGCTAAATTAGAATGGGTAGCAGGAAAATAGTCCACAACATAAAAGATAATTTATCCAAGAATGTAAAATCATCCTTTTCATGAATGTTGCAAATCAAGTTATTTTGCTAATAAACTCACTTTAGGAAATTTTAGAAAGCACTGTAATCTAAGAATTAATAAAAGTGCAAACATAAAGACTTCCATATGAGAATCCACATGGGACCAGGATTGAATCCAGGCTTCAATACTTAAAAACAAGATGATCAGAGAAAGTAATTTTATTTCTTTGAAACCCAATTTTCTCATTTATAAATTAAGTTGATAACAATACTTAGCCTACTTACTTAATATAGCTATTGTGAGAAAAAAAAATTTAAGAGTACTACAGCAATGTGAATTCTGTTTTGTATCTTAGAGTTGTTAAAAATAAATCTTAAATTTTCAGGCCTGAAATGAGGCTTAAACAGTCTTTTCTCTAATTTGACATGCTATTTAGATTATAATGCTTGTTAGTTTTACTTCTACAAAATAACTTCCATTTCAGTGATGGCCTATAATTTAACCACTACTTACTATGATAAAAGTTCTCTAGAGTTCTCTTACCTAAAAGTGTGTGTGTATCCAACTTATCTACAACAATGTTGTTTTTGCTGGAAACTGAGTGGACGTCCATCAATTGGAGAATGGCTGAATAAATTGTGGTATATGAATGTTATGGAATATTATTGTTCTGTAAGAAATGACCAAAGGAGAATTTCAGAAAGTCCTGCAGAGACTTACATGAACTGATGCTGAGTGAAATGAGCAGGACCAGGAGATCATTATATACTTCAATAACAATACTATATGATGATCAATTTTGATGGACGTGGCCCTCTTCAACAAAGAGATGAACCAAATCAGTTCCATGTGTTCAATAATGAATATAACCAGCTACACCCAACGAAAGAACTCTGGGAAATGAGGGTGAACCACTACATAGAATTCCCAATCCCTCTGTTTTTGTTTGCTTGCATTTTTTATTTCCTTCACAGGTTAATTGTACATTATTTCAAAGTCTGATTCTTCTTGTGCAGCAAAATAACTGTATGGATGTGTATACATATACAACATGTATTGGTCTACCTGCCAACTGGGGGAGGGGTGGGAGGAAGGAGAGGAAAAATTGGAACAAAAGGTTTGGCAACTGTCAATGCTAAAAAAAATTACCCATCATATATCTTATAAATAAAAAGCTATATAAAAAACAAAACAAACAAAAAATACTGGTTTTGGTCCTTGAGGTCAAAGGCCAAGGTCTGATTTAGCTTGCTTTATCCTGTGCCCCATACTATCACACAACTGAGAATTTAGAAAAGTCAACAAAACATTGGCCATTGTAGTACCACACAACTGATAAATAAGTGTAACAAAATAAGCAAATCTACACACAATGGCCCTTATAAATATGTCGCTTCCTACATTTCTAGTGCTATTTCTTCTCCTAACAATGCCTACAATGACATTAGCTTTTTTAAAAAATTGGCAACCACTGAACTACTGATTCATTTTGCTTTTAGAATCCACTACAAACCCCAGATTTATGATTAGTAAAGTCCCCTCCTCTCTTCATTTTGGGGTCTAGCACATTGAAAGAGCTTGATGAATGTTCTACTTATCTCTTATCTAGTGATTCTGAATTGCTAGCAGTCTAGGTACCAACTGTCCCAGCTGCTTCTTCTCTTATCCATCTTTCCCATACACCTCTTTGAATCCCTAATCTGCTCTGCTCTTCTCTTCCACTGCTTGGACCAAAACAATGAAAGATTAAAGTTGCTCTGCTGGATTGCTTATACCAATCTTTTCTTCTGATTCACTCTTCCTAAGTCTATTATTTATCCTCTTTATAATGTTGTATAGTCATTCCAACTCCTCCTTGCTCTCCAAGTCCATCACTCCTGGACAGGTCTCACTTTCCTACCTTCCAAGTGTCAGACTATAGAGAGCCAGGTCAACTGGAACTGATCTTTCACTTGCTTCTTTATCCTATCCCTACTGAGGTCTTGCCAAACACCAAACCTAAGTTACCATCGTGTGCTTTTTTTAAGTCCTACTAATATGTGGCCATAAACTATTAGAAGAAATCACCAAATTACATTGACTGGATGCATACCAATTTCTGCTCCCTAATATCAACTGGGTCTTCATATCTGTACTATTATCCTTTCATCATGCTTCCCTTTTCAATACTTGAATAGACTACAACACAATAGCTGTTTCAAACCTCTTCTCTTCTCAAGCTATCTCCTTCCTGTCCCTCTTAACAGAGGACACTGTCTTCTGTTTTGCTGATAGGAGGTCATCCATCATGAAATTCCTGTTCTCAAATCTTTTTTTATACCTCAAACCCTCCCTTAACACCATCCCTCATTTTCTCCTCACTTGTAGAGTCTCTGAAGAGGTGGCCCTTCTTAGCAAAAGCCAACAACTCCACCTGTGTCTTTGACAGCATCTCTTCCCACCTCACAGTCTTTCCTATTCCAATATTCATTCTTCCTTATCCATGAATTCAATCCCTATCACCTACTTCTTTAAAAAATTCTTCCATAATGGAAAATGCCATCTGCATTCAAAGAGATTGAAGCCAATTATTTTCTCCTTTTTGTTTGTTTGCTTTTTCTTCCCTTTTGGTCTGATTTTTCTTGTGCATTACAAAGGTGAAAATATAATTAAAAGGATTGCACATATTTAACCTATATCACATTGCTTGCTGAGGAGGGTGCTCAGGGGAAGGAGGGAGAAAAATTTGGAACACAAAGTCTTACAAAAATGAAAGTTGAAAATTACCTTTACATGTATTTGGAAAAATAAAATACTATTGAGAAAAAAAAAAAAATCTTTCCATAATCACACCCTAAAGCTATCTACCATTCTCTGTATCTTCTCTTTTTCAGCATTAAACTCTTAGAAAAAGCTGTCTACTTTTAAAAACTCATTCAACTGCAATACTGTCCAAAGACCAATTAGTTTTCTGACTTTCCACTCACTTCTCAACCACTTGCCATCTGATTTTCCAGACTACCAATCAGCAAACTGGTCACAACAAGGTTATTAATGACCTCTTAATTGCTAAATCAAATAATCTTTCCTCAGTCCTCAGAGTATTAAGATAGGAGAACACACTTAAGAGTAACTTTGGTAGTGTGGTGTAAGAACCCTAGACTTAGCAATCAGAATACCTCATTATGAATCTCAGTTTCATCACTTACTTAGCATTGTAGTTGTGGACAAGATACAGGTTCTCTAAACTTCAGTTTTCTCTTCTGTGAAACAAGGGCATTACTATGTTGGTATGAATGAATGCCATTTTCCCAGATGTGATTTTTATAAAATCTGAATGTGGCATATAATCAATATTTTTTTTGATGCATATATCTATTTTTTTTCCCTTTCAAAGAGATTCTATTTTAGCTAGTGGGCCTATATATAGATCACTATTGTATTTACTATCATCCCATCTTGAATGCAAATATTTTGAGAACTTGGTAAATGGCAAAATAACAGAGAAATATGAACTATTTTTTTTTAAATGTGCTCAAACTACATACTTTTAAATAGCTAACTCGTGATTGGACTTTAGTTAATATATTCACACAAAGGAAGCAAGGAATAGAAAAAACAAATTTCAACCTCAAATTTGTTTTTCAGTAATGAAATGTTCATTATGTACACACTAAAATTACAAAGATAATAGTTAAGAAAAAACTTTCAAAAATTAAAACTATTGAAAAGTAGAATAGGTTGCTTCAAGAGATATTTTATAGCACTTTTCCCACATAAACTTCACAGGGGTAAATAAATATATGAGTGTATTCTCATTTCCTAGTTAGTGGAACTAGGGTTCTGAAGTGAAAATACTTGTTCAGAGTCCCAAGTCTTTTAAGTGTTGGAGCTGGGATATGAACCCAAGGCTCTAAACTCCCGAGTAGAAAATTCTTTTCACAACACTAAGCTCCATAACAACTCCCATCTCTAAATATGTTAAAATTTGTAACACATATTTTACCAAGAGAAAAAAAAATGAGGCTCAAAGATTTAGAAACTTGCCTGTGGCCACCCAGCCATTAAATATCTGAACAAATATATGAAGGAATTCCAAATCAGTGGAGTTCCTCAAATGGAATATGAATCATCACATGTTGAGAAGAGGAGGTTCCTACTTTAAGGAAGGAGTTGAACATTCTCTTCCTACTCTCAAATTCTATCATACTGTGGTAATTCTATGAAGAATGGATTGCCAACAAAAGACCTTGGGAAGGATTAAATTCAATACAATTCAATCATTAAAAGAAATACAAAATATAGGTGAAAGGATCTCTCTACTCTCATTGGTTTTAAAACCCCAGATTTAATTCTCAAAATTATAAATATTCACTAGAAAGGTACAAAACAAAGTGCTAGAGGATGTCCATGCATCATTAGTAATGAATGATTTAGGAATTAAGACTAGCGCACAGAGATACTAAAAGATTTCATGGCATTTAATAAATTATGCATATATATAATAAATTATATATGAAAAGAGGGAAGGAAGGAATATGGTTTCTTTCTTTAAAAAAAAATAGATAGATAGATAGATAGATAGATAGATAGATAGATACTAAATTGCCAAAAGGAAACAAAAAGAAGGAAAATTTTGTTTTTGTTTCTTAGAAACTATTTTACTATTATGTTAATTACTATTATGAAACCACAGGGTTCACTTTCAGACTGCACATTTTGATTCAAGGCTCAACAATGAAATCAGCCATCTAAGGCCATGATCAACTAGAAACTACATTAAAAAATTAAAAGTGCCTAACTTGAGAAAAAGTCATATTCTAAAAGTTTTGACTGGAAGTCAGAAAAATCTTTTCCTATAGAAACATTATAATAAATGGTAATTATATTCCAAAACTGTAATATTCTTCTGTAAAATGTAATGTTCTCTGGAAGCAGTTTTTTTCAGTTCAATAATCACCCCAAATGCAGCCAGGAGTTAAAGTCCAAATTCTTTATTGTCTCCTTCAAAGTCCTGTCTCTTAAACAAGGGCCTCAGTTAGCTTTCTTAGAAGCCTATCTCTCTCCTTGGTTCCGAGAGCTTCTGCTGCTAGTCCTTTGCCTCTGCCAGCTTCTGCCTCTAGCTTCCTCCGAATGTCTCCAAATCCAAAGGTTTGTACTTCAGCCTCCAGCCAGTACAAAGGTAGAAGATGGAAAAAACTTCAGCCTCAGAAAGCTTCTAGTACACTTGTCCTTTCTGGCCCTGACATCTCCTTCTTATACGTTCCACACTGAGTATACACCAATCATTTTATCACTAGGAAACCACTATTTGTTGTAGGATTAAATCAATGCTAAACTAGATTTAACCACTGTCTCCTCAATTCCACTTACTTAGCACCTTCTGGCCCATAACACAAAACTAGATCACAAAAGCTTAAAGTATACTTTGTTTGAAGCACTATACATACTTTCAATTTAAAAGAAAACCCACATGCTCTTGTGCAGAACAGTATTTCAGAACACCCAAATAAGTAGTAGTTCTGTATTTTTTTCATGTGCAGCTCCTCCATTCTTTCATCACAACACACAGATAGCTCTGGGCTCTCAAAGACTGCTAGCAGAGAATTTATTTAAATCCTACACTCAAATGGAAAAGCTTTAAGTCCATGCCCAAAAAAGAACTATATATGTGAGGGTACCATGAATCTTTAGCAAGAGATGATCAGCATCATCTGTACCCACACTGATGAAATCACTGAAATGCTTTAGTATTCTCCTCTCATAGACCTCCTGGAATACTAAAAATAATCAGCTCCTCAATAGTGGTTTTAAAGACATAAAAAGAAGTCAATGGAAGCTTTGAAAGAATTCTGAAGCCAATTCTATGGATACAAGGGATAATAGGATCTGACCAGCAAAGTACAGAGACAGGAGGAGGTCCTGGGCCAAATCCATCTTGGGATACTGTGTCGAGAGACAAATGCCAATTGACAGCTTTGTCATCCACTACCCAATTCTGGGTCACAGATCCAGTATGTATATAAAAATTATACTTCATTAACAGGTAATATTATCTGTTCAGGTAATATTAGAGATACTTGTAGGAAAGACCCTTAAGAGTTATTCTATCTTAAGATGAGCACAAAAGGTCATCTTCTCAGATCTATCAAATTGGAGTCAGAAAACCTAAAGTTCAGCCTTTGCTTTGTTTTTCTTAACTTTATGACCTTGAATATTGTTACTTAAGCTTTCTGGAGCTAAAGGGGTCAGGCTTTTTGATATTTAGAGTCTCTTCCAATTCAAAAATTCTTTCATTCTATTCTAGCACTGGGAAGTAAGGGAGGATAATGGAGTGAACACTGGACTCGCAGTTAGAAAGCTTAATTTCAAATCTTGGCTCTTCCACTACCTGGCTATGTGGCCCTAACCCATCCTGTGAGTCTCCTATATAAATCTGAAGCAGAAGACTCGTCTTTCCTATCTGAAAAGCCCCTACAGATGATATATTCAAAGAAGGAGCATACCTCAGAGATGATCTAATTCAAATTCTTATTTATGAAGTTAAATGACTTTGTCCAATGTCACACTTTTTTTAAAAAGTAAGTACCACAGCCATGACATGAATCCAGATCTTCTAATTCCAAAGCTAGTTCTCTTTACACTATATCATGTTACCTTCCTGTCCTTGATCAAGCCTTTTCTCAGCATTTATTTTATGTAGAAAAATAGTAGACATTGATCTTTGTTATATCAATAAAATATAATCAAAATTTTCCACTTAGTTTTGTTGTAAGAAAAGAAATTTACAAACATTAAAGTACTCTAGAAATAGTTGTGATTGTTAATTAACCATTATATATTCTCTCAAAAAAATTCTTCCTCAAGCATCAAGTGACTGCCCAATTTACAGCTTAATTACCTTAAACAGATCCCTTACTGTATAATGAACATGATAAACTGAATCTTCAAAAAAGATCCCACAAAAAACTCCATCTATTAAAATCCATATTAAATCCACATTAAATATTTCCCAAAGTAGTTAAATATATACTAAATGAAAATTCTCTCATATTTTTAAGAAAGCTATACAGACATACATGAAAAAGGTCTGATTAAGTATCAGCTTGCTTTCTGTTTATACACGCTAAAAGCATAATTAGTATTACAGAATCAATGATGTGGATTCCATAGTCTAGAAACTATTACTCTAAAAAATAGAACAATTATTTACCCTGAAAGAATTCTCTACATTAGTTTTCTAAAACTAGAGACAAAACAGTGACTCAAAATAAGATCTGCTTGTTTTAGGTATAACTTTGCTCTTACTAATAAGTAACTGACTACTAAATTCATAAAAAGGAGAATTGTCCATGATTCAAAGTAAGGAACATGAATGACATTTGTTTGGTGTAGATGAAGAAAATTTACTTTACTAAAGGTTGTCTGAGATCTCTATACTACCACCACCACAGGATCCTGGCCCCAGAGCTAGAAGACACCTCAGGACTCATGGAGTCCAACTTCTTGTTTCAATTGAGCAAACTAAGACCCAAAGAGATTGGAAAGAAACTTGCCTGAAGTTCCACAGAGAGTGAGCATGAGGGGTCAGGATTGACTCTTGGCCCTCCCAACTCTACAGTCTTTGTGATACACCACACTCAGCCTAAACCTCCAATGTCCCTAGGGTGACCTTGCAGTTTCTATAATAACTAAAGTTACAATATCAAACAATTTATTTACATAATATTGATAATGGGTTCCAACTATATTATTAAACAAAACCACTGGCTACATTCATTGTCAGTTGAATAGGCTGAAAGGCAGGGGGTCCTGTTCCTCCAGTTGCCATCTAGGACAGACTAAATTGTTCTTCTCTTCCCTCTTATTGTGCAATAGGAGCAACACAAAAGACCCCTGGGACCACCTGCCCTAAGCATCTCCTTGTACAAAGGAGGAAATAAATCCAGTTTGAGGATGAGCTAAGGCTCAAAGGTACCATACCAACAAACAAATGTATGCTCTCTCTCCTACACTTCACACCAACTAATGTCACTAAATTAGTTCTAATTGTTATTCTTATAGGTTTCCCTCTGTTTCACAGAAGTATAAAAAGACTCCAGAGTTCTGAGAATAATGAACATGAACAATAAAAGGAAGAAAAGTAAGTGTCTTTTCTAAGCTTTTACATTATGCTTTTACCTTAGATGAAACTGCATCTGTATTGATGCCTAAAATTTAAAATCACAAAACTCCTCTCCTCTGTCCCTTATAACTCAGCACACTGAAAACAGGAGAGGGAAAAAGCAAGACAAACCAGGTCATGAACAGGACTGTGTGACCAATACAAGTACAATTACATTCTTTTCTACTAACATTTTAAACAAGACCATGTAATTAGCTGTCCTGGTCAATCACGTGTTTACCTCTAAGCAAAAGACCATAATTCATTTTCATGTCTTAAAGAAAAAAATAAATGAAAAAGACAAAATCATTCAAACAATATTAATAAAATTGAAGAAAAATAGCTTTTGATCCGAGACTCTGAAATGAACCCTGGTTCAATGAACCCTGGGTGTTAAAAAGAAAAAAAGATAACAGGATGGCAGACTTGGAGTTTAGGAGTTTTCTGGCCCCACCTATTCCTTTCATTTTTAACCACTGAAAAAACTGAGGCCTACATAGGTAAAGGGACTTGTCAACACTCATACAAATAGCAAGAAATCAAGGATTCGGCCAAGGCCCTCTAACCTTCAATACAATGTCTGTGCCACAAAGCAGAGGCAGAAACAGAAGCAGAATTAGAATGAAATGTATATATGTATGTATAAACACATAAAGAGGGAGATATGCCATTATTTGCAAATACAAAGACCTGGAAATAATCTAAACATCCAATAGCTGATGAAAGGCCAAATAAATTATATTTTATCAATGCAATTAATGAAATTCAACACAATTTAACACTCATTAACAATAAAAGGGCCAACTTGTCAAATGATGCAAAGATATTATAATTTTACTCTGAAATAAAATTGTAACCCTACTCCACTTTTCTTGGCTTAATGGACTAAAAAAAAAAAAAAAAAAAAAAAAAAAAAAAACCTAGTATTAATTGATATAGCTTGATTGAGCAATTCATAAACTCTGGTCCTTCTGGAGTTAAACCCTTTCTATGCACAAGGCACTAGCCTAGGTACTACAGGTACAAACAATACCTGCCCTCAAGGAGCTTACATTCTAGGTAGGGGGGCAGGAGAGTACAACATGACCTCAAGTAAATTAAAAGCATTTCAAATTAATTTAGTATAAATGGGGAAATCAAGAAAAGTTTCATGTAGTAAGTGAAATCTGAGTTGAGCTTTCAATAAAGATAAGATTCTATGAAGCAGAAAGAAGAAAGAGAACAGGAGATGGAATGTTACATCCTGATTATAACAAATAGAGAAGTCAGACTGAACAGAGGACCTCTGGAGAAGTAACATGAAATTGGTCTAGAAAGACAGTTAGATCATAAATAGCTTTAAATGACAAATAGAAAAGCTTGTATCTAGAGGAATTTCATGATGAAAAGTCTCTATAATGAGAAATGGAAAAGAAATTAAAATAAAGCCAACCACACCCTAAATATATATTTAACTTTTTAAAGAACTTAGCTTGTGATATTTTATGCAATGCTGTACTGCTTCTCAAACTTTATAAACATATTGTGTACATCAGGCAGCTTTATGTTTTAGTCTAATGGACATACCTTTTGTGTTTTCTTAGAATCTTTCTGAGAATTCTCTCGAAGTGATACTTTCCCAAATAGTTTCCACCCCAAGTCATCATGTGTGTTGAGTCTTGCAGTTTGCTTTTTTGCAAACAAATTCCTACCAAAAAATGTAAAGATTAAAAAATTATTAGACATTGACTATGAATACTGAAATGACACCTCTCTTTCCTCCATTATATAGTATATTGTGTAATAGTATAAATTGTGTAATTATATAAATTATACAAGAACTGCTATACACCAAAATCAATTCTTAATGTAAACACAAAACAAAACAGAAAACAAAATAAAGTTAAAAGTATAACTACAAATTCATAGGGAAGAGAAGCCTAAAAAAAAAAAAAAAAGATTTATTTTTCCTTTTTTTGTTCATTCATGAGATTCTAACTTACTCTGTCATATAAGATTTTCCTCCTTATTTTATTAAATTGATGTTTATGATAGTTATTAAATTTATAATATATAGAAAATTAAATGTAGATATATACATAGAAAAGTAATATTCAAACAAAAACAAGTACTATGTTCATCTTAGGGTAATAACTGTAGTATTCTACCAACTCTACCATTTATTCTAGGAAAATCTGTTGTTATACTTAAGTTAATTGTATCTCTGGAATTTATCATTAGTAACATTCCTAGCAAGATAAATACATATTTTCAAGCACAAGAGATACTGCTAAGGGAATTTCTAAGTGAGATCGTCTTCAGTGGAAATAATAAATAACCAGAATATCTAAATAAACATAGCAAATTATCTCTATTCTCATTATAAAATTACCATAATACATTGCCCTATTTTGATAATTTTTATGGAAAAATAAAACAAATGTTTTCATTTCATCTTCCCAGTGCAGATAGCACCAGTGCAGCAAAATAGAAAAGAGAATACAGATCTCTGAATCTGCAGCAACACTGGCAGTTTCTAGACTTCTGAGCCTAGAGACACCAAAGATGACTTGCAAGGTCTGCAGAAAAGGTGAGAGGACCTTGGAAAACCAAGAGTAGGCAAGGACAGTGGTGGGTCATGGCAGTTTTCTACTAAGCTCACAATATCTCTTTATTATCAGTAAAGAAGGTGTCTTGCTTTAGCACACTAGATCTTACAGCTATAGTGGGACAGAGACACTCCTAATAGTTCCAGAACAGAAAAGGGTGCTTGTGGTCAGACTCATAGAAGGATCTCTGAAAACAGCTGCACATAATCCCTTAAGTTTGAAATAATACACCTCTGGAAACAGAGCCTATTTTAACAATAAGTTAAGAGCTGAGTAATAGGCTAGGAAAATGAGCAGACAACAGAAAAAGTTTCTGACCATTAAAAGTTATCATGGTGGGGGCAGCTACCATGTTTCCCAGATAATAAGACCTATCCCGAAAATAAGCCCTCCCCTTACTGTGTAAGATTCCTCTAAAATAAGCCCTCCCCAAAAAATAAGCCCTATTGAGATTGCTACTGTAGTGAAGGTGAATCCCTGCGCTACACACTACATTCCGGTACCCTCTGTATGCACTGTCCCCCACTCCCTCCTCTCCGGGTGAAATGCATGCCGCGCTCCGAGCTGCATCCAATCAGAGCTGCAGCAATGAGCGCCGTCATCCTGTTCTTCCCCAGTGATTTGCTTGCTGGCACCATTGAGAGCAGTGCCGGGGAGGAGAGCTGAGGCAAGACAATATAAAAACCCGGTATGTAAGCGGGAGAGAGGGGGCATGATGGAGGATAAAAGAAGAACTCAGCCAGCACTCACCGTGCTAAAGAAATGAAGAACTTCCTTGCAGAGAGAAGAATAGATCAAGTAATGATTCCTGCAGGAATGACTGCCTATCTCCAGACCCTTGATATTGCAATAAACAAGCCATTCAAGGACCATTTGCGCATGGAAGTCAATGACTACATTGAAAATAGAATGGAAAGAAATCAGCGTGGAAACTTTGTGAAGCCCTGTCTGCAGGAAGTCGTGACTTGGGTGAAGAAGTCATGGGGTAAAATCCCATGTATCAAGTATGAAAGACTTGGTTTTTCTCGGCAATTTGGTGATCTAAAGCAATCCTAATAAACTTCGGATTGAAAACACTCTGCATCCAGAAAGAGAACTATGGGATTTAATTTTTTTTGAATTTAAACCAATACATGCTATGTTCACTGTTTTTATTTTCTAGTTTTTTCTTGTTATGTTTTTCCCCTTTTTTTGACTTTTCTCTCCCAACATGATTCACAAAGAAATGTGTATTTTAAAAGTTAATATATATGTAAAAAAATAAAACAAAATACATATATTGGGGGGGAGGGAGGGAGACTCAGCTCCTGAAAAAGATTCCAAAATGAAAACTCTTGGGAATATTATAGCTAAACTCCAAAACTCCAGACTCAAGGAGAAAATAGTGCAAGCATCCAGAAAGAAACCATTCAAGTATGGTGGAGCAACAGTCAAGATAACTCAAGATTTAACAGCTTATTAAAGGAACAGAGAACTTAGAATATGATATTATGGAGAGCAATAGAGCTAGGATTACAGCTAAGAATCACCTATCTGGTAAAACTGAATATAATTCTTCAGGGGGAAAAGGTATTTATTCAATGAAATCGAGAATTTTTAAGCATTCATGATGAAAAGACCAGAACTAAATGGAAAATATAATTTCCAAACACAGGAATCAATAGAAGCATATGGAGGTAATCAGGACAATAATATCATAAGGGACTTAATAAGGTTTTATTTGTTCACATTCTTACATGGGAAGATAACACTTGTAACTCATTAGAATTTTCTCATTATTGTGTCAGTTAAAAGGAGTATATACAGAGAAAGAGGGTACAAGTGTGAATTGAATATGAAGAGATAATATCTTAAAAAATGAAATTAAGGAATGAGAGAGGAATGTACAGGAAAAAGGGAAAAGGAAAAGTGGAATGGTGAAAATTATCTGCCATAAGAAGAGGTAACAAGAAGCTTTTACAGTGGAAGGAGGAGAAAAAGGGGAAGTGAGTGAATCTTTCATCAGCATTGGCTCAAAGAGCTGATACAGACTCAAGTGAACAGAAACAGGAATATAATTCATATAATAACTAAGGACAAGCAACATCAGAGACTTTACTCTAATCTGTTTAACTCCCACTAAGACCTGAGGTGCCCCATGTCTCTCCCATTTGGTTGAGCACACTGAGATCAAGGCCTGTTTTCTTTCCCTGTATCTCTATCACTTGGCACAGTGCCTAACACAGAGAAGGCACTTAACGAATGTTTGTTGACACATTATTCTTCACCAGGTTTTCATCTCTGGGTCCTTTTGAGTTAGCTATCCCCATACTTAGACTGAACCTGCTTCTAACCTAAATGTCTCACAGAATCCTGACATTCTTCAAAATTCTTTTAAAGAACTGATGACTCCCAATTACTAATGCCTCCTATTCCTAAACGACAGTGTATTTTACTACTTTGTATCCTCACTGTATTTATTCTATACATTTTATTGTGCACTTACTATGTTCCCCATTAAGATATAAATTCCTTATAAAAAGTAATTGTTTCATTCTTGGTATATGTGTCTCCAGTACCTGGCAGAATGCCTGACACAAATGACTTATTGATGATTGATCAAATGCCAGCAAATTTTTAACTTTATATGCCACTCATCACTTAGTTCAATGCGTTGCAATGCTCAATAAATAAATACTGGTTAAATGAAAGGTTTGAGAATAGCAAACATAGGTCAATAAGCATTTATTAAGCACTACTAAATGCCGATTATGGTATTAGATGCCAGGGATATAAAGACAAAAATAAAACAATCCCTCCCCTCAAGTAGATGCCATTCTATTATGGCCAAACACATATAAAGGCAAATGCAACTTCAGAAAAAAATAGAAACAAAATTATTTGAGGAGAGTACCAGCGGATGGAGGGAATCAGAAAAAGCCTCTACCACAAAGTGATGTTTTAAATCAATCTTGAAACTAAGTAGGCAGCTATATGATGAGATAGATAGAACATTGAAATGGAGTCACAAAGACCTGAGTTCAAACATGTACCAGACACTTATGTCTGTAACCCTGAAAAAATAACAACCTCTGACTTCAGTTTCTTCATGTGTAAAATAGGAATAATTATCATACCACCAACTTCAGAGTTGTTGAGGAGAGAAGGGAAGAAAAGGATGAGAAGAGGTTACTTTATCAAAAACACTTTGCAAATTTTAAAGTATTATGTCATGTCAGTGCTTGCTTTTGTTATTATTACTTCTATCATGGAGTAGTAAAGGTGAGGATCAAATGCATTATAAATAGGAAGCACAGCCTATGCAAAGGCATAGAGATGGGAACTACCTAGTCATGCCCACACATGACTAGATTGGAGAGTGCATGAGAAGCATGTGGGGAAAAAAAAAAACTAAAAAGGTTGAAGACAGGTGGGAAAGTGTCAAAATGTCAGAGAAGAGTTTAGAGTTGACCTTCCGGCAATATGGAGTCACTAAAGCAATTTTAAAAAATATTTTTGTTGTCACAAACTTGACAAACATAAGCATGGGCACTTCCATGTACACAGAAGAAAAAGGGAGAGGATTGTATAGGTTCACACTTTTTAAAAGAATGAAGAATTTAATTTATTAGTTGCAAAAGTGTCCCACTAAGTCTCTTTCTTCCTTTATCATCTGTGTATTTTGAAGGTGGTACAGTGGCCAGAACACTTGGCTTGGAGTCAGAAAGATCTAACTGCAGACCACTTTTAATTGTGTAACTGTGGGATACCATGAAATGGGAATGTTAATAGCACTTTCCTCACAAGCTTGTTGTGAGAATCATATGAAATAATATTTATAAAATGTGCTTAGCAAAGTGAATGACTAAATGCTAATTCTTCTCCCTTTTCTCTTATTTCTTGGTTTTTTGGTTTTTTTTTTAACATAATTACTGCTGTCTCCCTCTCATACTTGCACCTCTCCCAAAATCTGGTGGGGGGGGGAGCTCAGAAAGCAGGATGAAACACGGAAAGAAGGGGGGAACCTATACAACTTTTTCCACAAATACCCATTTGTTAAGCAAAAACAAATCTACACATCAACTATGCCTGAAAATATCTGCCTCAGTCTGCTGAAGATATCCACATCTGTAAGGTAGTTGTGATTCACTATAGTCATGATGGGTCATGCATTGATCAGAATACTCAATTTTTTCAAAGTGGTTTTTCTTTATAATATTTTAATGATACAAATTGTTCTTTTTTTCTGTTCATTCTGAATTACTTCATACAAATCTTCCCCAAAAGTCACCCTTTTTGTCACTTTTTTAATGGCACAAATGTATTCCATTACATACATATCCTATATGAGTTGCTCAAGATTCCCCAACTGATGAGGACACCTTTAATTTCCCATTCCACATTACAACACAGTATTGCTGTAAATATTTATGTATATATGAACCATATTTTTTTTTTATTTTCCTTCTTCTTTGATCTCTTTGGGGAACAGATCTAGTAAACCTATTACTGGGTTTAACAAGAAACACAATTTAATCACTTGGAGTTTAGATTAAATTTGATTTCCAGAAGGAATGGACCAATTCAAAGATGTACCAACAGAACAATGGTATATATTTTCCTATTGTTTCTTTGATATTTGTCATCTTTGCCAGTCTGATGGATGTAAAAAAGTACTTCAGAACTGTTTTAGTGGGCATTTCTCTAATGAGATTTACCTGATTCTTTTATCAAAGACATCAAATATAAAAATCCTAAAATAATGTCTTGTAAAAAAAAACACTTTTAAATAGAAAGAAGCAAAACTAAAACTTTACTTATATCTAGAAAAAATAGATCTCGAAAGCATATTTATTGTTGAATTTTTTTTAAATAAATAAAGCCAATTACCATAGAAAAAGGATTCTGCACACACAAAAAAAAATGTCAAAATTGATATCTCACCTTAAGGATTTCATCACAGGAAAGCTGGGGAAAATTCTGTGTTCTAGTATTTCTTCTTTTTTTTTTTTTATTGAAGCTTTTTATTTTCAAAACATATGCAAGGATAATTTTTCACCATTAACCCTTGCAAAACCTTGTGTTCTAATTTCCTCCCCCTTCCCCTCACCCCCTCTCCTAGATGGCAAGTAAACCAATATATGTTAAACATGGTAAAAAAGTATATTTAAATCCAAGATAGGCATATGTATTTATACAATTATCTTGCTGCACAAGAAAAATCAGATCAAAAAGGATAAAATATGAGAAAGAAAATAAAATCCAAACAAACAACAACAGAAAGAGTGAAAATGCTATGTTGTGATTCACAGTTTCCACAGTTCTCTCTCTGGGTGCAGAAGGCTCTCATCATCACAAGATTACTGGAACTAGCCTGAATCGTCTCATTGTTCAGAAGAGCCACATCCATCAGCATCGATCCTTGTATAATTTTGCTATTGCCACGTACAATGAAATCCTGGTTCTGCTCATTTCACTTAGCCTCAGTTCATGTAACTCTCTCCAGGTCTCTCTAAAATCATCCTGCTCATCGTTTCTTATAGAACAATAATATTCTATAGCATTTACATTGTGTTCTAGTATTTCAAAAGCCAGTACTCCTAGGTAAGAAAATATATCCTAACAAAGAAAATAAACCAATCCTGATGAATTTTTCTTGCCTGTTTTCTATAACAGTGAAAGCTATAACAGCTAGCTGATCCTAAATTTTTCTTGGAGAACAAAAGGCATCACTGAGACCAAGGAAATAAAGGACATCTAAAAATAGAAAGCTTGTAAGACATTGGGTTCCAACAACAGTAATAATTGCTATACAAAATTAAGGTACCAGTAAATGGAAAATCTGAAAATTAAACAAATGGAAAGAGAATATGGTGATGTTTTTTGAAAATAATTTTTGATACCTGAAAAGAGCTAGGATAATAATATTCAACATTTATTGTCACAGTATGCTAAGTACTAAAGAAAATTTAAGATATTCCCTACTATCCCAAAGTTTAAAGCCTAATTTTTTAAAAAAATCTGTCAAGGACACAATATTTTCCATCAATTTTCTTCTAGAAACACATTATATCCTTGAATTTAGCAACAACAACATAGGAGACTCACTTAATATAAAGCCGATGCTTTCTCATTATCCCCACTCTTAAATCAGTTTTTCTAAAGAATGCAGGCACTATGGTGATAGAAAAGTACAAGAGAAAGATGAACTCCACCAAAAATTAACCAGGAAAACTCCATAAAGACACCCCTAAGAATTTGAAATTACTGAACAGAAAATCTTCTTTTACTTGCAAATGTTATAAAAGGAATCATTTGTCAAATAACTGTGATAATTAATAAATGGTCAATTAAGGAACAAAATATTGAGCCATTTTTAAAACAACCAGAAAAATATATTTTCCTTGTGTCTTTCCCATGTGGTTAATCCCATATGTATGACTAGATCAATGACTTGTGTTAAAAAAAATTAACTAGAATATCTTGTTACACTGAAAGACCACCATATCTGAAACAAGAGGCACAGTAGAGAAATGGAATCTGCAATCAGAAAGACCTACATCTGAATCCAGCTTCAAAAACTAGCTATATAACCCTGGGAAATCAAATAACCTCTCCAAGCTTAACTTTTTTCAACCACCTAATTCACAAAATTGTGATAAAATCAAATGAGAAATTCATATTAAATTATTTTATAAATAAATGTCAGCTATCACTAGTATTAATTTGCCTTCAGTTCTAGGCACATATTAGATACAATGAAAGGCACAATGCAGAGCAGGGTTGCCAAGATGCTGATAAAGACAGAAACCACATCATATGCAGATCATGTGAAAGAACTAGAAATGTTTAACTTTATAGAAGAGAAGACTCAGAGTTAAAAGTGTGATCTCTGACATCAAGAAATCTCAAAGACTATCGATTTCTTCTGTTTGGCCTCAGAAGGAAAACCTGGGAATAATGATTCATAGATCTAGAGTGGCAGATTCTGGCTCAACGGAAGGAAAACCATGGAGATTACAAAAATGAAATGGGCTATCCCGGGAGATAATGCTGTTCCTATCAATAGAAATCAAGTTGAAGGCTGTGTAACCATTCTAATAGGATGTTGTAAGAAGCATTGCTCTTCACATACAGGTTGGACCACTCTGTGGTCCTTTAGAGTTATCTGACATTGTAGGAAATCATATGAATAATCTACATTCATATTTCCCTTTGAAGTATGGAAGAACTTATATTTATTAGTCATTAAATACAGAATCGCAGAATTTCTTAGTTGTAAAGGACCTTGGAGGCTATCTAGTTCTACTTACATCTGAAAAAGAATCACCCCTATTATGTACATCATACATGATCATCCAGCCTTTGCTTGAAAGCCTTAGGAGAAGTAGAACCTAGTATTTTCTGAGGCAGTCATTCCACTTTAGAATAGCTTTAACAATTAGAGCTTCTTTAGAGGTTATTTCTGCTAATGTTGAATGTGAATATTTCTCTTCTCAATTTCTACCCATGAGTGGAACTAATTATTTTTCCCTCAAAACCTTCCCTTCTTCCTTACTTTAATATTGCTGTTAAGGGTACCACCATCTTCCCAGTCATCCAGGTTCATAACCTAAGAGTCATCCTTGACTACTAAAATCTTCTGAGTTTTCCCTTGCCTGATCCAATCAGTTCTCAAGTCCTACCATTTCTATCTTGGTACCATCTCTGCTTTGGTGGTTGATCTCCCTATCTCAAGTTTCTTCCCATTTCAAGCCATTCTCCCCTCAGCTTTCAAAATGATTTTCCTAAAAAGCACATCTCTATATCACTACCCAACTCAATAAACAATAGTAGCTCCCTATTTCTCTCCAGTATGAAATACATTATCATCTGGATTTTAAAGCCCTTCATACCCTTCCCCCTCCAGATCTTATACCTGGCTTCCCTCCACATACTCTCTAATCCAGTGAAACTGTCCCCCTTACTGTTGCTTAAACAAGATACTCCATTTCTTAATAGTGGACACTTTTTCATAAATGCTCTCCCTTCTTGTGTCTGGCTTCTCTGGCTTCCCTGAGTTTCAGGTAAGCCACCCCTGCTGCAAGAAGCTTTGCTCAGTTCTCCTTAATCATCATGCCTTCCCTCTGAGATCATCTTCAATTTCTCCAATACATAATTTGACTGTACAAAGTTATTTGCATATGTTTATTATATTCTGAGCTTCTTAAGCTCTGAAGGTGGTTTTTGTCTTTCTTTGCAACCCCATATTTAGCACAGTGCCTGGCATATGAAAGATACTTAATGCTCCCTGACTTGACTGGACATTGCTCCTAGTTATATTCTGAAGGATTAAGGAGATTAAGTTGAATCAGTCTTCCACATTCCAGTCCTTCAAATTTAAGCATACAGATCCTGAAAGGGCAGAAAGCAACAATATTTATCACCTGAAAATGAAGCCTGTGGTCACTCAAAATGCAAGGGAAAAAAACAATAGTCAACATCTATCTCTCTGTGGAGCCATCTAAGACCTCTAGGAGAGGGAAACATTTTATGAAGAACATTGATAAGTTACAGAGTGTTTGTGGCAAGGCAACCAAGACAGGGAAGAGTCATGGACTCATGTCATCTAAGGAATCATTACAGAACCTGAGGATATGGAGCCTGGAAAAGAAAAGTAGTTGGCAAAATATAATAGCTGTTTTTAGTATCTGAAGGACTGTCACATATGAGAGAAAAGGAGAATAAGAATGAGTATGTATTAAATACCTACTATGTGCCAGGCACTATGGTAAGCACTTTACAAACATAATCTCATTTGACTCACAACAATCCTACAATGTAAATACTGTTATTATCCCCATTTTATTATTGCGGAAAACTGAGGGAAACAGAAAATAAGTGACTTGTTCAGGTTCACATAGCTAATTAGTATCTGAGGCTTTCTGCCTCCAGTATCTACACTCTATCCACATCTATCCACAGATACACATTATCTATAGTATCCAAATGTATATATGTTCTTCTTAGACTCAGAGACCAAAACTAGGTGTAATGGGTAGAAGACGAAAAAGACGCCAATTGAAGCTTGATCTGCAAAAACAAAACTTGTGAACAATTAGAGATATCCAAAAGAAAAACTGGCTACCCTGACAGATAATGGCCTCTCTTCACCCAAGGCAATTAGGTGGCACAGTAGATAAAGCACTGGGGTTAGAGTTTGGAAGACCTGAAATCAAAATCTAGCCTCAGAAACTTATCTACTGTGGAACCCTGGACAAGATAGTTAATCTGCCTTCGTTTTCACCTCTGTAAAATCAGGGATGATAATAATAGTCGCTATCTATCTGCCAGAATTATTGGAAGGTTCAAATGTGATATAAAGCACTTCACAGATTAAAATTATCCCACTTAAAATAAGAGAGAATAAGACAGAACTCTGAGCCAATGGCATTTTATTAAAAGATTCATAGTTCCCTCTAATGAAGATCTTCTTTAAGATCTGAGATGCCTCTTCCTTTCAGGGCCCTATTTTACAGGGCTAGATGTCCAGTCATTCTAGAACAACTATGCCAGAAACAGAACAATTCCATTGAATAAGCAAAATAATCAACAGAATCACAAATTGAGTGAAACAAGGAATATCTCCACATAAGATGGACAGGTTTTTCCTTAATTTGGGCAGGATGAAATGGTACAAATCATCATAGTCAGTGATCTAAATGGTCATAAGATGGTCATTTGGTCCAATTGGACAAGTGATTGATCCAGAGGTATGAAAATATTTGAGGGGATTTTCCATATAGTTGTGATCTCTGCCACCCGAGGATTGGTCACAATGACAAGACAAAACAAGGCGGGAGGGCCTTTAGCTAACTTCCTATAGTTAAGCAAGTGAATTTAGAATCTGCAGCTACAGCACTGGGGCCTTATATACAGAACTGTGAGATGATTCTAGCAATCTGATTAATACTGATAGGAAATAGAGGTCCAAAAAGAATTATTTCTCTCAACACTTAGCATAGAGACTAGAACGTGGTAGATATTTAATAAATATATTTTTCCTCCCTTCTTTTCTCCTTCCTTCCTTTAATTTGGCATTGAATAACCTCTACAAACTGATTCCTTTACATTAGGGCCCAACTAACCCAAAGTTCTCCTCCAGGCACTAGCAAAAGGCCACACCCTATTCCTAGAACACACTTCTTTCTCATCTCTGACTCTTGGAATACCTCGTTCCCTTCCAGGCCTGGCTCAAGTACCACATCCCACAAGAGGCCTTTCCTTATAACAAAGTCACAATGCTCTCTCATTTATTTGTATTAATTTTTTATATACTTAACCTTTGTACATGCTGTTTCTTCCCAGTAGAATGTTAGCTCTTGGAAAGCAGAAACATGCTTTTTTCTCTCTGAATCCTCAGGCCTACTCCAGCCTGGGGCAGAGAGAAGGCATTTTTCAAAATACTGTTTAATTCTGTTAGAAGTGGATGAAATGCTAGAGGCACTCTTATGGGAATGACATGAGAGAGGTCACATAGTCAGAATGCTAGACCACAACTAGACCACATGACTTACACTCTTGATCAAATTAACCACAAACATCCCACCAGGAAGGTTTACATGGGATATGATAAGCCAATGGTTGTTCAGGGCAAAAAAAAAAAGAAAGCCACATGTTGTAAAATGTCATTTCTCCTTAGTAAACATGGTTACACTCTCATCATGGGAAGCAACAGTGGATCTAAAAAGAATATATCATCAAATATCTCACCATTTTGGGGAATACCTTAAGGAAAGGAGGAAAATATAACATAACATGTATAATTAGGCTACTATTAATTATTAACAATGATGTGAACATTAGAAGCAGAATGAAAGGACTTTTAAAAAATGGTGCCATACATTGGATTACTTGCCATCTAGGGGAGGGGGTGAAGGAAAGGGGAGGAAAAATTTAGAACACAAGGTTTTTGCAAGGGTCACTGTTGGAAAATTATCCATGCATATGCTTTCAAAATAAAAACCTTAAATCAGACAAAAGAAAGAAAGAAAAGAAAAGATTGTGCCATGATGTGGGAAGACTGGCAAGGGCTTATCAGAATCTCAACATAAGGTGCTGCTGCATCAGGTCTCAATCACATTGGAAAGTCCTTCATGTTTTTATCGCAAGAGAGGGATGAGAGTCACAAGTAAAGAAGGCCAGATCTGTGCTACTGATAGAAATGACTATATTATGAAGATCACCAAACTTAAGAGTTCTTCATTTCTGTTTATTTCCTAATTATAAATTCCATTATAACCAAATCACAAAATACACATAAGGAGAATCAGACACAACTATTTAGCAGATGCTCAGTTACAATAAAACCAAAAAAAAAAAAAAAACAAATAAATAAAAAAAACCTCACTGATCCTCATAGCAGTTCCCAGGACGCTAGATCTGGAGGCAAAAGGAACATGTCACCTCCTTTTACAAATAAAGAAAAAAAAGCTTACCTGACATCCTCTATTACTATCATTAAAAGTAAAAAAAAAAAAAAAAAAGTTGAAAAATTTCAAGTGCTTCTAAATGGTGAGGCTCACTGTCATTGTAATATAGCAAAATAAAGCAATCACAGGGTTTCAGTCAAGTATTAGTAATTTCCATATCTGGATAAACCAGTTTCCCAAGTCACCAAAATTCAGGTGACTTGGGGAGTTGAGAAGTTACAGTTTCCAAGGGTCATTAACACAAAAAATGCTTCAAACTCCTACTCTAAAACACACAACATATATAAACTCACTAGATGATAATAATACTTTAATCATTGACTCAAGATTTCTTTGACCTTTTCTCCTTTGTGTTCAAGACATGAAAATATCTGTGTAAGTGAGACACAGGACAAATAAAAACAACTTAAAGTTCCTTAGAATTTAGTTCCTTAAATCTAACTACAAACCTCACTAGAGAATTCTTTTGTTCTTCCAGGGAAAATTAAAATCCTCTTTTATGGTATAATTGCTTAGATTTTCAGTTTGTCTTGATGAGGTAATACAATGTTGTTTAAATTTTTCCTAAGATGACTATTTGACAGATTGTTTCCAAATCAATATTACTAACTTTTATCTAAGCTTAAAAAAAAGTCTATGGGAAACTAGGATGGGGTGAGAAATAAAGGGGGAAAGTCTCCGGTACTTCCCAGCACTTTCTGGCATCTTGAATCCAGTCCCCAAAAAGAATTGTAATCTTTACCATTTTCCTATACACTTACATAGAAAGAAGAAGGAAATAAAGATCTGCTTTCAGGAAAAGAGAAAAATCTCAGCAAGGATTCCCTAAGTTTCTATAAAGAGGTTTATCTTTTTCAATAGGGAAGGTTTTACTTCCCTATTCAATCACAAATATGGGAATCCCCAATTTCTCACAAACCACTACAGAAGAGCTGGAAAGTTTCCTGAAAAAAAAAAAAAACCTATTTTAAAAATCAGCAATTAAGCGGCTCACAATGAAAAGACCTTACACCCTTATTAAGCACAAGCAATGCAACAGTTACACCTATAAAAATTTTTTAAAGTTTATATAAAAACAATGTTGCATTCAACCCACTCAAGTATTTTTCCCCATGATCTTAAGCTAAATTTGAAAAATTATTTTATACTCTTCTTTCTAAATTATCAATTACCAAAGACATTCAGAAAGACAAAAGGATATTTAAGTTTGTGACGACAAACCTGTCCATTAACAGGAGTAAAGGTGAGACAGCCATAGCTTCTAATGTAACAGCACAGATATAAAAAGCCAACTGCCGGTAAACTTGTACTCTGGATTAAACATTCTTGACAAGTTCTTCAGGGTCACTGTCCAAAGAAAATCAGCTGCTTCAATTTTAAAATGTCACTTCATAAAACTGCCTGAAAGTTAAGGTGTTGACAGCAGAATAAACTAGCCTCTTCCTCAATGTAAATAGTGAAGACTGGTGGTTACTTTACCTTACAAAGGGAGGGGTTGAGCCAAAAGCCAGGTGGAGCTGTACACACCCACTGAAACTTGCTCATAAAAACAGGTTCATTTTGGTCACAAACAGAACTGCATTCTAAATTTGTGCATAAAAACTCAAAGAGTTCAAAGGATAAAATCTACTAGTACAACTTTCACAAATATCAATATAGATGTTTACATATCAGGATAAAATTGGACACATTTTACATTTGATATTAAATGCAGCCCAAATTTAAAGGAAAGCTGTTTGAACTAAAGTTGTTTATAATATTTGATAGGGGGAGAATTATAACTACATGATATATTTAAATTTTCTGTTTCCAAAAGGACACAGTGGGCTTAATATAGAATATTGTCCATTAAGCCACATTCATAAAAACAATTCATAACTTTAATCTCAAAACACTCAGCTGAGTCTTTAGTTCTAAACCCATTGCAAGTTACAAAAGTTTTCCACTTGTAATAACAACAAAATTTGATTGTTTGTAGAGGATCTTACAATGGTAAAATGTAACTATTTAACTGATCCTAAAACAGACCTCAATTTTTCTCAACTGGTATGTGACTGAAATTTTAATAATTACAATGTGATCTGACTGGTTTGCCAAGAACTGAGGTGGGCACTAAGTAAACCATCTCCCTGTGTTTCCAACTTCCCCAATCACATTTAAAGGCATTTCAGATGTGCTTTTGTAAGGAAATCAAAGGCAGGAAAGAGAAGGAAAATGATTATATAATTTTACTAAAAATAAAATAAATAATAAAATAAGTTTTAAAAATAAAAATAAATGCTAACTATTCTCCATCTGCTATTGTCTTACTGAACAAGAGCGAGACAAGCAACAAATTTACTGGTGAGAAACAACCTTTTTAAATGGTCAAAAATAAATAATCAGAATCATCCCATACAAATGAGAAGCCAAATTATACTGCTTAGGAAGAAAAAAAGAACAAAAGCTCTGTTCTCAATACTAGAAATAAAAAAGGGTAAAATATTCATCTACTTTTAGTTTCTTTAATAGACCCCATAAATTCATACTGATTTAATATTAACCCTTTTGGGAGTTTCTATAAAACCCATAATTAGAAGTAAAAAAAAAAAAGATAATAAAATTATTTTAATAAACCAGAAAGTCTAGACCTGTACTAGTATAGTTAATCTTCTAACATTCTCTTTAATTTTTAAATCTGATTACTATCCAGATCTTCAAATAATTCATTAAAGTTCATTTTGTGAGAAATGAATGGGCATTTATTTGGTCTCCAGTGTTACGAAAATTAACTTGGAGAAATGAAACAAATTAGAAACCTGAAACCTACAAGGACATCAAAGAATAATCAGGGATGGAGGTTATCTTGCCCCAAAAGAATGTCCTTGAAGACAGGGACTGACCTTTGTAATCAGGACTAGTGGCCTGAGATTTGAAAAGACTCTTTTGTTTTCTGCACTTAGCCCTTCCTAGGTTAGTTTCCCCTTTTTAGAATATAAGTTCCTTTGGGGCAGGGACTAGCTAACTTCTGCAACATCCAATTAATGAGGAATCGGGGGAGGGACTTGTGTTTCAGGAGAGGAAATAAAATGTGGCCTTTGAGGTTTCGAAGATGTGACTACTCAGCTAGGCACCCATTCTTACAAGAAGGTTAAAATAAAATTTTCCTGAATTCATCTGTGAGTCAATAGTTCTAGATAAGATATTTTGTTTCTTACGAAGGGGGACTCTGTCCAGGATTCAGACATTATGAGTTGGATATGGCCCCTGTTAAAGCATGAAAAGATGAGTCCCATTGATAGTTGATTTCAACAGCCTCATGGCTTGGTTCCAATTTCCCCCACTCATAGACTGTCCAAGATCCTAGGACCATGTTACTAAGTAAGGTCACTGATGAATCCAAAAAATCAGGAAGGAAAATAGAATACAATCTACAGCAGCCAGGCAACTCTGTGCACAGATCCTGGGTAAAAACGGTCTGAGGTACCAAGACAGATTGATAAGAATTGGTAAGAATGATGGCACCAAGGAGTGGAAATCGCTGGGATGCATACTTCTTATATAGTCTTAGAAGAGAGATGTCAGGAAATCTAGAGTTGAGTAAATATTAGTTATCTGGGATCACTGGAGTGTGGAGATTTTCAAGATATGGTGCAGGGAGGGTCTGCACAAGAGAAATTTACAAGAAATTCTAGGGGAGAAGCAATAAAGAAATGGGGTTCTGGAAGAGAAGAGGTTCTTCTTTAGGAAGTGGGAAGGAACAACTCTGAATTAGACAGAAAGAAAAAGAATTTAAAAGCAGTTTGTGTTTGTGCGAGTGTGAATCTGTGTTTTGTCTTCTGTTTCCCTCAGTCAGCTTAATTACAAAGGAAAAGATCTGGACATTTTGGGATTTAAACATGCTTGTAAGGTATTTCAGTTTTAAGTCTCTGTCTGTCTGTTAGGCATCTTAATTCAATTTAAGCTGAATTTTTTTTTTTTTTTTAAGTTAAGCTTTAAAGCTTCTCTCACTGGAAGGGAGCAAGAAAGACCAGGGCCATTATGTGTGGACTTATGTCCACAATCTCTCCAAAGAAATCCCCAAAAATCTCCATTTCAAGCTCTGGAAGAAACAGAGCTTAAATTTCTCTCTAGATAGTTCCTGTGACAATCCCCTCCAGAGTCCCAAAACTCTTCTCCAAGGATTCTGAATTCTGTAAAAAAAAGGATATAGTCTATCTTCACATGGCTTGGGGAAATCTAGGGAAATCCAACTTTATACTTTAAAATCTTTTCCTCATGAATGGATGCCCATCAATTGGAGAATGGCTGGGTAAATTGTGGTATATGAATGTTATGGAATATTATTGCTCTGTAAGGAATGACCAGCAGGATGAATACCGAGAGGCTTGGAGAGACCTACATGGACTGATGCTAAGTGAGATGAGCAGAACCAGGAGATCATTATACACTTCGACAACGATATTGTATGAGGATGTATTCTGATGGAAGTGGATTTCTCTGACAAAGAGACTTAACTGAGTTTCATTGGAGAAATGATGGACAGAAACAGCTACACCCAAAGAAGGAATACTGGGAAATGAATGTGAACTATTTGCATTTTTGATTTTCTTCCCGAGTTATTTTTACCAATATGTATTGTATCTAGGATATACTGCAACATATTTAACATATATAGGACTGCTTGCCATCTTGGGGGGGGGGGGGAGGAGGGAGGGAGGGGAAAAAACGAAACATAAGTGATTGCAAGGGATAATGTCGTGTAAAAATTATCCTGGCATGGATTCTGTCAATACAAAGTTATTATTAAATAAAATTTAAAAAAAATAAAAAAATAAAATAAAATAAAATCTTTTCCTCTTCCCTATACAGCAGTCCACATGGGTTTAGGTTAGAGTACAAAATTTAGGGGGGTAGGAGGGGAAGAGAGATAGGAGTCATTGCCATTTTGCTCCCAGGGGCCTGTGTCTCCATCTCAGGTTTCAAATAGTTTACTGTCATTTCAAAGATTCTTCATTCAAAGAAAATGGAGTTTTTGAGGGAGAAGAGTTTTCTCCCAAGAATGTGACATAAATTTTTGTGTTTAAATATAAGTTGCATATGCATTTGGGGATAAGATTTTAGAAATGTGTGTTTCTACTAGAAGCATTGCTACTAAAAATTTCAATCTTTATTTGATTTGAAGTTTTGTTGCTTTTTTAAAAGGGTATTAAAACAGTTCTCTGGTAACTTACCTAAAGAGGTCACATGTTTGTATCTCATACTTCAATGGAATATATTTAAGGTACTATGTTGCTTTCTAAATTGTATATTGGGCAATTTATAAAAATTATATGAGCTGTGCTTTAAAATTTTGTCCGCTGCTGGACATATGGTATAAGTTTTGTGAAATTTGGTCCAAAGTTATTTAGATATTACCTATATTGTGAAACTTAAGGTTCGTCCTACATTCTCCTTTAACAAAGAAATGCACTTAAAGAGTGGAGTTGATAAAAATTTTTAGAAAGTTTTAAACAAGGTGGTTTTAAAAAAACAAGGAACAAGAAAAATTGGTTGTAAAAGCAATAAGAATAAAAGGGCAATTAGTATTGTATTATAGTATTGACATTAATAGGAGTCAGGTTTGTGGGGCTGAGCTGGTGACCTCAAGAGGAAAAGGCCTGCATTCTTGAGGCAGAAATAGACACCTGGCCCTTTCCCGGTTTGTGTCAATTTAGAAACAACTAAGAGTTAATTGAGTTTGAATGGAACATCCAGTTAGAATCTCAAAAGCTAAAGTATTGATTTTTAAAATAACTCAGTTGAGGTGTGTGTTAAAATTAGAAACTTGACTGTAAATGACAAGATTTCATTTTTGTGATAGATTATGTTATGTCTATTTAGTTACTGTTTCTGAAAAATGTGAGGTTACTAATTAAGTTATTTGGTGTTATTGTCATAATATAGAAACCTAAATTTTATAATTTGTGTGTGTGTATGTGTGTGTGAGAAAGAGAGAGAGAGAGAGAGAGAGAGAGAGAGAGAGAGAGAGAGAGAGAGAGAGAGAGAAAGCCCAAAATAACTCTAAGGTACGGTTGGATAGGTACAGGAAGTAGACTCAGCCCCTGCTCTAAGGTCTCTTCCCCTTAATTGTAAACTTGCCAGATTTGTAGGGAAAAAAAAAAAACAACAACTTAGTTCTAGGTATAAAATTTCAATCTCTTCACCTTTATATGGCATTATTAATTGAATATTTGTTTTTATTTTACAAGTCATTAGTTGTTTTAAAGCATAGTCATTTGTGAGGCTGTATCATAAGTTGTACTGCTTAGCAATGCAAGAACTTTTAAAAATTATTGCATCCTGATCTCACTGTTTAATGAATATGATAGTAAATATGATCTACAGCTTTCTTGAAATACCTACAGCAGAATTTTATGCTGAATGTCCTACATCTAGTTTTGTGCTCTGCAGGCACATGGGACAGAAAGTTTAGGATCTAAAACCTCTGATTAGTGAAACTTGCATAACTGACACTGTTTTGAGTTTTGAATTTGGGAATGATTCTCTCAATTAAGTTAGTCTACCATTTGAGAGAAATACTTTTAAGTTGCTCAAATGGATTTCTGAGTTTGCTAAAAGGTGGGATTGTTAGCTATTATAATCATGCTCCTGCTTTTTCCTTTTATAGCAAATTTCTATAATCAGAGTAAGTGGTCAGTGCAATTCAAGTATGTACTAGCTTGCTGTTTTCAATCTGAAAATATGTAGTCATTATATCTTAAATAATTAGGTGAATTTTTGGCCTAGTTATCTGTTGCTAGATGTGTATGTCTGTAGTAAATAAAGTCCTTAAAGGTTTCAAAATAATGTAAGAATAATTGACAAAACTGACTGTGGGACCTATAATTTTATTGATTATTGATACTAAAACTGAACATCTTTGATATGGTTTAGAGAAGAGGGTTTTAATGTATTCAAGTTTTCTTAGAGAGATGTAACTTATAGAATACTGTTACATTAATGGAAAAGTCAATTTTATTTAAGTTTGTTATTAATATGGGAATAACATTTGTTTGTATAATGTGTCCTGGGGCACAAACATGTTTTCTTTTTAATAATTTATATGAAAAGTTGCAGCTCAATCTATACTGGCCTCTCCCAGTCCATCTTACAACAGACTCTGGCAAAAGAGGGGAAATATCTTCCTCCCCTGTTCTGAGTGGTTTTTCCAATGGAAACTCAGAAACACTCTCACAACAGCTTCTAATCCCAGAGCTAAGAAGAAAACTTGGCTAGGGAAAAAAAAAATACTAGCAGAAAGGCTTTTCTTCTTTTATTCTGATAGGATTCCCCCTTTTTCAAAATTACTTTTTAGGTTCTCTCTCTCTAGTTCTCTTAGGTTTGTTTTCCTTTAGGCTTTGATCAATTTACCTTCAAACGACCAGCACTAGAAAGTGACCAGCTTCACGGGTCTGACTCAATCCACTACATTTTCAATCAGCTCAAACCCCTACAAATGAGACTCTGTAGAATGACCCTGCTCAATGCCCATTCTCAGCAGGAAGTAGTTGCAGAAGATGAGATCATTACCCCATACCCCAAAAGACTTTGGACCCAATTGGTGTGAGAATGAATTGGAACTGGTTGGTGTATGGACCCCAAACTACCTAGTGTCTGAGTGGATTCTTGTAAGGAGTTCATCAATTCTGTGAAGGGAGATTATATAGGATTGATGTTACTCCCCTGCTACGACAGTATTTGGGACTCAGGATAGGGGGCATCGGGTTAAGATTTGGGTTAATATTACTGAGAAGGATACCCCATAAACAATTCAGTTTGATCTTGTCAGATTGTAGAGGTTTGACTAGTGTCAAGTAACTACAATAAATATATGTATCCAGAGAGAGGATTTTACGGAACTGACTGTCCAATTTGTAATGTTTGGTTTGCTACAAAGGCTGACATTTAGAAAATGCATATCAAAAGAGTAAATTGGGAATATATCTAATAGGTATAGATTAGGAAGATTTGGAAACAAATCAAGGACTTAAGACAAGCAATAGACACCAGTGCCTAAGTAGAACTGGTAAAGTATGAGGTAAAGAGTCTGAACAAAAATCAATTTCTATGTCTGTGCTAAAAGTTGCTTCATGTCCAGATAGTACCATTCCCTTTGAGTTCGGAAAAACATGAGTGAATTCCTCCTGTTCCCAAAACAACAATCCTGGGGGGAAATGCAATGCTTTGTTCTACCTAATCCCTTCTGTGAGGAAATAAACCAGGCTATACTAGCCCCTTAGCTCTGGAAAACAATTAGCTTACCTCTCATGGCAGGGTTAAAAAAAAAAAAGTCCCAAAATCTAGGGACTGTAGTTAGTAGCATGTACCTCAGTCTGGAATGTAACTGATGGTAGCTCTGGCAATTTCTCAGAGATGAGCATATCCCAAGCAAATCTCGGGTGATATTGTGGAGGCAGCACTCTCAAATCTGCTTTTATGGGAACTGAGTGAGCACCTGTGCATCGACCCAACTGGCTATTCCTTTTACGCTGGCATTCAATGAAGAAAGCAAGATTGAATCAAGAAGAATTAATAAAGGATAATAACTGATAAATTCAAGAAATCTAAATCTTGATTTGGATCATTCTTACTCTGGTGAGTAAATACTATTGGATAAATTACACCAGAAAGGCAGCGAAGGGAGTACAGGATAGTTACATGCTACTAGCAGAATGGCATGGGAAAGTAGAATGATTCTGGACAGGTTATTGGCAAGAAAAGGAAGATACTCCATACAGCCCTGTCAGAAGAATTAGCAAAGAATTTAGGGATTAATTATTCATTCTATGGAAGGAGATCTGTGTTCATAAAATAGACTTTTATGAAGTGGGATATAAAATGTATTAGCCAAATTTGAGAAAAGGATGTGGAAACCAGATTTTAAAAAAATTTTTAAAGGGGGAAATTGTGAGAAATGGATGGGCACTTATTTGGTTTCCACAATTATGAAAATTAAGTTGGAGAAAAGAAACAAACCTGAAACACAAAAGGACATCAAGGAATAATCAAGGGTGAAGGTTGTTTTCCCCCAAAAGAATGTCATTGGGGACAGGTACTGATTTTTGTAATCAGCTATAGTGGCCTGAGATTTGAAAAGAATCTTAGGTTTTCTGCCCTTAGCCCTCCTCTGTTAGCTTCCCCTTTTAGAATGTAAGATCCTTTGAAGCAGGGACTGGCTAATGTTTGTATCATCCAATTAATGGGAAATTAGGGGAGGGACTTGTGCTTCAGGAGACAAAATAAAATGTTGCCTTTGGAGTTTCAAAGCTGTCTACTTAGCTAGGCATCCATTCTTGCAAGAATGTAAAAATAAAATCCTTCCTTTATTCATTAGTGAATCAGTGGAATTCTTGGTAAGATAGATGATTTCTTATAATTTTATGTAAAGACAGGTAATTTTTTTTTTCTTTTTTTGTTTTGTGAGGCATATTGGGGTTAAGTGACTTGCTAGGGGTCACACAGCTAGCAAATATTAAGTATCTGAGACCAGATTCAAACTCACAATGTCCTCCTGACTCCTGGGTTGATGCTCTATCTACTGTGCCATCCAGTTGTCTCAATACAAGTATTTCTAATACATATAAATTCACATAAACATATATAGTCAGCCCTCAATTACATTTATTTCCTTTCATGTCAACAGGAACTATTCAAGTATACTGAAACCAATCATATTTAAGTCAGGCAACTTTTCCCTTAAGACAGTTTCAGGATACTTCCAAGAAGTCAACCCACTATGATCAAAGAGGAAGAAAATTAGTAACAGAATATTATTATAGTATTCAGATCACACCACTGCATGCTGTCCCAGTTAGATATGGACATGCTGCATTTTCCCATTTTCATAATGAATTTCACAATAATTCATCAACCCTGCTCTTCTATTTTATTATTGCTTTCCTATAACTTCTGAACAACCAAAGAAGAGTTACCTGCCTGTCTCACATTTACTTTGTGGAGAGAATCAAACAATGAGCTAGAACTAAGGGATCTGCTGACTTTTCCTACCAAAGGAAACCTGCTCAAAATTTTTGGAATCTGAAAGGAAAAGAAAACCTCAAGGTAAATAATAACCTTCAAATACACACATAGACTTAATTCATTCCTTCCTTTGCTATATTACACACAGAATCTGGTTGAAATCAGCCTTCAGAAGAGATATAAGCCGAAGAGATGACTGCACAATGGCACAACTCTGAGGAGACTTAAATGTAATCATTTTGCAATTTCACCCAGCTCCCAAAACAATAATATTGAAAGGGACACAGAATGCCCACTGTGCTCAGCAGCAGTGTCAGTGGCTGTAAGAGCCTAAACAGCAAAGGAGGACCCAAGGCCTTCAGTCAGCTCCTACAGGAGCAGAGGGGTAGGACCATAGTCTCCACATTCAGTCTCCTCTGCTACTCTAAGGAAGTTTTAGATGGTGTGGAGTGGAGGGAAGAGTATAAAAATCAAATTCCTCTCAGAAAGTGAGAAGCCCTGGGTTGGGCCGGACTGGGCTGACAGGTTTTTCCACAGCTGGAAGTTCTACTTGCCCCTTTGAGGAACTGGGTGGAGAGGGACAGTTTGACTGCATACTAGAGATAGTAATCCTTATAGGAAAAAAATCACTCAGCAGTTTTTACCACTCATGTTACCTTCTGGAATGAATTAATAACAAGTACTGAGGCACCAATGTATATCTATAGCAAAAATGTCCTCCTCACTAGAGCAATAAGTTAGAGAACTTCAAAATGCATACAATAATAGAGATGACATATTAAGACCCATTCAAGACTTACATACAAAAATACAAAGTACTCTTGGGGAAAAAAAGAAAGAAATAATTAAAGGTACATTCATGATTCATGGTTAAGCCAGGTCAATATAATAAAAAATTATATTACCTTAACTAATTTACATACTTAGTACTATAACAATCATTTACTGATGTGGGAAAGATTCCTTTCTTTGTGATTTCCCAACCCCCACCCCCATCCCAGTTAATGTAATTACCCTTTGACTCACAAATCGTGATCCCTTTGAATTCCAATAGAAGATCCGGCCCTGTCCCAGCCCCTTTGGGCTGGGATCTGAGCCAACTTTAGGGCTACTCTCCAAAAGCCCCTCTAGCTAAATTTCCTATAGGAAATAGGAAATTATAAAAGAGCCACGCTGGGAACCCCCTCTTTGCAGAGGTCCCAAACATGATAGCCATTTGAGGACCCTCTGTCCACTGGACCCTCTGTCCAATGCCCTCCTTATCTCTACTTTCGCTTATTTCCTTAACTATGCTTTAACCATGCTTCCAAACCCAATAATAAACCTCTTTTATCAATTTAGCTATTTGGGCCGATAAATGCTTTTATTGGGGACTCACAGCTGCTATTAGACCTCATTTACCCCCGTATCCTTGCACCAAATCCAAGGGGGTTGCAGGGGAGCCCTGTTTGACTCTCTGAAGCCCAAACCTGCCACTAGACCTCAAGTAAACCCTAATTTCATTTAGGTACCCCAAATCTAGACCTCAACATTTACTGTGTAGAATTTGGCAATCTATAGGAAAAAGAACTATGGTTTAATCCTCTGCATTAGGTACAAGGATCTCCTGATTCAGCAAAGTTCCTCTGACCAGTAAAGAACAACACCTCTGTACCTTAGTGTCTTAGAGAGTTACCCAGAGCACCAAGAGGTTAAGTAACTAACTAACCCATAACACAATGAGCATCTGTCAGAGGTGGGACCTGAATTCAAGTCTTCCTGGCTCAAAGTCCAGTTCTTTATCCACTACACAAAGTTTTCTCTCAAAGTAACATCAATAAGTTGGAGGAACAAAAAGTCTATAAGTGAAACTGAACAAAAATTAGGAAGGAGCACTTTCAGACCTCAAATCATATTGTAAAAATAATAGCTGTCAAAACCATTGCTAATTAAAATATGGAAAAGTAAATTTGAAGAAAAAATTAGATAAGCAAAAATAAAAGATACTATAACCTAAGAATATAAAGTACTTGAGTAAAAACCCTCTATTTGATAAGAACAGTTGAGAAAACCGAAAAAAGAAAAACAATTTAGGTCAGCATTCAGTATAAATGATCACATCAATTTTAAAAAGAGGGGGATGAAAAGAGATATATTTTGTGACTAAGGGGAAAATTCTTAACCAAACAATCTATGGAAAAGGTCAGTGATGATAAAAAGGAAATTTTAATGGCATGAAATTGAAAAATGTTTGCATCAATAAAGTTAGGATGAGAAGAATTGCTAGGACTGATTATTTATGAGCAGGGTCTGATATCTAAGATATAGAGGGAATGAATACAACTATAAAACCAAAAAGCCTTTACTACTTGATAAATTGTCAAAAGATATGAAAAGTTCTCAAAATAATTCCAACTATGGACAATTATATGAAACATTTCTCTAAATTATGCAAATAGAAAAGCAAATCAAGACAACTTAGTAGTTATATATCTCATACCCAGAAATTTGGCAAAGATTTACAAAGGATAAAAATAGGTAAAGTTTATTAATGAGCTTCAAGAACACCAGCAACCTAGCAATCTGTTGCACTGTTGGCAAAAATTACCTGTTTGGAATTACACAAGTGATCAAAATATCCACATTCTTTTGCCCTGAAACCCCATTGTCAGGCATGTATTCCAAGGAAATCAAAGATAGGAAGGAAGGTCAGATAGAGAGATAGATATACAGATATAGGGTATATTTATAACAACACTTTTTGTCATAGCAAAAAAATAGAAGTACTGTAGGTGTCCATCTGCTGAGAAATAGCTAAACAAATCATAGTCCATAAATGTAAGAATATTATTGTTCAGTAAGAAATGACTATTACATATTCAGAGAAACAGAGATTTATATGAATAAATGCAAAGTAAAATAAATCAAGAAATATAATACTCACAATAACAAAAGCATGTAAAGGAAAAAGATTCAACTGAACAATGCGTAATGGCCTAAGCTGTTCTCAGAGAAGAGAAAATGAACTTTTTTTTTTTTTTTTGCTGAAGAAGCAGACCACAGGTATGAATGTTATATCTACTGCCAGTAGATTTTGCTGACTTATTCTAATTTTTTTTCCTTTTTATAGCAACACTGGTAGAATATTGATAATAAAAAGACGGGTCTCTGATTTCATAGGAAGCTTGGGACCATTAAAATAATATTTCAATTTTCCAGAAGGCAATCTATTTGACTCTTCCCTTCTTTAATTTTGGGCCCAACTCATTTTCTAAATGTACTTATTTCCTGCCCCAGACATATCCAGATCTATTAACAGGCTGGGCCAACAAACAGTCTTATCCATTTGATCTTTCTTGTGTTGATAATCAAGTCAAACTTTTGAGTTATTATAAAACTCTTAGAGAAGGTCTGCAATGTTCTGGGACTTAATAAAATCTGCAAAACGATGCATCTGGGAAAGCTCACTATCAACAGGGAATCTCTTCAACAAGAATTCTACCAGATCATCCACTCAACAGCTGACCATTTCTGGCTAATCTACATTTTCCTGTTTTATGCTTTGTTTGACATGTAATATCAGAAGGACATAGAACAGGGTTATTTCTCTAGTTTTATTTTTTAAGGAAAATGATTCTGCTATATGAATAGGAGATGTTGTTCAGTCATTTCAATCATGTCGACTCTTCATGACCCCATCTGTGGTTTTCTGGACAAAGATGCTGGAGTTATTTGCCATTTCCCTTTCCAGTTCATTTTTACAAATAAGGAACTGAGGCAAATAGGGTCACATAGTAAGTGTCTCGGGTTAGATTTGAATTCATAAAAATGAGTCTTCCTGATTCCAAGCAAAGTGCTCCACCTAGTAGTCTTGATGGGAGATATCCTGTTGCTCTTCCTAATCAAATGCTTCTTCATAATCAAAAATTAGCCAATTCCCTAACCTTAATTCAAAATTGCTAAGCACATGGTTTGTTGTTTATTGCTTGGGAAATATCGCTTGTTCCTTTATACTCTCAATTAGGGATGTCCTTGATAATTCACATAAGATTTAGTACAAGTTGAATAGAAAGGTTTGTAGTTATTAGGTTCTCTTAGCTGACTTATTTTGGTATTAATAAAGCTTAATTTTCCCATCCCTTTGATATGCTCCTCTACTCTCAGATAATTTGTACCTTTATCCTTCAATGCCTCTATAACTTCCTCCCACACAGATCACCTCAATGTGCAGTTTGGTGAAGCCAGCCACTTTCCATCTCTTTGTTCTCTTTAATCTTTTTCTCGCCCTAAATAAACCCAGACAATATTAGAATCCACACTAATGATCCCACTGTCCCAGATAGCATAAATAATGCTATAATAATTTTTTACATTTTTTTAATGTGGAAAGTCCTACATGAGCTCAAAATGAAATGTACTATGTACACAGTAATAGAAAAGTTATGGGGTAATCATCTGTGAATGACTTTGTTGTTCTCAGCAATACAATGATCCAAGACTACTCTGAAGGACTTATGATGAAAAAAGCTAACCATAAAAGAACTGATTGCGTGTACACTGAAGCATACTACTTTTACTTTCTTTTTTTCTTGAGGTTTTTTTTTTTTTTTTTTGGCAGAGGGAAAGCTATATTTTCTTATACAACATGATTTTTATGGAAATATTTTGCACAACTTCATATTTGGTCTTCTCAATGAGGGGTATGGAGAGGAAGAACAAATATAAAAAACTGTTTTACATGTAACTGGGGAAAATATAAATATTTAAAACAAAACAAAAATTAATTCTTCTTGTCTCTACACCCTTGGGCTGATGTTACTTAGTTGTATTTCTTGCCAGTGTTTGTTTAAGTAGTTTTATTCTCTAAATGTTTATTCTTTAGATCATAGTGCTTATTACTATCTGTTGTTCTTCTTTGTAAGATTTTATGAATTAGGCATTCTTATCCACTACTGTCTTTGTTTAGCATTTCTTTAGTTAGCAAGTCAGTCAAATGTTTGCAAAGGTACTTTCTGGGATCTTTTTCTGACAATTTATGTTACTTGATTGTCTTTGTAAAATGAGTTCCATCATTATTGATGTCTTTCCTATTCTCTATTAACACAAGAAAAATTAAAAGCTTAATATTTTCAAAAATAATCATAAGGTACTTAGATTCCTATATAACTATTTTCCTTGGACAATTGGAACACTAATGGACAATTTTTTTTTTCATCTGGTTGGGGCAGGAGAGGGAAGAAAATGAGCACACAGAGAAGAGCCCATTATTTGGTAAGATTGAGGAAGACGGTTACTGGACTGAATAAAAAAGAAAAAAGAAGGATTTTGTAGGCTTGAAGATAGCTAAGAACATTTGCAAGCAAACAAAAGAATCAACAGAGATACTAAAAGTACTCGAGAGAGTAGGGATGATTGCTGGGGCAAGATCTTGAAATAAGCAAAAAAAAAAAAAAAATGGAATCAAGGGCACAGATGAGGAAATGTGTGAGGTGAAAAAATTTTTGCCTGTGCAATAAGTAGAGAGGGATATATTGTCGTTTAAGATAGAAGGAAAACACTAGAAACAAAGGTCAAGGAGTTAGTTTTGAATACTCTCAATCATTGAAACAATGAAACAAATAATTTTTCAGTTGTTACTGGGGGTTTGAAGAAAGGAAAAAGTTTATAACAGTAACTGTAAGAATTGAGAAAGAAAGATTGCCAGCTAATGTTATATACTATAAATTTATAGTCAATGAAATCAGCTTTTAAGTCATCTATTCTTTGTCAGTATTTCCAAAAGTAATTGGCTGTGAAATACATTGCGACTTGATAGAACCCATAATCACATCAACCCTAGGAGCATATGATCCCCACAATACAGAAAGGATAGCTGTGACATTTTGAAGCAAAAAAGAGGCAATTACACCTATTCTTATGCAAAAAAAAAATCTACATATATTTTTTGATTATACAATTCCTACTTTGGGGTATATAGTGCTCAAGGGAGTACTAGTACCTGTGGTTTGGTGTCCATCTGCTATCCAACTCTCACCCATAGTACTAAGAAGACACAGCATGCACAGTGCCCATGAAGCAGCCACACTCTGATATTCCATCTTGGCAGATGAATTAAAGTTAAACCAGGCTGAGAATAACCAATGAGCTTCAAATTCCACGTGTGTTAGGGGAGTGTCTAACCCAAGCATTTAAAGCCCACCCTAATGAAATGGACAAATAGGAACATTTTGTTTCAACATATCACGAGGCAAAGGAAACAGACACTTTGGAACACTTAAAGTTTGGCTGGACACACACACACACACACACACACACACACACATACACACACACACCAAACAACAATAAAAAAGAAACAGATCATCCACTGCATCCAGAGCAAATATCAGTTGTCTTGGCTTTTGTCATGGCAAAAAGGAAAATTTTTTATCTTGACTCTAGGAGAGAGTGAAGCTGACAACTTCATGCAACTCTGCCTCACTTAAATCCAATTTACATGTGAGTCAAAAGGCATCACCCATGCCATTTAATTTAATTTTATTACTTCATTATTTTAATTAATAAAATTAATATTTATCATTGTATTATGTCACTTTTTATCACTGTTTTACTATCTTATTATTTTTACCTGCCTCAAAGTACTGTGGCAAAGGGCTAATGAGAAAGCAGCAGTTATGGATACACTGGGAACTGTAATCACAATCCTGTACATGAGCGGCCTAGGCCACAGACTTTTCTCATTGGCCTGAAGCAGCAATGGGATTCTGCAATCCCTTGGTATCTGAATAGCTTTTTAAAGGACTGTACTGCTTACCTCATGGTATGAGGAAAGACTAAAAAAGGTGCCTTAAAAGTTGTCTGCTTCACCTAAACCTGAACGCATCCTGTGTCAAAACACAAAAACATGTACAATAACTCTGCAAAAATTATTCCACTCACCATTGGGACATGGAATGTGCACACATTTGTGGACTGACAAAGGTAATATGTGGCACAACGTTCTGGACCAATCACAGACTTATTCTCTCCAAGCTAAACACACCCATTCAATAAAAGTGGCAGCCTCAACACATGACAACCAACAGAAGACCAAACATCAACAGATTGGACATTTTTCCTGAGTGTGAACAGCTTGTTCCTGACTTGGATGGAAAGCTGAGCCAATGCATTGCTGGTAACAATGGAGCAGAAAAGGACAGTTTTTGGAGATTTGTTATATAATACCACATTTACTCATCTGGGCCAGAACACTTGAAAACATCTATACTGCTTTAATTAGAATTATGGGGAAATTCAGAAGCAATTAAATGAAAAAGAAGAATAATTTAGGAATAGTTCTTCCATCTTTAAAAAGGCAGCATTTACTAAGAGAAATCATATTACTTTGATGCAGATGCAGAAAAAGGTTTTTTGACAAACACAGCACCCATTCCAATTAAGACACTAGAAAACACAGGAATAAATGAAGTTTTCCTTAAAATGATAAGCAATATGTAAAATTATCAACAAGCATTATCTGTAATAGAGATAATCTAGAAGCCTTCCCAATAAGATCAGGGTCAAACAAAGATTCCCATCACCACCAGTATTATCTAACATTCTTCTAGAAATGTTAATTTTAGCAATAGAAGAACAAGAAATTAAAGGAGTTAGAACTGGCAATAAGGAAGCAAAACTATCATTTTTTTTTTTACAGATGACATGATAATAGACTTAAAGAATCCTAGAGAATCAACTAAAAACTACTTGAAATAATTAACAACTTTAGCAAAGTTGCAGGATATATATGCAATATGAAATAAACCCTCATAAATCATTAATTAGCATTACCAACAAAGCCCATCAGCAAGGAATAGAAAGAGAAGTTCCATTTAAAATAATTGCAGGCAATATACAATATTTGGGAGTCTACCTGTCAAGACAAACCCAGGAACTATATGAATACAATTACATAATGCTTTTTATACAAATAAAATCAGATCTAAACAATTGGAAAAAACATCAATTGCTCAAAGACAGAGCTAATATAATAAAAATGACAATTCTATCTAAGCTAATTTATTTATTCAGTGCCACATCAAACAAACTACCAAAACTTATTATATAGAGCTAAAAGAAATAATGACAAAATCCATCTGGAAGAACAAAAGGTCAAGAATATCAAAGGAATTAAAGGGAAAAAATGCAAAGGATGTAGCTTAACTCTACTAGATTTAAAACTATATTATAAAGTAATCATCAAAACTATTTGCTACTGCAGCCCTATTTGTAGTGGCTAGAAACTGGAAAATGAATGGATGCCCATCAATTGGAGAATGGCTGGGTAAATTGTGGTACATGAATGTTATGGAATATTATTGTTCTGTAAGAAATGACCAGCAGGATGAATACAGAGAGGACTGGCGAGACTTACATGAACTGATGCTAAGTGAATTGAGCAGAACCAGGAGATCATTATACACTTCGACAACGATATTGTATGAGGACATATTTTGATGGAAGTGGATTTCTTTGACAAAGAGACCTAACTGAGTTTCAATTGATAAATGACGGACAAAAGCAGCTACACCCAAAGAAAGAACATTGGGAAACGAATGTGAACTATCTGCATTTTTGTTTTACTTCCCAGGTTATTTATACCTTCTGAATCCAATTCTCCCTATGCAACAAGAGAACTGTTCGGTTCTGCAAACATATATTGTATCTAGGATATACTGCAACATATCCAACATATAAAGGACTGCTTGCCATCTAGGGGACGGGGTGGAGGGAGGGAGGGGAAAAAAATTGGAACAGAAACGAGTGCAAAGGATAATGTTGTAAAAAAAAAAAATTACCCTGGCATGGATTCTGTCAATATAAAGTAATTATTAAATAAAAATTAAAAAAAAAACTATTTGCTACTGGCTAAAAAACAAGAGTGAGGGGGAATCAATGGAATAGGTTAAGTACACAAGACAATAGTAAATGACTATTGTAATCTACTATTGTAAACCCAAGACTCCAGCTTCTGAGATAAGAACTATTTGACAAAAACTACTAGGAAAACTGAAAAATACTATGGCAGGAACTAGACATAGATCAACATCTCACACCCTATATCAAAATAAGGTCAAAATGGGCACACGATTTAGACATAAAGAGTGATACCATATGCAAAATAGGAGAGAAAGAAATAGTTTATTTGTCAAATCTATGGAGAAAGGGAAGAATTTATGATTAAACAAAAAATGCAAAAGGTATAATTTCTATTATATTTCATTATATATAGCTTAAATTTAAATATTTTTGCCCAAACAAAACCAGTGCAATTAAGAAGGAAAACAAAAAGCTAGGAAACAATTTTTATATTCAGTGTTTCTGATGGAAGCCTCATTTTTCAAATATAGAAAGAACTGAATTTGTAAGCATACAAATCATTCCCCAATTCATAAATAGACAAAGAATATCAACAGACAGTTTTCAGATAAAAAAAAAAAACCTATCCATAATCATATGGAAAAAATGCTCTAAATCACCACTGATTAGAGAAATGAAAATTAAAACATCTCACATCAGATTGGTTAATATGACAGAAAAAGAAAATGATAAATGTTGGAGAGGATGCAGGAAAATTAGGACATCAATGCATTGCTGGTGGAGTTGTGAACTGCTCCAACCATTCTAGAAAAAAATTTGGAACTATCCCCCAATGGCTACAAAACTGTGCATACCATTGTTGGTGGAGTTGTGAACGAATCCAAATAATTCCAGATTGCTCTCCAGAATGAATCCAACCATTCTGGAGAGCAATCTGGAATTATGCCCAAAAAATTATCAAATTGTGCATACCCTTTGATCCAGCAGTGTTTCTATTAGGCTTATATCCCAAAGAAATACTAAAGAAGGGAAAGGGACTTGTATGTGCCAAAATGTTTGTAGCAGCCCTTTTTGTAGTGGCTAGAAACTGGAAAATGAATGGATGCCCATCAATTGGAGAATGGCTGGGTAAATTGTGGTATATGAATGTTATGGAATATTATTGTTCTGTAAGAAATGACCAGCAGGATGAATACAGAGAGGACTGGAGAGACTTACATGAACTGATGCTAAGTGAAATGAGCAGAACCAGGAGATCATTATACACTTCGACAACGATATTATATGAGGACATATTTTGATGGAAGTGGATTTCTTTGACAAAGAGACCTGAGTTTCAATTGATAAATGACGGACAAAAGCAGCTACACCCAAAGAAAGAACACTGGGAAACGAATGTGAACTATCTGCATTTTTGTTTTTCTTCCCGGGTTATTTATACCTTCTGAATCCAATTCTCCCTATGCAACAAGAGAACTGTTCGGTTCTGCAAACATATATTGTATCTAGGATATACTGCAACATATCCAACATATAAAGGACTGCTTGCCATCTAGGGGAGGGGGTGGAGGAAGGGGGAAAAAATCGGAACAGAAACGAGTGCAAGGGATAATGTTGTAAAAAAAAAAAAAATTACCCTGGCATGGATTCTGTCAATATAAAGTAATTATTAAATAAAAATTAAAAAAAAAAACTGTGCATACCCTTTAATCTAACAATATAACCCTACAAGATCTGTATCCCAAAGAAATCATAAAATAAAGGGAAAAGACCCACATATACAAAATTATTTATAGCAGCTCTTTTTGTGAGGGCAAAGAATTAAAAATTCAGGGAATGTCCATCAACTGAGGAATGGCTGAACAAGCTGTGGTATATGAAATTAACAAAATGCTATTGTTTCATAAGAAATGATGAACAGCCAGATTTCAGAAAAACTTAGAAAGGCTTGCATGAAGTGAACTGAGTGAAGTGAACATTGTACACAGTAATATCAATATTGTGTGATGATCAATTACAACAGATTTGGCTCTTCTCAGCAATTGAATGATCCAAGATACTAACAGATTTTTGATGGAAAATGTTGACCACATTCAGAGAAAGAACTATGAATCTGAAAATACTATTTCCATTTTTGGGGGAGTTTTGTTGTTTTTTCCCCTTTCTTGTGTTTTTTTTTTTCTTTTTGTTCTGACTCTTCTTTCACAACATGACTAATGTGGAAATATGCTTAACATGACTGTGCATATATAATCTATATCATATTGCTTGTTCCCTCATGAGGGAGTTAGAAAGGAGGAAGAGAGAAAAATTGATGAATTGATGAAAAAAAATGAATGCTGAAAACTATTTTTACATATAATGGGGTAAAAATACTATTAAGAAAAAAAGGAGTGTCTACCTCCATTAAAAGTAAAGTGTAAGCAAATATTAGAGAAGGGCAATATTCTTAGCTTGGTAATTAGGCAGATGAAATTCAATTTTATACAGATACCCTGAAGGCTTTTTATGTGCCAAAGACCTTTCTCAACTACTCAGTACCAATGGAGCCACCTTGTTTAGAGATAAAGACATGATCCAAGAAAGATGGGCTTAATACTTCCATAGTGTTCTCAATAGAGCACCATTAATCAATGCTGAAGCTACTGCCTCTACCTCAATGCTCAAGTCAAACTCTCTGTAATTGAACTTCCAACTGAAGAAGAAGTTTTGAATGGTATCAGGCTCCTTTCATGTGGCTAGGTTGTGGTGCCTATTCTATAATGGCAGAGATCTTCAAGGCAGGGGACCCACTGCTCATACAAAAGCTAACAGAAATCTTCCAAGTTATATGGCAAGAGCAGGTTATCCCTCAGAAAGGCGGGAATCAAGGATGCTCCGACTGTCCATCTATGTCAAGGAAAAGGAAATAAGTTGTCCACTGACAACCACAGCCAGGGTCTCTCTCTCTTAGTCACTGCTGGCAAGAATCCAGTGTAGCTTCAGAAAGGGCCAAGGAATGGTAAAAATATTGTTTGCTGCCCAACAAGTTCAGGAGAAATACCAGGAGGACACAACATTCATTGATCTAAATAAAGCATTTGATACTGTCAGGCATGAGGACTTGTGGGAGGTAATGATGAAATGTGGTGGCCTAGAGAACCTCATTAAGTATTGCATACCAGTTTCATGATGGCATGCTTACATAGGTTTTAAATAATGGACAATGCTCTTTTGCCTTTCTAATCAACCAATGAAGTGAAAAGCAGGTTTGCGTGCTTGTTCCCATGCTTTTCCCCAATATTGTCAGATGCCTTCAAAGAGGATAAAAATAGTATCAAGGTCATCAATAAATTTTTTAACTTGAAAAGGCTACAGTCAAGACTAAAGAGGAGGGAGAGTTGGTACATGACTTTTTAAAAAAAAATAATAGTTTTTGATTTTCAAAATACATGCAAAAATAGTTTTCAACATTGCAAAATCTTGTGTTCCAAAATTTTCTCCCTCTCTTTCCACCACTCCCTTCTACTAGACAACAAGTAATCCAACATAGGTTAAACATGTGCAATTCTTCTAAACAAAAAATTAGATTACAAAGGGAAAAAAATGAGGGGAAAAAAAAGAAAGCAAACTGTATAGAGCCACAGATAGTGGGGAAACTCTCAGTGAGGTATAAGACTCTTCAACCCAGAGGGAACCTGCTGACAATGTCTGGTTCTGCTCTCATGTCCCCTTGGGGTATCTCACCCTTCCTGAGAAGTCAGGAGGGGAGGGCATGACAACCTGTGTTCTACTTGAAACAAAGATACTTGCAGCAAAAGAAACATTTACATATTAATAGCAGGGTAGTTATAGTTAGCACATACTCAGCGTGCGGTAATGATGTAATTATATTAAGGCATTTTAGGGCTGAGAGAACTTGAAATAACAGACTTCATGTTTGACCATCCACATGGGTCCCTGCCTCATCACTCCTCCACTAAGACCAAGGACTCGAGCTAGTCCCGAAATCCTCGAGAAAGCTAGTCTGGACAGTATTATTTTGGCACCCCAGCATGGGGGCTCTAGAAAGCACACTACAATAAACAACAAAAATGGTGAAAATACTATGTTGTAATCCACATTCAATCACAGTTTTCTCTCTGGATGCAGACAGCTCTATCACAAGTCTATTAGAATTGGCCTGAATCACCTCAATGTTGAAAAGAGCCAAGACCATCAGTGTTGATCATGACATAATCTTCTTGTTGTTGTGTACAATGTTCTCTTGGTTCTATTCACTTCACTTAGTTGCACAACTTTTTGTTCACAGATGATTATGAACTTAATGCAGTCTGAATTTGAGATGTAACAGTTTGGATCAATTTTCTGCTGTTCATGCTATTTTTAGCATGACAATAAAAATAAACCATAAGCTTTCCACCAACCAGCACTACACCATCTATTCACAAAACTAACAGTTACAACAAATAGAGAAATGCTGAATACCACAGATAAATTCACTTACCTTGAGAGTATGCTTTCCAGGTGTATAAACCTGGATGATAAGGTTGACAAACACATTGCTAGAGCTAGCTCAGCATTTGGGAGGTTTCCCAAAAATGTGTAGAAAAGATATTAGGCTGCTTACCAAACTGAAGGTCTACAAAGCTATTGAGCTGATCTTGTTGTATGCCTGTGAAATCTGGATATTCTACTACTACCATGCCAGAAGATTGAACTGCTCCCATTTGAATTGTCTTAAGAAGATTCTGAAGATCATGTGGCAAAGGTTATAAACACTAAGGTCCTTTTTTCAAGTTAAGCTACCAAGCATTCAAATTCTATTACAGAGTTTAACTCCAATGAGCTGGTCACTTTGTTCAAATGCCAAAAAAAAAAAAAAAAAAAATTGGCCAAAAGATTATTTTATGGAGGACTCACACAAGGAAGATGCTCATATGGTGATGAGAAGAAGTTATACAAAGACATTCTCAAGATCTTTTCTAAAGAACTTTGAAATCAATGGTGAGATTTGAGAGACACTAGCACAGGACCTCCCAGCACAGGACCTTCATATCAAAGAAGGTGCTGTACATTATAAGCAAAACAGGATTGCAATAGTTCAAAAGAAACATGAGATGCTTGAATTTAGAGTTCTCTCTACTCCAGATGTTTATATGGACTTTCTGTGCCTGATCTACAATGACTCCTTCCAAATTTATATTGACCTGACCAGCCAGAGTAGACATACCTACTGACATCATGATGTCATTTTGTTCCCCTTTGAGCATGAAGGACAAACAACAACAATTATACTTTTAATATCTTAGAAGAAAAAATGATCAGCAGCACTAGAATTCTCAGATTCCCATACATGTTATCATAATGAGATTCTACAGAACATAAGAAACATTGCTTTAAATCTTAAAGGAGTTCCAGCATAGTTCAGAAACAGCCAGCTCAAGGATGTCCAATGCTCATTTCTTACTTTTATCCCACCACTCTTATCCTACATAATGCTATGTTATCCATTCACTCCTTGTCGTCACTATTACTCAATTCCTAATTCTATAGAAATGTCCAATTTTTAGCCCCCGAATTCTATACTTCTTTTAAAAACAAAACAATTTAACATTTTCTTCTCCTGGGCTAGTATAAGTCTGTTGGGTTTTTTTCATTTTTAAGTTATTAGTAGATTTTTCTGGAGCATGAAATCTAATCAAAAGGCATATCAATAATATGGAACATTATTGCAAGGGCAAGATGTACAATTTTAAAGACTAAGAGTTTAGGGAAAGATTCCTTTAAGTAGGGGAAGGTTTTATAGCATAATAGCAAAAATAATCACACTTTGGTCTCTTAAATGCTAACACTTTATTTTCTGCAATGTTATATGTTGCCATTTCTTTTTAAAAGGAAAAACTGCTCTAATGTTAATGTCTCAAACTTATAATAGACTAAAAGCTGCAGTGAAGCTATTGTGTGGGTTTTTAATTCTATAAGTATAAATCTTAATTGAAGAATTTACATTAAGTGAATATAATAATATTATAGTATATTATAATATAATTGAATTATTATGAATATTATATTAAAATGAATATTTTAGTAAAATAAATATATAACCAATAGTTCAAAACCTGTTTTTCCTTTGTTGAATTATATTTTATGGCAATAACTAATAACAAAATTAAGATGAGACATTCTTATTTCAAAAATACCACAGTAATACTTTACTCCAATAAATAAGAATAAAAGAGCATGAAACTAGAGCAATCCCATTTAACCCATCATGCAGCTTTAATCAAACTGAGTCAAGAATTTGAAGATAAGTACAAGAATCATTCAATTTCTTTGAACTTAGTTTTCTTCATCAATAAAACAGGAAAGTTGAATTACATCTCTGAAGTCCTTTTGAGCTATAAAATTCAATCCAAACAAAAAAAGAAAAAATCCTCTGAGCACTGAGGAAAATAGCCAAAGAATTTAATTACTTTACTCCGCAGGAGTAGGTCAGCCATGGAGCTGGTTGATATAAATTAAGTTTACTAATTAAAACTAACTTGTTTAAATGAGATATCCTTTAAATATGCCTTAAATTCTATAAGAAAGAAGATGAAAGCAATGACAGTGAAAATCATGAGAGAAGTCTTGGAGAATGAGCCATGATGTAGGTATAGCTGACAATGATAGAGAAATTCACAGCATCACTAACAGCTTAGGGTCCCTTAACTGCAGCAATAAAGAGGCCCACCCACCCTCAATACTCTGGAATATAAAGAAGATTAACCTAGATTTAATTTATTCTACTTAACAAAGTGAAGAAGTATGTTGGAAAGATTTCCTTAAAAATTGTTTTGCTGAGAATGTTTGTGTCAGCCCTCTTTGTAGTGGCCAGAAACTGGAAACTGAGTGGATGCCCATCAATTGGAGAATGGCTGAATAAAATGTGGTAGGTGAGTATTATAGAATATTATTGTTCTGTAAGAAATGACCAGCAGGGTAATTTTAGAAAGTCTTGGAGAGACTTACATGAGCTGATGGTGAGTGAAATGAGCAGGACCAGGAGATCATTATATACTTCAACAACAATATTATATGATGATCAATTCTGATGGACATGGCCTTCTTCAAAGGCCAATGAGATGAACCAAATCAGTTCCAAAAGAGCAGTAATGAATTGAACCAGCTACACCCAGTGAAAGAACTATGGGAGATGAATATGAACCACTACATAGAATTCCCAATCCCTCTATTTTTGTCCACCTGCATTTTTGATTTCCTTCACAGGTTAATTGTACACTATTTAAAAGTCTGATTCTTTTTGTACAGCAAAATAATTGTATGGACATGTATACATATATTGTATTTAACATATACTTTAACATATTTAACATGTATTGGTCAACCTGCCAACTGGAAGAAGGGGTGGGGGGAAGGAGGGGAAAAGTTGGAACAAAAGGTTTTGCAATTGTCAATGCTGAAAAATTACCCATGCATATGTCTTGTAAATAAAAAGCTATAATTTTTAAAAAATTGTTTTGCTGCCTTAAAGTGACAAACTTTAGCTAAGAGGAAACTTCACATATTAACTTTTTCACCAGTGCTAAATAACTGAGACATTACTACATATGAGCAAAGCAAAACTCAGCAATGTAAAAGTGATGTTTACTCCTTATGACATAAGAAAACAGATTCATCTCTTTTCAGAAGTGATATTTAACCAGCTTAAGCTCACCACTAGCACTAGCTCTTTTTAAAAAACTATGAAGTAGTATTACAAAATTACAGTACCTTGTAAAGAAGTTAGCAAATGGTCCCAATATTTTTGGTTTACTATCCACTTCTGTTTCTTCATCACAGGCATTCAGTTTTTGATCACCAATTTCTTTTGCAGAGTTCAATGTAATATCTGAAAAATGAGCTTCATCGGTCTCAAGCTTCACAATCGCACTTGAATTACTTGTGACCATCAAGTCTAAGATATCTTCATTGCTAACAGATAAGGTTGTGGACAGTTCAGTACTGAGACTTGATACACTGCATACGGAAATATCATCACTTCGAGTCAGAACTTTAGAGGTGGGACTATAGAGCTTCACGGTGTCATACCCAGTTCTTGGGAAAGTAGAAGACTTCCGTACACGATGCTCCCGTTCAGTGTTTGTGGAAAGAGGAGGCACATATGACGGGAGCGTGCCTGCACTCTGAAAAGTTCGATCGGGGACAATTTCTGGCTCAGAGGGTTTTCTTTTAACATTTAACACACTACAGTGGACAGGTTCTGGGTCCCCTATTTCCAGGGTTGGAATACCTGAATCCACTGATTTAAGGCTATGTCTATCATCTAAATCGCTGAGTTTCAACTTAGGTTTATAATCAGGCAATGAAAGGGATCTAGGGGTCTTTACATTCAAACATTGAAGATTCTGAATATGATTGCCCGACTTCTCATCCAGAACTTTCAATGAGCTGAAACCATTTGTTGACGTGGAAAAATTCCCATCGGTCATCTTGGTCCAAGAAGTAACTAGATAAAAGAGTAAAGTTAATGAAATAAGATGAGAACACATTAGAACCATCTTATACTCTACTACAAAGCCTCTCCTAATCATTCCCATTATATTGGGGGAAGAAATAGTCTACATACCTAACCCCTTGATTTGGACTTCATATTTATTTCCCTACCTCCTCAAAGGTATGGCCAGACTGAAATGCATTACCAAGAGAATACCATATAACTAAAACATTTGAAACTAGCCAAATTAGACATTTGTACTCCCTGGATATTTCCTTGGCAATCATTTCACCATTTGAACCAGAGATACATCCTAGATGATTTTAATTTGTTTAGCTTTGGAATTTCCATTTGACATTCCTTACTGTCCTGACCAGTGAGGGCCTCTCCTGGTCAGCTCTGGCTGTACTATACTCGATTTCCAAACTATCCAGCTTTTCTCCAGCTACTTTTCTTTTTTTTTTTCCCCCTGAGGCAACTGGGGTTAAGTGACTTGCCCAGGGTCACACAGCTAGAACCTGTCAATCGTTCATTGTCATAACAAAGCTATATCTAGCTCAGAAGGCCATATTTTAAATGTCTAGCCAAACTATTTTAGTGGTGGCAAAGAGTTGAAAGGAGAAAGATGGTTTCAGAAAAGCCTGGAAGGACTTATATGAACTGATACAAAATGAAATGAACAGAACTAGGACAACAATCTTTTTTATAACTTTTTTTCATGTTTTAATATTTTTATATTCCCCAGTTCCATGTAAAACAATTTTTTACATTTGTTTTTAAAACTTTGAAGTTTTAGATTCTCTCCTTTCCTCCCCATACCCTAACATTGAAAAGACATATATGAAGTTATACAAAACATTTCCACAAAATAGGACAATAATCTTACACAATAACAGAAATATTGTAAAGATGAGGCCTGTGTCTATCCTCCAAGAACCAGCAGAGCCCAGCAGAAAGAGGCAAATATTCACCACAAGTTGAGTGAGTAGGTGATGAATTTTTGCCACAACAACTCATGAAGCCTACCCACTAAATCACAGAGGGGTTACAATATGAAAGAAAATGGAACGATAAGATCAGAGATCTTTTAAATAGTAAGGTATAAGAATATTTGTGTCAGGCATTTTGGTATGTAATATTTGATTTTTCCTCTATTAAATTACAGATTCCATAAGGAGAGGCACTATCTCTTATATATTTTTACATAAGTCCCCACATCTTCTCAACTAGCTAGTTTCAGACATAATAGAGATGCTTTTAAAATGGCTACTAAAATTAGACATAAGAAAACCAGGCTTTCACCTCAAACTAAACATGTCTAAAATCAAACTACTGATCTTCCCCTTTCCTAGTCACCAAGCCAATTTGACTTTCCAACTATTCTATTCCTATTAGTGCTATCACCATTCAAAAAACATTTATTGAATTATTCATGAAAAGTGACTAAGTTATCCATACCCTTCTACTAGGCATATATAACAAGCAAATAAGAAACAGAAACAAGAACAAATGTCAGCAATACTCTATTAAGTACCAGAGAACTAAAAACAAAATAGTGTCCATTAAGGAATGACTGAAAAAACTGTGGCATATGAAGGTCATAGAAGAAATAAGTAAAGAATGTATAGAAGCATGGAAAGAATTATATGAAACAATGTAAAAGGAAACAAATTGAATCAAGAGAAAAATATACATGTTTACACTCTAAAGCAGAAGTTGAATTCCAAGTAACACAAAAACCAGTGAGGACTACAGATAATGAAACACTTCCTCCTAAATGGCAGAGGTGGGAAACTACTAAAACAGAATGAAATAGGCATTGTCAGATATAGTTTCTCTGTCAGATATTTTTACTTACTTGTTTCTTTTTTGCCCAAGAGAGAGTCTAATCTGGAAGTGAGGGGCAAAAAAAGATGATATAAAGATAAACAGTAACAATATAACATTAAAATACACTTACTGAGCATCTACTACAGAGGAAGCACTGAACTCTAGGTTGAGGAGAAGGGCATTGAAATATGGTATCACGTTCAAGAAACGCATTAGAATCTAGTAGAACAGCAATTCTCAAACTTTTAGGGATCTTTTTTATATTCTTAGAAATTAGTAAGGATCCCCCAAAGAGTTTTGGTTTATGTGAGTTACAACAATCAATTTTTATTGTTTTTAGACATTAAAAAGTCTTAGAATTGTTATGAAAATTACCCTGAAATGGTCTCCTGCACCACACTTTTGAGAACCACATATAAAACCTATATATGTGAGTAATATATGCTCACAAATAATTATAATTTGAAATAGCATCCTACTAAGTGTACAGTGTAGGTCACAGTGATATGAAAATGGGAGTGAAGGGGAGAAGTGGAACAGGAAATTTTTTAAAAGTTTAAAAAAATACTTCTGAGTAGAATGTAAAAGTATCAAAGGCAGGTACAAAGTTTTGAGAGTTCAAATGAAGGCACTCCAAGGTATAAAATACTGGAGTTATCTTTGTCACCAATTCTACTCATCTCTTACCTTCAAGAGATTTTTTTTTTATTTTACCTTCAAATAGTTCTCTAATTCCCTTTTCTCCATTTCCTCAATTCAGACCTTCATTACCTGACTCTTAGCTTATAGAGACCTTGCTGCCTAGTCTCCTTATACTCAGTCTTCCCAACCGTAAATGCCTCGAACACTACACTGTACTGACATTTCTAAACACTCACAATGATTCCCTATTTGTGACACAATTAATCCAAATACTCCTTTGCTTGGTTATTCAGAGCTCTTCTCCCATTTCAGGATATTAGAATGTCTCCTTTCCTTTAAGGCCCAATTTGGATTCTATTTGTATAAAACCTTCTCTTATTTTTTTCCTACTTCCCTCATTCCTCAATGAAAGAGATTTTTCCCTCCTCAGATTTCTCAAGGCACTTCACGGGGTCTCATTTTCAATTTAAAGATGGAAGAAAACTGAAAACTTTGTAAGTACCCACTATGTGTCAGGTAATGTGCTAAGCACTTTTCAAATATTACGAGGGAAAGTAAGATACCTATATTATTATCTGTTATTTATCTACATTGTCAGAATAGAAGTTTCTTGTTAAAAGGGTTTACATATGACTGTCTTGTACTTTGTATATGATATTTGTTAAATATCTATTGACTTGGTTTGAAAATTAAGAAATATAACTATCTTTAATCCTGATCCATGGAAGAGTAGACACTAATCCATATGGTTAATAAGTAGCAAAGGCAGAACTTTGCAGGTAGGTGGTGCAGCAGCTAGAGTACCTGCACAAGGCATATCTTCGGTTTCCTTATCCGGGAAATTGGAAATGGCAAAGCACTCCAGTATCTTCACCAAGAAAAACCCAAAGGGGGTAAAAAATTGGGCACAGTTAATCAACTCTTCCCCCAAAAAAGAAATAATGGCTCACAACCTTGTCTTCAGACTTGAGGTTCAATATTTGTTGTTCTGTTTTATTTTTTAACCCTACTTCTCAGAATAAAACCCATTTTCAATGTTACGGATAACAGCAGCCAAGAAAATTCTTTGAAAGGGTCCATTTATCCAAGAAACATTCACTGAGCACCTATTTACTATAATGAATACCTTAAGTAAGAGGAAGAAGATTCAGAAACTAGTCCAAGAAACTTACAGCCAAGTTGGCTTAAGACATATTGTAAACCTGTACACAGTCCATTGCATCTAAAGCAGTTGTCTCCTGACAATCTTATACATCCAATATGGAAAGTTTTTTATCTCAAGATGATGCAGAAAACCCTATTGTTCAAAATCATGATTTACTGCTTTGCTCTTCAAAAGTATTAACTGGGTACCACCTTTTGTTTATCCAAAAACTAGCAATGCTGTAAACAAAATGCTATATTGGGAATAATACATAATTTCTTAGATACATGTAAACTATATCAAAGCCTAATTTTCTGTTAATAAAAACTTCCAAGTTAAAAAAAAAAAAAAAAAGCTTTAAAAGCAAAGCATTCAAAAGACAATATACTGCTCCCAAGAGCAATTTGGAATTAGGTCCAAGGGACTATCAGCATAACCTTTTGATCCAGCAATGTCTCTACTGGGTCTGTAATCCCAAAGAGATGACAAAAGAGAGGAAAAGATCTACACGTGCAAAAATGTTTGTAGCAGCCCTTTTGTAGTGGGCAAGGAAATGAAAATTGAATGGATGCTGAATAAGTTATGGTATATGAATGTAGTTGAATATTAATGTTCTTTCAGAAATGATGAGCAGGCTAATTTCAGAAAATCCTGGAAAGAGTTCCATATACTGATTCTAAGTGAAGTGAGCAGATCCAAAAGAACATTATACATAGCAACAACAAGATTATGTGATAATTAATTATGATAGACTTGGCTCTTTTCAACAATTAGGTGATTCAATAGACTTGTGATGGAAAGAACTATCCCTCCACTAATTATTTCTAAATCATCTTGTCTGTAGCTTGCTTGTACATAGTTGTTAACATGTTTTCTTCCTGTAAGACTGTGAGCATCTAGAAAGCAAGATGAATCTCAAGCACTTAAAACAATGCTTAGCACAGAGGAAGCACATAATAAGTATCTGAAGGGTTTTTATCTTTTATGTGGAGAAGAAACTTCATTTCTTGACTATAATGCGTACATTTCAGGAGGCCAGTGGACTTAGGTGGGAAAAATTAATTTTATTTTCACTAACCTCTAATTTAGCTTTTCCTTCATTATGAATTCTTTTCAAAATTTATTCCAATTAGAGCTATTTCAAGGTGAAACAGGCTACCTCAGAAAAGTGGTTTTATTCTTACTGAAGAGTTTCAAGTAATGGCTGGATTGACTACTTGTCAAATATGCTTTAGAGGGAATTCTTGTGCAAGCAGAAAGTGGATTAAATAGCCTTTGAGATTCCTGCCTATTCTAAGACTGATTTTGATTCTAAAGTCATAGGCTTAATCCCAGGTCTACCCTGGACCTCTTATATTCCCTGTCAAAAACAAATCACTTAAGCTAAGGATATGCCATGGACCAGATTTTAGTAATAAATATCCTGAAATCAAAGCCAAGTTCTGCTACCACTTGGTGGAAGAAGGGGAGGAGAAATCATTCAATGAAGTTTCAAGGGGCAAAGGTTCAAAAAGGAGGTCCTCCTTCCAGGAAAGTCTTTAATCAGAGACTGGAAGATTTTGATTGTTTTTTTTTTTTTTTTTTTTAATAGTAGGGATTCCTTTTAGGTAAGGGTAGAGCAAAATGACCCCCGAGTTCCTTCCCAATAGTCAAATCTGGGATTTTAACACTATTTTGAAAATGCACATATATTTTTGCAAGCCTTAATAATTCTAGCAACTTGTTTTTACAGTCTTTTCCTTAAACAGAATATGAAGAAAATCCATCAAGTCCTTCCACAACAGTGCAAATCAATGACATGAAAAACTGAGATTATTATCTAGATAATTCAGATTATTGAAAAACTCAACACAAAAAAAACTCCCTTTTATCTACTCTAAATATGGAAATGCTACCATTTATCCCACACTTTTTTCCCTAATCTAAAAGTGTACTTTCTAGACTTAAGATGTACATTCCTACACAGATTTGTTTTGGTTCTGATATCTCTGGATTTCTGTTCTGGAATGGAAGTTGTAGATTACTTATTTTCTATTGGATGAACAATTTGCTAATTTACCAAGAATTTCTAAAGAAATTCTTCTAATTTTAAAGAAATTCTTCATCCTTAATGTGTCATGGAGTCTTTTAACAGTCAGATTCATACAGCCCCTTTTCACAGTAACATTTTTAAATGCATAGATTACACAGGATCACAAAACAAACCACTTATATTGCTGGTTAAGAACCTCTATTAAGAATGACAAAAGAATCATTGCTCCCGGCTGGACCTCTTAAGTGTTAATGAGGAAGTACACAAATAGCTTTTAAAATTTTAGCAACATTTTCCTAAGAAAGCTAAATATTCCCTAAATCTATTTATACCATTTGCTTAACAAATCCTATTAGCATAATGAAAAGTAATGCAAATGAAGGGCAAGGTTATTAGGTACTTAAGATTGGAGGGGAGGAAGGGAGTTAAGAATCCAAAGTAATGATGTTTTATTACGACTAATTAACCCTTCCACTAAGAGAATGAAGGACAAACAAAAGCTTAGGAAACGAAAACTCAAGGAAGTAGATCCGGCTTCAAGGACAAAAGAGGGCTCTAATAAGTTGCCCATTTTATAGTGTTAAAGATTTAGAACTGAAACTTAGACCAGAAATTTTGTCTGGTTCCGGGTCACCCAGCTTGTAAGTGAGTGGGAATGTGAATCCAGGTCTTTTTCTTCCAATTTTATGTAGTGGTTTTGTTTTTTTTTTTTAAGCTTGAAAATAAATAATATTTTTATCTGGCTTACCAACATTTGATAAAAACACTTCCATATACATTGTAGATCAGAAAACAAGAAAACATGAACCTCCACCCCGTTCTGCTTGTCTGGATCTCTTTCTGGTCTTTTTATTATTATTATTATTATTATTATTATACTGTATTCAACATGATAATTTCCAAGCTATCCTGTTTGTCTATATTCTATGAACCCTGGTGTAATCGACATATCATAAGCTGCCCTGCTTATCTGGAATTCCTTCTGGCCTTCTTTCTCTACCAAGGGAGGTAGAGGTTGGGGGTAGAGGAGATGGTCTATTCATCATATCATTTTCCAAGCTGTCCTGCTTATGTGAGATTCCTTCTGGCATAGTACCATTGTTCACTCATCGTATCACTTTCCAAAACATCTTATTTGTCTAGGTTTTCCTCAGGCTTTCTATGAACCCTGGTTTATTCAAGCTATTACATGTTGTCCTGCCTGTTTAGCATTCCTTTGAGAATTGCTTTCTAAGGGGAAGCATGATAATTTTTTGACATATCACTTTCCAAGCTATCCTGGATTCCTTGGATTCCAGGATTCCTTCTGGCCTTCTCAGTTAACTTCAGGAGTGTATTGACCATGTCACTTTCCAAGTTATCTAGCTCATCTGGGATTCCTGCTGGCCTTCTAACTATTAAGGAGGACAGGGAAGGAGGGGAAGAACTGATTACCATGTCACTTTCCAAGCTATCCTGCTTATCTGGAATTCCTTCGATCTCCATCAAGAAGGGAAAGGCATGGGGGAAGGAGGGAGAGATCTATGTTCACTGACATTTTTCAAGCTATCCTGCTTATCTGGGATTCCTTCTATCATCATCAAGAAGGGAAAAGATATGATCACCATGTCACCTTTCAAACTATCCAGTTTATCTGGGATGCCCTTCTATTCCCTCCGGGAAGGAGGGGAGGAAGGTAGTAGATCTGTTCACTATGTAACTTTCTAGGATACTCTGATCATCTGGGATTTCTTTTATCTCTATCAAGGAGAGAAGGGGGAGAAAAAGATCTGATCATCACGTCACTTTCCTGCTTCTCTGGATTTCCTCTTGGAGTTCGATTCCATCTATGAATCCTGGTCTTCTCCACATGTCACCTTCCAAGCTAGCCTTCGTGTCTGACTTCAACCCCGGTGCCCCCACCCCTGCAGCCTGCTTCTCTATCTCTATTTGGGGGGAAACAAACTTTTCCCATAAATATATGAGTCAGTGAAGATCCCCAGGAGCACCCCACCCGCAGCGGCTCCAGGAGCATCCCGGCAGGCGCGCGGGCTCTTTACCTGGGAAGCCTGGCCCCGCGCAGCCCTCCAGCTCGGCCATCAGACCCTCCAGGTTCCCTCCTCTAGTGGCTGTTGCTGTGGCTACCAGGGTCGGGAAGCTGAGCCGGCGGCGGCAGCAGCAGGTGGTGGAAGCGGCGGCGGCAGCAGCCGGGAGGTGAGTCCATTCTCTTCGCCCCCTCCGGGCTCTCTCTGAGCAGCCGGCCTTCCTCCCCGCCCCTCACCCTTCTGCTGGACCCCAAGGCTGCTCCCCCACCATCCCCGCGGGGAAGGGGGCAGTCCAGAACAACTTCTGGTAGAATTTTAAAAGGGAGAGGGAGGGAGATGAGGAAGGGGGAGGAGCAATAGCAGCGGTCCCCCGGGATGCCCCGGGGCAGGAGAAGGAAGCGCCTCGGCAGGTGCGCTCGCCCGGCAGCCCGCGGGGGTTCCAGGAACAGCCCCGAGGTCCCTCCGCTCCCTCCTCCCCCCGCGGCTGCAGATGCAGCGGCTACCTCAACCCAGCACTCCTCCCTCCGCGGCTCTTCCATGAATGGCTCTTCCCCCACCCCTGCTCGGTGGGAACTTTTCCCACTGGTCAGTCAGCTCGGGGGCGGGGACTGCCTCTGGCCCCGCCCCAGCACGCCGCGGGCTGCAGCCTTTCACCTCCGTCCTTTTTCCCCACCCTCGCTCCTCCCTCGCCCCGCCCCCCAGTTCCTGTGCCAGAGGGGCGCGGAAGGCTGACTGCGACTCTGGGAAAGACGAAGCAAGAAGATCTACGCGGAAGACTATGGTGAGGCTGATGCGCCCCACCCTCATTCCTGAGCCCCTGCTGCGCCGCGACCTACGGGGGGCGGGCGACAATGCGTTCCCCGCCCCCTTGCTTACCTGAATTGTTCTACCCGCAGCCATCTTGAGCGCCCGAGGCAGAGGAGGGGAAGGTGTGCTAGGGGGAGCTCGAGTCCAGGCAAGAGGAATCGAGGCGCCGAACGCATCGACCGCGTTCACCTAAACTTGGGGTGCGTGAGTCAGGGCAAAGGTCCACTTATGACTTGCAAGCAAAGGCAAACCGAGATAGCCGATGAGGCTGCCACAATTTCTTGTTAATTCATCCCCCTGCCCTTTTCCATAAAATAAGAATGATAATAGAATCATGAGACGTCTTCCAACTTTAGCCAAAGATCCTTTCTACTTACTCTCTACCCCCACACCCCCAAAATGGTAATGCAGCCGCCTCCGGAAAATCCCCACCGAGGAGGAAACCACGTCCTCCCGAAGAAGCCCGTTCACCAATCAGGAAGCATTTATTAAACCCCTACTGTGTGCCCAGCTCGCTACTAATCACTTAAAGGCTAGAGAGAGACCCCGAACTGGAGGAGCCCAGCGTTCTTCCCAAAACAAGCATGTATAGTATCTTCGTGTATAAAGAGTGAAAGATCTGAGGAGAAAACAGTAAACAACGATGTACAGACACATGCGAGCCAATTTGGGCGGATGGACGGACAGATCGATGGATAAGTATAGATGAACAGGAGATAGTGAGTAGATGGATGTAGATATAGACATACATATAGTTGGACAGATGATAAATTTAGGTAGACAGGTAGAGGTAGTTATAGATGGACAAGTAGAGATATAAATGGACAGATAGGTAGACAGATAAGTACGTAGAAATAGGTAGATAGAGAGGAAGAACATTTATTAAGTTTTTGTTATGTTCCAGCCATTGTACTACAAAGTTTTAACTCACCATGAAACTTTCTTCTGCTTGGTGGTTCCCAGATCTGGCCTCTGAATCTCTTTCCAGTCACAGCCTTTAAATATTTGAAGACAGCTGTTCTGTGGCTCCCAAGTCTTCTGTTTTCTGGCATTCTTGCACTACTCAGATGGCTTTTGGTAGGAAACTGTTTCCTAAACTTATAAGGGCTGGGGATACTGGAGAGAAATTCTCTCTTTTATAGGCCTTTAAAATGGAAAAGGTCCTGAAAAATCATCTAAGCCAGGGTTTTGTTTTGTTTTTTTCAGTTGTGGACTCTTTTGTCAGTCTGGTAAAACTTACGAACTTTCTCAGAATAATGTTTTATATGTATAAAATAAAATATATAGGATTTATAAAGCAAATTGTAATTATAATTATCCAAATTTTTTTTAATTAAAAAAAACAAGTTCATGGACAACAGGTTAAAAATGACTGAACCTAAAGCCCAATGGAATTTTAAAGTCACTTTAGCTTAGAGTCTCAGCATCCGTATCTATAAATGGTGGGAGGGACTTAAATATTCCTTACCTCACATTTAATGTGAGGGTCCTCAAACTTTTTAAATAGGGGGCCAACTCACTGTCCTCAGCCTATTGGAGGGTCAGACTATAGTAAAAACAAAAACTTTGTTTTGTGGGCCTTTAAATAAAGAAACTTCATAGCCTTGGGTAAAGGGGATAAACGTCCTCAGCTGCTGCATCTGGCCCTTGGGCCACAGTTTGAGGACCCCTGTAATGTAGAAACATTTTTTGTAAACCAGATAGTACAATAGAAATTTGTTTTTTTTTTTTTTTTTTATTAAACATTGAGTTACTTGAATTTTCTCTTTCTTCCCTGGAACCATGGGCTCTCAACCACCCGAAATTATTAATAAGTCCCTTGCCGATTCCCTTTATATGCTGTCTTCTGTCCATTAATAATAGAAGCTCCCTGACATCAGGGACTGATTTACTTGTATTTATATCCTCAATGCATGGCACAGTTCCTGCCTGGCATATAGTCAATTCTCTATAATAGCTGCAAGAGAAATTCTTCAGCCTCAACTTTAGGGTAGTGGTTAGAGATGGCCTGTGAGTCAGGAACCCACAGTTGAATTCCTTCCTTTGAGGTTGACTCTGGACCCTAGCAAGTCACTTAACCTCCTAGTTCCCAGATAATTCTCTGAGCCTTTAATTTACAGAACAAGTGTTGCTCTTCTTTGGTGAAGGGAATTCCTCATGGAGAGCTCCCTATACCAATTAAATCACAGGTATGGTTTAAAAAACACACACACTTTAGTGCATTCTCCACTCACCTATTAATCATGGGGTGGAAATTTGCAATATTTAGAACACAATATTTGGGTTTTTATTTTTCCTCTTAAAGTTATTTAAATTTGCCTATTTACCTGTCGGCATCCAAAAGTAAGCAAGAAAAACCTCAAAGTGGCTAAAATTGCTGTCATAAAGCACCCATGCCTTTATTTCCCTCCAAAAGTCTTTATTTCTCCCTCATTATTTACTGACAATTCTAACAAGTGAAGTATTCTATTTCCAAGTTCATTGTGTTTTTCACAGCAGCAGCTTATTGAGGGGTGAGTAAGAAGATATGAGGAAAAATGATTAGAGACAGACACATGGATGACAAAAGAAGTGACCTCCATTTCAAAGAAACTGTAAGCTATCTAATAAAAAATTAGGCAGAGTCAAAAAAACTATGAGAGCAAGTTGTGCTGCTTGCTCTGTGACCCTCATTCTTGCTGTCCCAGATAAGTTTCCAAAAGTTATATATTATCCACAAATTGTTACTTGGCATTCATGTAAGAGTTTCCATACAGTGAATTTTCCCCTTGGGTAAAATCACAGTTTCAGATTTGGCTTGCCCCTCAAAAAAATCTAAGAAACACACATTCAGACAGCTCTGGGGCATCACCATATACCCATTCAGAACCATTGTATTATGAAATTTGGAGGTTTCTTCTTGGCAGATACTCCCTCCGCTGGTACTGGTTACCTTTTCCCTGAATTGGGAGGTAGAGAATCCAGCACCCTGAGGCTAGTGTGTCAGTGAACTTCCTCAAGCTTATCCAGTCAGATGATAGTTTAAGATTATAAAATGTTGTCCTTGGAAACATTAACTTAGTTTTCAGGGGCAAGTGCTTTGTGCCAAAAGTAGTCTCTATGCTATGCATATATACATAACATATATATCTACGTATATAGATATATATGGCTTTTAATTATATATATATATACACACACACATACATACATATACTTTAAAAGTACAGCTTTATAGTAGAGCTCTCAACACAAGGTCACTACATAGAAATTGTAGTTCCATAACAAAACAAGTTTGTATTGATGTATCCTCATTGTTTCATTTACTATCCCTACTTACTTTGAAGGAAATTTATTTTTCATCATGAATATAACAAAAATCACTTTGTGATTTTTATGTCATTTATGTGTAGAGGCACATCCCCAATCAACCTTTGATGTGAAGAAAGGTGTTGATTTGTAGTTTCAGATTCAAAGATCTATCAGTGGAAATATAACTATCCCTGGTATGATTTAATAGCCATGTGAGAAATAGTCTCAGATTTTTACTTGCAAAAAGATCTAATAAGTGATTACTAGAGATTTGTTGGAACAGAATTACTTTTTAATATTAGAGCATCTCAATTATTTCTCACTGCATTGTAAACTTTAAAGTGTTATGCAAAGGTTATACATTTTTCAACCCTTTCTCTGTTAAGATGCTGCTTAAGTTTGGCTTTACAGAAACAAAATTATGGTCCATTTTTATTTGCTTGTGTTAATTCATTATCTGGTATTTTTCTGGAGATTGTAATGATCTACTTTTAATTTGCATTTTATGTTTCTAGAATTTTATAAAATGATTCTGTTTATTATGTTATTCATAAAATTGTTAGAGCCTATTTTTACATACTTTGTTAATATCAGCAAAAAAAAAAAAAAAAAGATTATAAAATGCCATGTTAGTGAGGTTTAGAGCAAAGGGGCACACTCTTCCTCTGCTAGCAACCCAGTAAATTGGTACAATCTGGTATTATATTAACAAATCATAGCAGACTTGTTTAATTTTGTATAATTTGTACAGCTCATACACTTGTTTAATTTGTAAACACCAAAAGAAAGAAATGTGGAAGAAACTCATATGTCCAAAATATGGGAAATAATTGAACAAAGTATTGTCCTTCTAGAGTGATAGGATATTTGTGAGGAAAGGAATTAATGTGAAATGCAGTCCATCTCCCCTATTTAGATGAGGAAACAAAGGCCCACAGAGGGAAAGGAGCCTTGCTCAGTCATACAAATAGTAATTTAACAAAGTATAGAATATTAATGAAATACATTAAAAAAAATATGAAAAGAAGCAAAATGACAAAGATTTCTAGGATCAGAGTAATGTGTGAGACAACAACTCTTTCCCAAATTAAAATCAGAGGCTCTCAAGGTAAAAAGCAAAAAAGGGCTTATTACAATCTCACAAGAAAGAGCAACTTCCAATAGACAAGATATCAGTAGAAGAACTCAAAGTGTAAACTGCAAAATAAAGATTATATAGACCTTAACAAGAAGCCCTCCACTATTTTTCTCCCTTCTTATAAGAGATATTCACTCAGTTTATTCTATTATTACACATATACAGTGCAGTTTATTCTATTATAAATACATTTATATATAGTACTATATATGTACATATAATAGAATAAACTGCACTGTATATATATATTCAGTAATATACATGATTACAAAATGTTAAAAAAATCAACAAAATCTGATAATGTATACAAATTACTTTTTTTAGAAATGCTTTCTAATTTAAGTTAATAAACATTTTAAAAACAAATTACAAATAATTCAGAGCTTGTGATTTAATGTGTGGTTTTTATTATCCTTGTAGCCTTGTATTTGTAGTTATTAAGTCAACAATTTTGAAAGAATGAAATGACTCCTAAAAGTTAGGCATGTAAAGAAAAATGAGAAAAGTTCAACATAGTGGAGCCATCTAGCATCAGGATGCATGCCTCAGGAATCCCAGAGGCTTTCCTGAGTTATAGCCAATATAAATACTTATTCATATAGATTAATTGATCAAGAAAAAAATGAAAGCTTAGGTACCAAAGGCAGTGAGTCTCAGTTGTTGATGTACTCTCATTGTAGGACACCTGCTGGTGATTAGGCCAATTAATGCAGACGGAGGGGGGAAAAAAACCTTAGGTGGGGAATAGAATGGGATAGTCCAAGTCTTGGTAGAGAAGACAAGCACTGTTTCTAACCTGACTTATAGGAGATCCTGGGTAAAAACATATAAAAAGTTACCTAGGAGTCTTTTCAGAGTTTATAATTTGGAGTTGAAGTGAAATAACTGAAGCAAGAAAAGATAATAAAGTATTTATAGACAACTTTCAGTGTTTGCAAAATGCTTCACATAGACTTTATTTGATCCTCAACAACCAATTCATTCCACAACTAAATCCTAGTTCTAGAGCTGGAAGATATCTATGACCTCATTTTAGTTTTGTAAATGAGAAAACAGCGGGGAAGAACTGGAAAGAGGAAGCCCCAAACTTCCTTAAGAAAGTCCCAGAGACATATATCAATGTGAGGACCCAGCCTAGTAAATCTATAAGGATAGAAAGAGAAATGGAAAAGACATGTGTGTAAATAAGTAAGATAAAGATATGGAAATAATGTCAACATAATTTCCCCTTTACAGATGAGAATGCACAGAGAATTAAAATGACTTGTCCAAAATCACATAACATGTAACAGATCTTGTGTTCAAACTTAGGTCCTTTTAACCTAACTCCATGATTCCTTTCGCCACATGATGGTATGCATAACTGAGCTCACTGATATAAAAATGCTTTGCCAAAAGAAAAGAGAGGAACCACATAGTGTGATTTTTGCCATAAATTTATACTCCTCTAAGGGTAGTCTCAGCAAGAAGGCACTTCTATTTTCTTGTTCCATAATTTCAATCTCCCTTTAGGAGCCAGCGATGGTTAGATTCAAGTATCACTTAATCACTAACAATTGATAAATATTGTTGATTGGCATAATTTAAAATCAAATTGCTCTACTTGAAAATTCCAAAAATCCATGATTTCTGAGGATGTGAGTACTTCCCCCTCCTTCATAGAATGCAAACTCTGCATTCTCTAGTAGTTGATGTGATGAGTTCCTGTGGCCTTAATTATCTGCAATTCATCACTTGATGGCCACCATCTGGTGAGATCCCTCTTCTAACAAAGCTATTTTTGATTTGTGAATGACAGGCACAATACAGTCTATTGCTAACCTTTTCCTGCTTGATTAAGTATGCTTGAGTTAATGCTGGTCTTTGAGAAACCTAGGTCACATTCATACTATGGTGAGCTATTAAAGGAAGGCTTTGGGGACATAGCTAATTATTATTTCCATACTTAGCTATATCAACAAGATCTTTGCTAGAGATGTTTCAGAGGAGAAATCTATGAAGCCTCATTCTGGGTGTCCTCCCATGGATCTTCCACAGGATGGACCATTCTTCTTTGACACCTTTTATGTTGGGTTGGTAGAAGCAAAGCACAAGGACTGTCTATCAGTATAGTTTACTCTTACCATATGGCCTGTTTATTTACTTTTCTAGTCTTACTGTGTATTTCGTTGACAATATCATTTATGCCACCTTTTCCTTAACAATTCTTTATTGAGCATGTGCTGCAGCTCACTCTTGCCCATCTTTTGACTTCTCTTTGTTCTTTGATTTGTGATTTTGATTCTTCCAAGATGGTGGTCTGCAGTGCTTCATAGACATAACAGCATCACTGGGGGGGGGGCGGGAGGGAATGGTATTAAAAAGGAGGACATTTCAGAAGAAACTTGGCGTCATTAAGAATAGTACATAATTTCCAAAAGACAATCTAGCTCACAATATTCTCCTGCTTTCCAATTCTTATTTCAATTTGTTCTCCATCTGCCAAAATAGATAGATAATGCATAACTGGCCAATGCTATGGTCCTTAAGAGAATTCACTGTTGAGGATGTTTAGTGAGCCTATTTCCAAACATGTATTAAAACTGGATCCTTCCTACCTATGTGACCTTGGGCAAGTCACATTCCCAATTGCCTCAAAAAAAAAAAAAAAAAAGAAAGAAAGAAAGAAAGAAAGAAAAAGAAAAAAAAAAGACTAGACTCTATTTCACATAGCTTGATGGAACTTCTCTATGCTGTTTATGTCAGGGCTTCTTAAACTTTTTCCACTTGAGACCCCCTTTTGCCCAAAAAATTTTTATGTGACTCTGGCTATATCGGCATATAAAATAGGTATACAAATCAAACATTTACTGATAAGAAATCACAATTTTGCACATTCAGTTATGAGACCCCCATATGGGGTTGCAAACCACAATTTAAGAAGCTGAGCTCTACTTAATTAAATTTCATAGCATGGACAATAGGTCTTCTTCATCCACTTGATTTTTCCTCATTGGGTATGTCAAACTCTTTAGGCTGTTCACAGATCTGGGTTGAAAAGGAACTCAAAAGACATATAATCTCACACTTATAGATAAGGAAACTGAGGCCAAGGGAGACTAAGGGACTTGATAGAAAATGTTGGAGGAATTCAGATCTTTTGACTCCAAACCAGTGTTCAATCTACTAGTCCATATTATTCACAGGTTCTAGCAGCAATTGAGATTCCTTAAACCAAAACCATTCTGAATCTCATTATTGGCCACCAGTAGGTCCCAAGCCAATTCCCATTTGGACATTGTTTGGGTCCAGATTGAATGTAAATAAAACCATTTCTTCTTTAGCCAGAAATCCTGGGGGTCTTCCCCGCCCAGATTTATTTATTTATTTGGGCATGGATTTTTTTTGTTTGTTTGATTGGTTGTTCTTTGGTTGTTGCTGTTGTTTTTCAGGACTAGGGTGAATGAGGATTCTTGGGCTCATTTCTTACCTAGCCTTAATCACCCAGTGGACACAGATGGCCTCAGAGAAACTGAGACCTATTAAAGACCTTAGCTTAAAAAGGCCAAAATCTCTCAATACATCTAAGACCATCTTCAGTCATCCTGATCTATGCCTTGCCACTGGATCTAAATGGCTCTGGAGGGGAAAGTGAGGCAAGTGACCTTGCACAGCCCTACCTCACTTAAATCCAATTTACTTACATGTCATGGCATTACCTACCTGATTTCATGGTCCTTTTCGAGAACGAAGTACAAAACAACAACACAGGTTCTACAATATGCAATCAATATGAGCACCTAAGCATTATAAGTAATAATTATATGTGTTTTGCCAGTTGTGTGTTGGATCCAGATTGTATTAATAACTTGAGAGAAACTGTTAAATTTTACAATGTGAACATTTACATCTTGGAGATTGGCAAACTCTGTATATCAGTGCATGATTTGTGGTTTTGTTAATTTTTTTAGACTTAAGAAAGTAATTGGGAGCAACCAGATGGTGTAGTGGATAGAGCACCAGCTCTGAATTCAGGAGGACCTGCATTCAAAGTTGACCTCAGACTTCCTAGCTGTCTGACCCTGGACAAGTCATTTAACCCCAATTGCCTCAAGACAATAATTGAATTAATGTTAATAATGAAGTTAAAACTATGTTAAGTTTTTTGAAAACTGGCTGTTAAACATTTACTAGCACATCTTGGTTCTGATCTTCATAAGCTAATTTTTTAAATTCATAAAATATTGGTTAGCAACTTTACTATATTTTCAACTTTAGCCTACAGTAATAGAGCTAAACATGTTCTATATAAGAACTTTGACTAAATGGTTAGAATTTTCTATAGAATCAAGCATTTGGTGATTAGGTCCTCTAAGATTCTATGATTCAGAGTAGTCCACAGTTTTAATTTAAAATGATCTTTAATTAGAAAGGCATCAGAAAATTGATGAGATTTTCAATGTTAGATGTGGTTAGAGAGGAATTGATACCTGAGACAGGCAGGGAGAAAGCTCTAATAGAGATCAGTTAAGCTCTATAGTCTCACCCTCTGGGGAAATCATTCAGTCTGAAATCCAAGTTACCGTCAAACTCCTAAAACCCACCTTCTGTAGAGATCTAGAGCAGTCTCACCTTGCTATGTCATGTCAGATATCTGTCAGATTCCTGAGGTTAAATTTCCCCTATAAAACCTACTTATGGGCCATCCTATGGGTGCTGCCTTCCTTTGGGTCAGTCCATCATGACACTCTGTCTTTTGTGTCGTTCTCCTTACCACCATCCATGTGGTATCTCCCTAACTCCACTATGCTTGTCAACCTCACTTCTTGTCCTTTCAGCTACCTAACTCTTTTAGGGTACTAAGTTCCTTTCAGGATTTAGCCTTCCAGCAGAAGGCTTGCTCTAACATCATGGGGTGCTCCCTTTCTACTGGGTATTTGTGAGTTCCACTAAGGAACTTGTCTTTCATATATTCTCCCACTCTATTTCATACTTACCATTCCCAGAGTCTATTGTATCCCTTCATTTTTGTCTGTAACCTATTCCCCTAAATATATCTAGCTTTTGCCAAAAAGAATCACTATTGTGTGCCTGCCATCATCTGATGTCTACATCAATTACATTATGTTGATCCTCAATCACATCTAAATCATTATAGTTGCTTCTCATATACTAGATAAGAACATGTGGATAGAGATATAGAATTCCCTCAATACATTTAGTAGACAAAGGAAAAACTTCAGGCAAATGAAAACTCTTTTTTTTTTTTTTTTCTGGTCAATCATTAGAGTAGTATGCTGTATCATTTCTTTCCAAGCTAACTGAAAGTTGTTTTTGTTGTAACTTAGTCTGCTTTTTATCTGACTACCAAGCAATCAGTTGTTTAACACTTACTAGATTACCCTCTCTCAGTTCATCCAGATATTAACCTTTTCTGTTTCTTAGTGTAATCTCCAAGACCAAAGTCTAAACTTCTACATTACTAGATTTAAAAACTAAATTCCCTATGGCTTCCAGTATATTAAAATCCCATTTTATCACAGGAAGACCATTAGGATCTAGATTTTTCCCCATCATAGTTAAGAGGTCATACCAAGCCAGGTTTCCATTTCAAAGAAAGGTGTCTTTTTAATACACACTCACTGCATTTAACTTATGGTTGCTGACTTTAAAAATCATTTGTATACAGTGTCCTCTGGCCTAATTGGAGAAAACAGACTGGCAACTTCTGGGAATCTAGGGATAGAGGGACTATTTCTGCAGAAGACTGTAGGAAACCAAGGGAAGTGGAAGTAAAGGAAAGTAAGGGAAAGATTCAAGGACACCTAGATAACAGCACATATAGTCTCATGAAAAACAAAAACAAAAACAAAACCTAGGGTAGAAAGAACCTGTCTCTCATTAGATACCAAGTCACTAGTGTTCCCAGTAATAGTAAGTGAGAGTATTTTTCCTCTTAGGGAAATTGATTATGTCAGCATGAGTTTATTTATTAAGTATCCACTCTGTGCAACACTTTGTATCTGAGGCAATGAAGATACAAAGAAAAAAAAAAACAGAAATAGTTCTTGATCTCAGGAGTCTTACATTCTATTGATGGAAACAATAAGTTCACAAATGGAAACATGGAAGATATATAGAGACTAGATGGAAGTTAACTTTTAGAGGGGAAAGCATATGAAGACAAATAGGTGGGAGGCATTGGGAAATGTCTCTTGCTTAAAGTGGCATTTGACCAAAGGCTCGAAGGAAACTAGGGTTTCTAAGAGGTGGAGGTATAGAGGAAGAGCATTGTAAATATAGAAAAAAGCCAGTGGAAAAAAACATGAACATTGGAGATGGAATGTCATGTGAGAGAAAAGGAAAGCAGGAGAGTATGGCTAGATTATAGAGTATGTGGGTGCGAAGGAAAGAAGGAGAGAGGAGGAAAAGAAGGAAGGAAAGGAAGAATGAAAGGAGGTAAGAAGAGAGAAAGGGAAATGAAAAGAAGAAGGTAGATAGAAAGGAAGAAAGAGAGGAAGGGAGGGAGGGAGGCAGGAGAGAAACAAGCATTTATTATATATCTACTCCATGCCAGAAACTATGTTAAGTTCTTTACAAATATTATCCCATTTGATCTTCACAATTCTGGGAGACAGTGCTATTATTATCCCCATTTTTACAGTTAAGGAATTTGAAGCAGCCAAGTGATTTGTTCAGTGTCACACAGCTAGTAAACTCAGATCTTCCTGACTCCAGGTCCATCCTTCTATCCATTTAGCTCTCCTAGATGTAGAAAGACTGGAAAGACAGGAGAAAGCTATGTTGCCAAAGTTTATATTTGGTCCTACAGATAATAGGGCTGATGAAGTTTATCAAAGAAGTGTGTGACATGGTCAGATATATGTTTAGGAAGAACACTTTCATACCTCTATAGAAGATGGATTGAGTGGGAAAGAATGGAGGTAAGAAGCCCAATTAGAAGCTATTGCAATAATAGCCCAGATAACATCTGATGAGATGTTGAGATAGGGGTATGCTTTGTGAGTAGAGAGGAAACATCTAAAAGGGATGCTTTGAAGGTAGGGATGACATGATTTGACAATTTAATATCTAGGTAAAAGGGGCAGCTAGGTGGCACAGTAGATAGAGCACCAGCCCTGAAGTCAGGAAGACCAAAATTCAAATCTGGTCTCAGACACTTAACATTCCTAGCTGTGTGACCTTGGGCAAGTCACTTAACCCCAACTTGGGGGGGGGGGGAGTGGGTGGAATTCTAGATGGAGTGAGTGAAATGAAGGAGTTAAAGACAATACTGAGGTTGTAAATCTGGGTAAATCCAAAGTTGGGTACAGTTGTACCTAAGTACAGGAAATGAATTTTGGAATTCACCTGTAGCTAAGAATAATTTCCAGCTTGGGGAATCAGCTTTAAAAAGGAAGAAGCATTTAAAGTGAGCCTGAGAATATGAGGAGGTTTTTGAAGGATACTCCAAAAGGTAGGGAAGAAGGTGAAAAATAAAATTTATATTTAAAATGTAAATTGTAACCTCAGAGAAGAAGCTCCCAGCCTGTTACAGCAAATAGTTGTTTGGTTTGTTGGAAAAACTAGTTTCTGTTATAAATGTCCAAGGCCCTTTCTAGAAATATCCAGTGGGACTGAAGACTCAGACACAGATGGGAAAAAAAAAAAAAAACAAGCAAATGAATAAACAACAACAACAAAATGGAACTCAAAGTGTGAGAAAAAAAAGTCATAAAATACTATGTGAGTTCAGAAAAAGAAAGTCAATTCTTGCTCAGACATTTTAAGGCAAACCTCTTAAAACTTGTGTCATATATATAAGTAGGAAAAGTAGAAAATCAGGACTTATGTGGGATGCTTTTAATCTTAGGGAAAAAAAAGTCCTTGTCATCTGCTAAAGAGTGGAATAGAGAGGGAACTTGAGAATCATAGAAATGATCTGTGATGACCCCTGTGGAATTTATAAAGAGGAGGTAACAATAAGAGAATAAAAGAAACAGCAAAGCTCAACTCATTGAGGGTTCACCTAAGAGGCAAATCTGAAAGCCTACCTCCCCCACAGGATGTAAAGTCCTGGAGGGCAAAGGTTTAGCTGATAGATCTTCATGTCTCTTATATGCTAGCACATGGTAGGTGTTTAATGAATATTTATCAAATTTGTGTTTGTTTAATTGAATCCCATTTTAAATCAAGCATTATGTACAGTTACAGATATTGGTTTGCTCAACTCATTGTTGGTTTCCCCCCACACATTTCAATATTATTGATCTTCATTTCTCTTCAGAAGAAAATGAGACTTTTCTTGTACTTAAAAAAATACTTTCCCCTGTTAATTTTATGACCTTGGATTTGTCACACACGGTCTAAGTTTATGATTTCTTCTGTTGCTTGTTTATTTAGTTTGTTACACTGATCTATTTTTCTATTTCTTTAAATTGGTACTAAATTATTTTGATTATTATTGATTTATAATATAATTGTAAGCCAGAAAATGTTATTCCCTCTTCCTTCCTACTCCTCCCCCCCATAATTTATTTCCCTTGAGATTCTAAACCTTTTGTTTCTACAAATGAACTTAGTTATTATTTTGTCTAGCTCTAAAAAGTAACTCCTTGCTATTCTGTCTTCCAGCCCATCTACTTCTTATCTATTCTTTCATGGATCCTAAACTATCCACAAAGCCAGAAGCTGCCAGAAAGAAAACCTCTTTCACCAGAGGTTTCCGCTACTACTAAATTATATTTCTTCAGAGTCACTGCAAACCTTTAATAAGTTTTTATTTCCTAGAAATGATGTTCTTCCAAATGAAACATCTTGTATTCTTCAAGTCATGCTTGGGGGCCATTGCCACCCAGGCCCTTCCAAAAGAAGCATGGCAGACTCTGAAATTGTAACTTTCTATACCTTTAAGAAGTAACATCAAATATTCTATTTTACATAAGAAAGCTATGGGGACAGGAAAAAGAAGGGAGGCAAGGGGAAATCTCAGCAATGTTAAAACAAAGTCTATTAAAAAAAGAATCAATCCCTTTAGGTGTAACTTTTTTTATGAAGAAAAAGTATTAACTCCTATTATATATCCTGTGTAGTAAGAGGAAGAGATCACTCAATATACCTTGATTTCAGGGGAACATCTGTGCTTCTGTAGCACTTATTTATTACCTGTACCATTTCAGAATGGCACTTTAAATAACCATAACATGTTTAGATTAGAAGGAACCTTAGAATATTCAATATAGATCTAGAATAGATTCTAGAACAGAATATCAAAGCTGGAAGAAATCTTAGAAAACAAATTCTTAAGACTGAAAGGCATCTTAGAATATAAAATGTCAAAGCCAAAAGGAACCTTATAATACAGCATGTCAAAGCTGAAAGCAACTTTGTAACAGAATGGTCAGAACCAAAAAGGCCATTAGAAGATAAAATGCCTTATTTTAAAAGGACCTTGGAACACAGACCGCACAATTTCAGAGTTAGAAGAGACAACATCATACAGAACATAAAATTACAGCATTTTAAAAATATATAGAATATCATATGTTCCATGGATGTTTTAGAGCATAGAATGTTGGCAGTAAAAGGGATCTTAGAACCTGCAACACAGAATTAAGAATTGGAGGGGATCTTAGAAATGTAAACTCCTCACTTTGGCACTTAAAAATCTTTAAAATAGGAGATCCTTTCAGTTTTGTTGCATATTACTTCCCTACATGTATTCCCTCTTTCACCCAAATTGTACTATTATGTTAGCTTTTTCCTGAATTTGGCTCCTGTAATTGAAAATTTTTGGTATGTAGCCAGAGCCCAACTCTCTGATCTCTCAGCATCTTCATTCCATGCTATCTTATTCCATTCTCTACCTTAGGAGCTCATAATTCCAACCCTAAGACCCTGGACTCCTTATTGGATGAGAGTATTCAATATGTAGTTTAACCCCAGACTCACACTATCTCTAGTTCTGGGAACAATAATTAAATAACATTACCATTCCTAGAAAGTATGAATGAATAAATGAATTGCCCTGAATCTCCACTTACTATCTTTGATCACCAGGTCAAAACATGATCTTGGCTAATCTTGGCTACTATTCCCATATTTGAGTTGAAATATGCAACCCATATTTGGTTTTGCTATTAAAATGTAAACTTTTGGAAGGCATGAATTTTTTTTTTATTTTCCACATTTAGCCCAGTGCTTAGTACATAGTAAGTATTTAAATGCTTTTCATTCATTCAACCCCATCTTCCATTTCTGTGCCTTCACAGACTATGATTATAGTTTTGCTTCATCCTGATCTCCTTTCAAGGATCATTAGATCCATCTACTTCAGGAATTTTTCTTTACTCACCTTGCTGGGAGTGTTCTTCTTTTTCAAGCTGGTTTATACTAACTTACCTATGTGTATGTTAAGACATTGGATGATGAAGCTAGAAGGGACCTTAAAGATCCTCCAATCCAAAGAACTGAGGTATAGAGAGATGAGAGCTATGTGTTCTAGGCCACACAGATAATTAGCTACAAACCTGAGTTTTACTAGATTTGTTTGGTTTTTTTAAATTGATTTTGTTTTTTGTTTTACATTACCTTTATTTGGGGGAGTTAGGTGTAGTTGATAGAATCAGGTCTGAAATCAGGAAGAATCAACTTCCTAAGCTCAACTCTGATCTCAGATACTTATTAGCTGTGTGACCCTGGGCAAGTTACTTAACCCTGTTTGGCTCAGTTTCTTCATTTGTAAAAACAAGCTGGAAAAGGAAATGGCAAACCACTCCAGTATCTTTACCAAGAAAATTCCAAATGAAGTCATGCAGAGTAGGACATAACTACCACTGAGTAAAATGCTTTGATCCCATCTTAGGGCCAACTAAGCTAGGCAATGGCCTAAATTCACAAATACTTGAGTTCAAATTCAGCTATATCCTCATTGGCTATATGACCTTGGGTAAGCCACTTAGCTGTTGCCTGCCTTAGTTTTCTCAGTTGTAAAATGTAGCTAATAATAGCATCTATCCTTCCTAGGAATGTTATAAAAACCAAATAATATAATATTTATTTTTTTAAGAATCACAACATTAAATGAATGAGTTTGTTGTTGTTTTCTTCCTCATTTTTTCCTTTTTGATTTGATTTTTCTTGTGGAGCATGATAACTGTGGAAATATGTATAGAAGAATGGCACATTTAACATATATTGGATTACTTGCCATCTAGGATATGAGGTGAAGGAAAGGAAGGAAGAAAAAAAAATTTGGAACACAAGGTTTTGCAAGGGTGAATTAAAACTAGCTATGCATATATTTTGCAAATAAAAAGTTTTATTAAAAAAAAAAAAGGAAAAACAACTGATCTGGAAAGCAGATCCAGGAGAAATAATTTTAAAATTATTGGTCTACCTGAAAGTCATGATCAAAAAAAAAAAGCTTAGACATCATCTTTCAAGAAATTATCAAGATAAACTGTCCTGATATTCTAGAAACAGAGAGTATAACAGAAATTGGAAGAATCCACTGATCACCTCCTGAAAGAGACCCCCAAATTAAAACTCTTAGGAATTTTATAGTCAAATTCCAAAGCTCCAAAGTGAAGGAGAAAATACGGCAAGTATCCAGAAAGAAACAATTCAAGCCCAGTGGAGTCATAGTTAGGATAAAACAAAATTTGGCATCTTCTATATTAAAGGATCAGAGGGCTATATGATATTCTGGAGAGCAATGGAGTTAGGATTGCAGTCAAGAATTATCTATCCAGAAAAACTGAATATAATCCTTCAAAAGAAAAGAAGAAAATTCAATGAAATAGATGACTTTCAAGAATTTATGATGAAAAGACCAGAGCTTATAGAAAATTTGATTTTCAAATACAGGACTTGAGAGAAACATAAATTATCTGCCATAAAAGGCAAGAAAAGGTTTTTTCAGTGGAGAGAAAGATGAGGAGATGGGGGAGTGAATGAATCTTATTCTCATCAGAATTGGCTCAAGAAAGGAAATAACACAAATACTCAATATCAATATAGAATCCATTTTACCCAGAAGAAAAGTAGGAGGAAAAGGAGATACAAGAAGGGGGCAGGGTGACAAAAGAGAGGAAATATTGGGAAAGGAGATGGTCAGTAGCAAAATATCTATGAGAAAGGTCTGGGTGAAAGGAGATAATAGAATAAATGGGGGATACATTAGCAATAATAATTGAGAAAAAAATTGAAGCATTTCTCTAATGAAGGCCTCATTTCTCAAATGTATAGGGAACTGGGTCAAATTTATAAAAAATAAGTAAATGAGAGCCATTCACCAATTGATAAATTATCAAAAGATATGAGCTATGCCCAAAAGCTATAAAATCATGCACATCCTTTAATCTAACAATATCATTATTAGGCATGAATCTCAAAAAAAGATTTTTTTAAAAAAAGAAAAGGATCTATCTGTATAAAAGAAGTAGAAATTGAGGGAATCCCCATCAATTAGGGAGTAGCTAAATAAATTATGGTATGCCATTATAACAAAATATTATTGTTCTATGGGAAATCATGAACAGGAGCAATATATCAATTTTACATGTGAAATTATGTAATAATTTCCATATTATCCATATTGAAGAAGAAGAAGAAAAAGAAGGATGAGGGAAAGAAACAAGAAAAATAAGTATAAAATTATGCTTCACTCTGCATATGGAGTTTATCAGTTGTCTCTCTGGAAGTGGATAGCATTTTTCATCATTTGTTCTTTGGAACTATTTCAGATCACTGTCTTGATCAGATTAACTAAGTCTTTCACAGTTAATCATTATTACAATATTGTTATTACTGTGTATAATGATCTTCTGGTTCTGTTCACATTGCTTTCATTCATATAGATTTTCCCAGGTTTTTCTGAAATCTCCTCCTTCATCATTTTTTTATAGCACAGTAATATTCTATCACAGTCATTTGTCACTCAGCCAATTTGTTCAGCTATTTCTAAATTGATAACTATTCCCTCTAATTTCCAATTCTTTTTAAATTCATTTTTAAAATAATCATAGGTTTTTTTTAATTTTTCAAAATACATGCAAAGATCTAGTCATATGAAAATGTGCTCTAAATCACTATTGATCAGAGAAATGAAATTAAGACAACTCTGAGGTACTCTCATCTACTCACCTCTCAGATTGGTTAAGATGACAGAAAAAGATAATGAATGTTGGAGAAGATGTGGGAAAAATGGGACACTAATATATTGTTGGTGGAATCATGAACTGATCCAACTGTTCTGGAGAGCAATTTGGAACTATACTCAAAAGGTTATCAAACTGTGCATACCCTTTGATCTAGCACTGTTTCTACTGGGCTTAAGAGATCTTAAAAGAGGGAAAGGGATCAACATGTGCAAAAATGTTTGTGGCAGCTCTTTTTGTAGTGGCAAAATACTGGAAACTGAGCAGTTGCCCATCAGCTGGAGAATGGCTAAATAAGTTATGGCATATAAATGTTATGGAATATTATTGTTCTATAAGAAACGATCAGCAGGGTGATTTCAGAGAGGCTGGAGAGACTTACATGAATTGATATTAAGTGAAATGAGTAGGACCAGGAGATCATTGTACATGGTAACAGCAAGATTATACAATGATCAATTCTGATGGATGTGGCTCTTCTCGACAATGAGACGATTCAGGCCAGTTTTAATGATGTTATGATGATGAGAGCCATCTACACCCAGAAAGCGATCTGTGGGAACTGAGTATTGATCACAACATAACATTTTCACTTCTTTTGTTGCTGTTTGCTGCAATTTTATTTTCTTTCTCATTTTTTTTGGATCTGATTTTTATTATGCAGCAAGATAATTATATGCATATGTATAATTTTATCATGTTTAACATATATTGAATTACTTGCCATGGGACAGGGGTGAAGGGAAGGGGGGAAATTGGAACACAAGGTTTTACAAAGGTCAATGGTGAAAAATTATCCTTTTATATGTTTTAAAAATAAAAAGCGTCAATAAAAAAACAACTAATAACAAAAAAAAAACCTATATTCAGATAGTTTTTAACATTCAACCCCTGCAAAACCCTGTGTTTCAATTTTTTTTTCTCTCCCCACTCCCTTCTTCTGGACAGCAAGAAATCCAACATAGACTAAACATGTGCAGTTCTTCCAAACATATTTTCACATTTATCATGTTGCACAAGAAAAATCAGACCAAAAGGAGGGGAAAAACAAGAAAGAAAAGAAGCAAGCAAGCAAACAACAACAATAAAAAGGTGAAAATATTATGCTGTAATCCATATTCAGTCCCCATAGTCCCCTCTCCAGTTATGGACAGCTCTCTCCATTACAAGTATATTGGAATTTCCTTGATTCACCTCATTGTTGAAAAAAGCCAAGTTCATCTCAGTTGATCATCACAAAATCCATTACCTTCACATAACTTATTCAGTTATTCCCCAACTCATGGGCACCCATTCACTTTCCAGTTCCTTGCCATCATAAAAAGGGCTGCTACAAACATTTTTGCACATGTGGCTTCTTTTCTCTTTTTTATCATCTCTTTGGGGTACAGACCCAGTAGAGATACTGCTGGATCATAGAGTATGCACAATTTGATAGCCCTTTGGGCAGTATTCCAAATAGTTCTCCAGAATGGTTTGATCACTTCACAACTCCACCAACAACATATTAAAGTCCTAGTTTTCCCATGTGCCCTCCAATATTTATCATTAATTTTTCCTGTCATCTTAGCCAATCTGAGATGTATGAATTGGTCTAATCAATAGTGATTTAAAACTTTTTTTCATATGACTTAGAAATAGCTTTAATTTCTTTGTCTGAAACTTGTCTGTTTATATTTTTTGAGCATTTATCACCAGTTTCCAATTCTTTACCACTAGAAAAAGAATTGTTATAAATATTGTTGGGTAAGTATATTCTTTTTCTTTTCTTTTGACCTCTTTGGAATATAGACCAGCATTTCTAAATCAAAAGTTATTCACAGTTTTATAGCTTTGGGAGCATAGTTCTAAATTTTTCTACAGAATAATTGGACAACATTTTTTACATCACTAATAGTGGATTAGTGTCCCTACTTTGCCATATCCTCTCCCCCATTTGTCATTTTCCTTTTCTGTCACATTAGCCAATCTGATAGGTGTAAGGTGATACATCACAGTTGTTTTAATTTGTTTTTTTCTAACAAATAGCTATTTAGAGCATTTTTAAAAAAATTATTATACCTTTTTATAAACAAAACATATGCACAGGTAATTTTTCAACATTGACCCTTGCAAAAATTTCTGTTTCAATTTTTCCCCTCCTTGCTTCCATCCCCTCCACTAAATGGCAGGTAGTCTCATACATGGTAAATATGTTAAAGTACATGTTAAATACAATATATGTATACATATTTATACAGTTATCTTGTTGCAAAAGAAAGATTGTATTTAGAAAGAAGGTAAAAATAACCTGAGAAGAAAAAATAAAAATGCAAGCAAACAATAATAGAAAGAGTGGAAGTGTTATGTTATGGTCCATACTCATTTCCCAGTGTTTTTTTCCTCTGGGTGTAGCTGGTTCTGTTCATTACAGATCAATTGAAACTGATTTGGATCCTCTCATTGTTGAAGAGAGCCATGTCCATCAGAATTGATCATCATATAGCATTGTTGTTAAAGTGTATAATGATCTCCTGTTTCTGCTCCTTTCACTTAGTATCAGTTCATGTATGTCTCTCGAAACCTTTCTGTATTCATCCTGCTGGTCATTTCTTATAAAACAATAATATTCCATAGCATTCATATACCACAATTTATTCAGCCATTCTCCAATTGATGGATATCCCTTCAATTTCCAGTTTCTAGCCACTATGAAAAGGGCTGCCACAAACATTTTTGCACGTATGGGTCCCTTTCCCTTCTTTAATATCTCTTTGGGATATAAGCCCAGTAGTAACACTGCTGGATCAAAGGGTTTGATAACTTTTTGAGTATAGTTCCAAATTGCTCTCCAGAATGGTTGGATCCGTTCACAACTCCACCAATAATGTATAAGTGTCCCAGTTTTCCCACATCCCCTCCAACATTCGTCATTATTGTTTCCTGTCATTTTAGCCAATCTGACAGACTGTTAGTGATATGATTTAGAGTATTTTAAAATATCACAATATTTTAAATTTGTGATAACTTTGATTTTTTCTTCTGAAAACTACCTGTTTATATATTTTGACCATTTATAAATTGGGGAATGATTCTTTTATTTATAATTTGATTCAGTTCCCTACATATTTGAAAAGTGAGGCCCTTATCAGAGATACTTAATGTAAAAATTTCCTCCCAATTTCCTGCTTCCCTTCTCATTTTAGTTGCATTGGCTTTGTTTGTACAAATCCTTTTAAATTTAATGTAATCAAAATTATCTGTTATACTTACCATGATACTCTGTCTCTTGGTTAGTCACAAATTCTTTGCTTATTCATAGATCTGGCAAGTATAATTTTCCATGCTCTCTTAATTTGTTTTTTATATCACTCTTTGTGTCTAAATTATGTCCTCATTTTGACCTTATCTTGGCATAGAATGTGAAATGTTGATCTATGCCTAGTTTCTGCCAAACTGCTTACCAGTTACCCCTCAGGAATTTTTGTCAAATAGTGTGAGTTCTTGTCCAAAAAGTTTGGATCTTTGGATTTAACAAACACTAGATTACTATGGCTACAATTTCTTCATCTAAAAATTGTCTTCATATCCTTTGGCCATTTATCAATTGGGCATGTGTCTTGTTAGTAATATATAGGAATGCTAAAGATTTATGTGGTTTATTTTATAGCCTATAAATTTGCTAAAGTAGCTAATTGTTTCAACTGTTTTTTTAGTTGATTTTCTAGGGTTCTCTAAATAGACTCTTTTTCTGTTCATTTTAAAAAACAATATAGGAAAAAAGGACAGAAAGATGATCCTATCATCTACAAAAAGCTATAGTTTTGTTTCTTTGTTGCCTATTCTTATTCTTTCAATTTCTTTTTTGTTACAGATATTCGCTCCCGGAGCATTCAAGGGACCTACGCTTTTTCTTATCTTATTTCTATAGCTAGAATTTCTAGTACAATATTGAATAATAAGGATGATAATGAACAACTTTTATCCCTAATCTTACTGGGAAGATTTCCAGCTTATCCCCACTACCAGTAATGTAAAGGGAAATGCAAAAAATTAATGAGGAAAAGGACACCTTAAAAAGCAAAATTGGCCATTGGGAAAGGAGGTACAAAAACTCAGTGAAGAAAATCTTTAAAAATTAGGAGTAAATGGAAACTAATGACTTTGTGAGAAATCAAGTGACAATAAAATAAAACCAAAAAAAAATTTTTCTCTCCTGGATCTATTGGATCACTGGAAAAACAACTGATCTGGAAAATAGATCCAAGAGAGAGAATTTTTAAAGTATTGGTCTACCTGAAAGCCATGATCAAAAAACCCAGCTTGGATATCATCTTTTAAGAAATCATCAAGGAAAAATGTCCCAATATTCTAGAACCAAAAGATAAAATAGAAATTGAAAGAATCCACTGCTGATCTCCTGAAAGAGATTCCAAAATGAAAACTTTTTCAAGATTCAAATTAAAAAAAAAATTATAGCTAAATTCTGGAACTCCCAGGTTAAGGAGAAGATACTCCAAGGATCCAGAAACAAACAATTCAAGTGCAGTGAAGCCATAGTCAGGCTAACACAAGATTTAGCAGCTTCTACATTAAAGGACTAGAGGGCTTAGAATATGATATTCCAGAAAGAAATGGGGCTAGGATTACAACCAAGAATCACTTATCCAGAACAGAGTATAGTCCTTCAGAGGAAAAGATGGATATTCAATGAAGTAGAGGATTTTCAAACATTTGTGATGAAAAGAACCGAGCTGAATGGAAAATTTTATTTCCAAATACAGGACGCAGCAGGAACATAAGAAGATAATCAGGAAAGGAATATTACAAGGGACTTAATTAGGTTTATCTATTTAATTCATATATTGGAAGATGATACTTGTAAACTTTTCCATTATCATTATGGCAGTTAGAAGAAGTAAACATAGAAAAAGGGCATACGTGTGAATTGAATATGAAGAAATACTATTTTTAAAATGTTGAAATCAAGGAAGGGAGAGAAGAATCTACTGGAAGAAAGGGAAAGGGAGAAGTTCAAATTATCTGCCATAAAAATGAGGGAAGAAAAAGCTTTTACAGTAGAGGGAAAGAAGAGGAGAAAAGGAGGAGTGAGTGAACCTTATTTTCATCAGAAGTGGCTCAAAGAGAAAATAACATATACACTCAATAATGATATAGAAATCTATCTTGTTCTGCAGGAAAATAGGATGTCAATGGAATATGGTAAAGGGGGAAGGTGATAAAAGAGATATTGAGGGAAAGGTTACTAGCAAAACGCTTTTGAAGATGGGCAAGAATAAAGGAGAGAGAGAACAGAATGGGGGAAAATACAGTTAGCAATAATAATTATAAAAATAATTTTGAAGCAAGTTTCTCTAATAAGGCCTTATTTCTCAAACAGATAGGGAACTCAATCAAATCTACAAAAATATAAGAGCCATGCCTCAATTAGTAAAGGATCAAATGATCTATGCCCAAAGGGCTATAAATTTATGCATATTCTTTGACCTAACAATATCACTATTAGGTATGGATACCAAAAGAGATTTTAAAAACTGAAGTGAGGGGGAAGGAAAAGGTCTTATATGTACCAAAATATCTGTAGCAGCTCTCTTCTCAGGGCAAAGAATTGGAAATTGAGAGGATGCTTATCATTTGGGGAATGGCTGGATAAATTGTGGTGAATGAGTCATGTAAAATTGTTGTTCTATGGAAAGTGATGAGCAGAATGCTCTTGGAAAAAATTAAAATCTGGAAAATCCTCATGAACTCAAGTAAAGTAAAATGCATTGTATACACAGTAATAGCAATGTTCTGGGATGACCAGCAATAAGTGACTGCTATTCTCAGCAGTACAATTACCCATGACTACTCTGAAGGATTTATGATGAAAAATCCCATCCATACTCAGAGCAGAAATTGATTTGTCTAAATACAGATTAAATCATACTCTATCTTTTTTAACTTTATTTTTCTTGAGGGTTTTTTATTGAGGTGGGAGATTTATGTTTTCTTTCACATCATGACATTCATGAAAATGTTTTGCATTAAAAAAATCTTTCTTGGAAAAAAAAAGAATTTGGATATTATGCCATTTACTGCATATGGGTTTAGTAGTGTTATTACTTCATTGTCTAGGATATCTTTTGCAAAGATGTAGTTTCTTTCCTTATCTCTTTTAATTAGGACTATTTTTACTTTTATTTGAAATAAGGATTGATACAACTCCTTTGTTTTTAAATTTCAGCTAAAACGTAATAGGTTCTTGTACAATCCCTTATTTTAACTCTATATTTCTGTTTCAAGTGTGTTTTCTTAATAAACAACATATTGTTGGATGCTGGTTTTTAATCCATTCTGCTACCTGCTTCCATTTTATGGATGAGTTCATTCCATTCACATTCACAATTATGATTACTATGTATTTCCCTCTATCTCTTTTTTCTCTTTATCCTTTTCTCTTTTTGCTATCCCTCTTCAAAAATCTGTTTTCCCTTTGACTTCTGTCTCCCTTAGTCTATTTTCTCTCTGTGTGTTCATTCTTCCCTATTTGAATTAATTTTGATGTGAGGTTCAAGTATTGTCTGCCACTTTGCCCATCTTCACCTCCAATGTACAAGCTCTTCTCTGCATGTCCTTTATGTAAGATCATTTTGTCCATTCATCTCCTTTTCCTCTTTTCCCCTTGCATTCATTTTTCTCATTCCTTCATATTTTTTGATATCATTCCAACATAATCAAATCCCACTCATGTCCTCTGTCTATGTAGATTCCATCTAACTGCCTTAATAATGATAACATTCTTAGAAGTCACATATTTCATCCTTCCATATAGATATACAAAGAGTTTAACTGTGAGTCCTTTATGATTTCTTTTTCATGTTTACCTTTTTGTGATTCTTTTGAATAATGTGTTTGAATGTCAAAATTTCTATTCAGCTGTTAGTTTCATCAGGAATACTTGCAAGTATGTTATTTCATTAAATATTCATTTTTGCTCTTGAAGGATTACATTCAAGTTTTTCTGAGTAGGCTAGTCTTGGTTGTAATTCTAGCTCCTTTTGACTTCCAGAATACTGTAAACCATTGTCTCCTTTAATAAAGAAGCTGCTAAATTTTGTGCAATCCTGACTGTGGCTCCATGATATTTAAATGTCTTCTTTCTGGCTGCTTATAATATTTTTTTCTTGGACTGGGAGTTCTGGAATTTGGCTATAACATTCTTGGAAGTTTTCATTTTGGGATATCTTTCAAGAAGCAATAAATGGATTTTTTTCAATTTCTAATTTACACCTTGGATCTAAGACTTTGGGCCCCTTTTCATTGCAATTTCTTGAAATATGATACCTAAACTCCCTTTTTGGTCATGGGTTTTAGATAATCCAATAATTTTTATGTTATCTCTCCTCTATCTATGTTGTTCCAATGAGATATCTCACATTTTCTATTTTTTTTTTTCATTCTTTGACTTTTATTATTTTTCAATATTTCATAAAGTCATTAGCTCCCATTTGCCCAATACCAATTTTTAAGGAATTGTTTTCTTTATAAAGTTTTTGGGAATTTTTGTGCTTTATTATTTAGCCAATTCTGTTTCTTAAGTATTATTTTCTTCAGTATTTTTTATATTTCTTTTACCATAATTTTCTTGCATCACTTTCATTTTCCTCCCCCAGTTTTTCCTCCACCATTCTTTTTTCTTTCCTTTGTTTTTCCAATAATTCTTGTTGGATTTGTGTTCAATTAGCATTTTTTCTTTGAGGAGTTGCTTGTAGATACTTTCCACATTGTTGTCTTCTAAGTTTGTGTCTTGTTCTTCCCTGCTATCATAGTAATTTTTTTATGAACATGTTCCTTTTTTTGTTTAATAATTTTTTCTCTAGCTATTTTTTTTTTTAAATTTTGAATCGCATGTTAAAGTTGGGCACTATTCACCTGGAGTTGATGAGGCATTGCTCAAACTCCAGGCTTTTTCATGCAGCTGTTTTCATAGCTACTTCTGGGGTGATGGGGGTGGTGGTGGTCTGTTTTTGGTGCTTCTAAGGTGAGTGATTTGAAAAGATGTGTGGTCATTCTCTCTCCCCCTCCCTGAACTGTTCTCAGTTTTTTACCCTGAAAAGCCCCTTACCCTCCTGAAGCTAGAAGTGTTAGTGCTCTACTAGGCCCTAGAACTATGACTAGCTCCCCTGCTGCCTTGTAACCAAGTATAAGAGCTGTTTTCCACCCTGGAATCTGTGACCCAGAAAGGCAATGAAGTTGCCAAACCCTGCCAAGTCCTGTAACTAGTATCAGTAAAGGATTCCCTTTCTGACCTGTTATCTGAGCCTTTACATGCTCTGGACTAAGAGTTCCTAAAGCTGCTTCTGCTGATATTGCTGTCAAAGCCTCCAAGTTCCATCACCATCACATGCAGTCTATGCACGGCCCCACCCTGACATTGCAGACCTCTCCTGTTGACCTCCTAAATTGTCTTGGGCTAGAAAAATGTTTTACCTCAACCTTCTGTTGGCTATGCTTCTCCAAATTTGATTTGATGTGTTAATTTAAAGTCATATAGAGGGAATTGGTGGGAGAAATTTACTGAGTAGTTGCCTCTGTTCTGCCATCATGACTCTATGCCACCCCCTCATTCTCTCACTTCTCCCAATCACTAAATGTTTCCTGATCTCTCAACTAGAAATGCATCTGACAGGATCATAGAATCTCAGAAGTAGGAGGGCCCTCAAAGGTTAAATCCAAAGAACTTCCTCTATAGCATCCTCATTAAGAGGGCCAAAGCCCTCCAGAGCTTGCTACTTCTAAAAACAGCCCATTCCATTGTTAGACAAATTTGTTTGGAAGTTTTTCTGTATTTTAAAATAAAATTTGATTCTCCCTAGCTTTTAGGACTGCCGTATGCACTAAGTAGGATGAGGCTAATTCCTCTTCTATATGGTAGCCCTTTAAATATCAGATGCTAGAGACCTTGTACCCTTCAGAATCTCAAGTGACAGGAAGGAAGCTTCACTTTTTTTCAACCTGCTTCATGATTCATGATTAAGATGGCAACATTCTCAAAGTCCAGAGAAAGAGAATAAAGACCTCTATGTGCAAAAATATTCTTAGCAACTCTTTTTGTGCTGGCAAATTGGAAATGGAGGGAGGACTCAGAAACTGGGAAATTGCGATAGGAAGGATATTATTATTATTATACCATAAGAAATGATGAAAGAAATGATTTCAAAGAAATCTGGGAAGACTTATTATGCACAGCAAAGTCAGCAGAACCAGAACAATTTATGCATTGTACATTATTATAAAGACAAACAACACTGAAAAACTTAGGTACTCTCACCAGTGCAATGACCAACCACAATTCCAGAGGATTCATAATGAACCATGATATTCATTTCTGACAAAGAAAGATGATAGACTCAGTATAGATTGAGATTTTTTTTTTTTACAGTACCCCTATGGGAGTTTGTCTTATTTAGTTACATATTTTAAAAAGGAATGTTGTTTTTCTTTTTCACTGAGAGGTATGGAAAGCACTAGATGAACTTTTCTTCTTTTATCTGAAGGCTTCAATAAGTTATTATCAACCATGAAAGCACTACTATATTAAAAAAAAATCAGATCACAGTATCATAGATAGAATCTAATATGGTAATATCATGATAACTGAAAATACACTTTAAAATTTAGAAAATATTTTCCTCACAAAAGCTCTATGACATAAGCAACAAGAGTGTTACTTTCATTTTGCAGATGAGGAAACAAGTTTAGAGAAAGGAAATGACTTGCCAAAGTTGTACAACTGTTAAGTGGAAGAGCTGGGATTTGAAATTAAGTCTTTGAAGTCCAGTTTTTTTCCCTCAAGAACATTAGACCAATTTTATTAAACAACCTTTGGGAAGAGGAAAAAGACCCAGCTTCTTGAAGGTAGAGTAGAGAATTTTTAAGGAGACTGCTTTTTAAATTGGCAGACACATTCTTAAAAAAAAAAAAAAAAAGTCTTTCAGGGTAATAATATAGTGGGAATTTAAAAAAATAAAAAGAGCTAATACTTCTATAGTGCACTAAGATTTATAGTGGGTTTCGTCGCCAAAACTTCATGGGGTATAAATGGAAAGATAGCTTTTTTGAGCCTCCATTAGAGGGAGAAGGGGAAGGAGCCCTCATGGGAAGGATGCCTCTGTAACTAGAGGCTTTTGGGTACACAGCTCAAAATAGCCCTTGCTGTTGTATCATGTTGCACACCCTTTGGAGTTCATTTCCTTCCTTCCTTCCCAGATACCACTTCTGCTTCAGTGCTATGACCACTATGATGTTTAGATACTTCTTTTTTTTTTTCTTTTTCCAGGCTTTGTACAAAACAATTCTCTGCCTCCTATACATTTGTTGAGCTATTTAATCAGAATGTTCCTCCATCCTCAACACATTTACTGTGCCTTATTCTTCTTGGGAGTTAATAAAGAGGAAAACTAATATCAATCTACAACATTTCTTCTAAGTACCAAACTAATGTTAATAAAAATTGCTCTCTTTTCTAGAGCCTTCTTTGCTGGGAACATTTTGTTCTTTTAGATTCCCTTTCTTCTTCTTTCCCAAAAGATTCTAGCAGGAAAGTATTATTTGCATTTGGGGAAACCTGAGTTCAGGCCCTCATGTCTAATCTATTCAACTACTGTCTTAAAATATTCTCCTGACTAATAATACTCTTTCTCTACTTCAGGTGCTTTTGGCAAATAGTGAGTTTTTAATCCAAGTAATTGGGGTCTTTGGGTTTATCAAATACAAAACTATTGGCTTCATTTGCTTTTATATGTTGCACCTGTTATTTGTTCTACTGATCGACCTCTTTATTTTTTAACCAGTACCAAATTGTTTTGATGATGATTATCTTGCTTTTTATAATTTGATGCCTGATACTGCAAGGTCTGGGGGCAGTTAAGTGGTGCAGTGGATAGAGGGCTGCATCTGAAATCTGAAAGACTCTACCTTCATGAATTCAAATTCCACTTATTAGCTGTATGATCCTGAGCAAGTCATTTAACCCTGTTTGCCTCATTTTTTTTTTCTTATGGAAAATGAGCTGGAAAGGAAATAGAAAACCACTTCATTATTTTTGTCAAGAAAACCCCAAATTGGGGTCACAAAGAATCAGATGTGACTTTAATGAACAATAATTGCTTGGGTCCCTTCTTTCTCACTTTCCCTCCGTTATTTCCCTTGATATTTTTAAACTTTTTGCTCTTCTTGATGAATTTCATCATTTTTTTTCTGGCTTTATATTATCAAAGTAATCCATTGGTAATCTGTTTGGTATAGCATTGAATAAGTAAATTAGTTTAGGCAATATTGTAATTTTTATTATGTTGGCTCAGCCTATCTATGAGCAATTATTCTTATTCCAATTATTTAGGTTTGTCTTTATTTCCATAATGAGTCTTTTATGGTTGTCCTCATTTAGTTTTTATGTATGTCTTGGTAGATAAGACTATCAAGTATTTTATTCTTATACTCATTATATTCTGAAGTTATTCCCAATTAATTTCTCTTTTCATCTCCTCCTGTTGAGTTTTCTTGGTGAAATGCACTGATGATTCATGTGGATTTATTTTATATCCTGCAACTCTACCAATTATGGATTAATTTTAATAGACTCTGTGGGGTTCTGTAAGTACACCATCACATCTACAAAAAATGATAATTTTGCTTCTTCTTTGCCTATCCTTAGTTCCTCAATTTCTTTCTTTTTTTTTTTCTAGCCTTTCTGGTACTCTCTTAAATAGTAGCTATGACAGTTACTGGAAAAGCCACTCCCAGTTTTCAAAAAGAGGAAGAGAATGGAGCCTGGAAACTATCAGCTACTGAGGTTAACTATGATTTTTAATAGTCTTCTCTGTGCCAGAGGATTCAAAGGCAGAGACAAACAAACATGACCCTCAAGAAGCTTAGAACTCAATACACGGTTTATTGGAAGTGAACATAATATAGAAAAGCAGCATGACAGAATGCTGAGAGAGTTGGTCAGGAAGGGCTTTTCAAAGATTTGCTGTATGATAAGGACCAGTCCCTTAGCCACAGTGCCTGACATAATTCTCTCAGATTAGAAACTCCCCACAGGAAGTTTTCTAAAACAATGGAGTCACAAGTCTGTAACAAAAGGCAACAAAATAATTGTAAGAATGAATCTGCAGTGGAGGGGATTGGGAAAAGTTTCATGTAGGAGGTGGTATTAGAAGTGAATTTTGAATGAAGGTGTCTAAGAAGGAGAAGAGAGGAGAGAGAGTGCCTTTCAGGCATGGGGGAGGAAATGTTGAAGATGAGGAGATGGGAGCCTGAATGTTGAGCAAGGGGAGAAATCATGGAAAGAATAATCTGTAAGAAGTCTGAGAAGGAAGATTGAAATCAGATTGTGAAAGGCTATGAATGACAAACAAAGGAATTTAGGAGCCACAGGGAGTTTGTGGGCAGAGCATTGAGAGTCACACCTAGGCTTTGGGAATGTGGATTTGGTAGTTTCTGTAAAGAATGTATTAAATGAGTGAATGTAAAAGTATTTACTAAGTGCTTACTTTATGGAAAGAACTGGAGATTAAAAAAAAATTAGTTTCTAAAGAAGCTCACATTGTAATGGGAGAGAAATGACATATAAGAATTCCAGATTTCTGGGTCACATAAGTAACAAGATGGTAGACTAGACATTTTCTCTGAGGGCTCATGACTTCTCAAATGTCTCCAGAACAAAAATTATGTGCTAAGGATCAATTAATTTCAGTTGTCTCCATGATCTAAGATACCCAGAATTCAAAAGAAGGTTTAAAGAAAACAACGCCAAACTCATGCATTGATACTCATGAACCTGGAGCTCACGCAGTTCCTCTCTCCACCTCCTACAATATAGGCAGTGAGGCTGTATTAACAGAAGCTGATTTAGGCTTACAACAAAACTCACCTTGTTTTCCAGAGCCATGGAAACCATTCTCCAATAGACAAGTGGACAAAGGATATGAACAGTTCTCAAAAGAATTGTAATATGTTCCTAAATGTATAAAATACTGCTCTAAATAACAAAAAAATAAGAAATACAACCCTTCTGCTTTGCAAACTGACAAAAATGACACAAAAAATGACAACACTGAATGTTGGAGAGGTTGCATAAAGATAGGAACACTAATACATTGTTGATGGAGCTGTGAAATGGTACAAGCATCGTTGAATATTATTTGGAATTGATGTAAATTGTGTCCTCTTTGACTTTTGGGAAGCCCAGAGGTTTTGTCCTCCTTTTGGAGGGGAAGGGAGGAGGGAAGTTCCTGAGTCTCAAACTCTCCTCTGAAAGAGGCCCACCCTTAGGAAGCCAAGTTGGGTGGTCTCATTCAGTTAGAGATCGAGGCCAGGGATATGGTCTAACCCTCTATTGAGTTGAAGATTAGTCCAGAACCGTTCCTAGTAGCTCAAACTCCCAAGATAAGTAATCTCTTTTCCATTGGAGACCTAGGCCCAGGACATTGATAACATTGAGGGAATCTCATTCAATTTTGAATTGAAGCCTGAGTCTTAGAAGGCTAATAAAAGACAATTCTGAACCCCAAATCTTTGCAGAAGTCCTAAACTGGATTATGCTCGCTAAGGAAGCTGTCTTAGCAAGGACTTTTGTCCACTGATGAAGATATTCTCTTCTCAGCACCAATAAATCCCTTTTGCCACACAGAATTTAGGTTTGAGAATTCTTTCTCATGGCATCTGTACCTCAGAGAAGAGGGGATCTCCCATCCCAATTCTTGTACCTCATCACAATTACCACTGACCTCATCAGAATTATAAAAATAAAATGACTAACATGTCCATACCCCTTGAACTTCATCAATGAGTTTATACTCCAAGGAGGGAAAACATTCTCATATACTACAAAATATTTACAGCAGTATTTTTTTTTTTTTTTTGGTGATAGCTAAGAATTGAAACAAAGTAAATACCCATCAATTGGGGAATGGCTAACCAATAATAGTACTTGAATGTAAGGGAATATTACTGTGCTGTAAGAAATTATGTGTGATGAATACAGACAAACACGGAAAGATCTATATGAACTGAGGCAGAGAAAATAAGCAGAATAAAAGAATATACATAATAACTACAAAATGGAAAGAACAGCACATAAAAAAAATGAAAAGTTAATTTAACAAAAATATCACGATCATTTAGGCTCAAATGAAGAGGTATGAAAGGATGGAGGTCCATAGATGTCATACATTGCACATGTTTTTGGACTTTTCCCAATGTATCCATCAGTGGTACTGATCTTTTTTTCCTTTTTCCAAAAAATAATTTGTTACATGGGGTGACTTTCTAGAAGGGAGAAGGGGCAGGATACTTAGGATAGCATGACAATGTAAAAAGCAGAAGATAGAAATGAAAAATTATTAAGAACAAAGTTTCAGCTGTGAGTCAGAGGGAAGAGACTTTAGAAGGCTTTGCAATGATCCAGGTGAGAGAAGAGGATCTGAACTAAGGAGGAAGAAGATGGATATGAGATATTGTAGCAATATAATCTATGCAATTTAACAACTGATTAATGAAGAAGAATGAGAAGCTGAAGATGACTGAGTAGCTAAAAATCTGGATGCCTGAAAGGATGGTGGTTTTTCCGATGTAAAAAAGAGAAACGTAATGAACTCTACTTTGGATATGTTGACATCCAGTCGAAAATGTTTAATTGGCAAGGGCAGTTAGATGGCATGGTAGAGAGTACCCGCCTTGAAGTCAGGAGGAACAGCCTCAGATACTTAACACTTACTAGCTTGACCCTGGGCAAGTCACTTAGTTCCAATTGTTTTACCCCCCCCCCCCCCAAAAAAAAAAAATCAGCCGGTAAAGCAGCAGCAGGTCTGAAGATGGCTCAGTGGAGAAGCAAAGGTCCCAGAAAAGGATCCAGAAGTCTTAGACTTAACTCTTGTTTATGTTCTTTTAAGCAAGGTCCCTGGAGGTCTGGTTTAAAAGAATGAAAGAGCTGCAGCAGTAGAGCAAATGGCCTCTGGGAGTAAAGTAGCACGTTCCTCCTTAGGGATACTCTGATAAGCATATCTCTTATCCCTTCTTCTAAGCCATTGATAAAAATGTTAAACAAAGAGTTTGACCATGAAAGGGAAAAGCTATAGGAGAGCTTAAAGAAGAGTTAGTATCAGAGGCCCTAATAAAGGGCCATATTTGGATCTCTGGGAACATAACACAAAAGACCTTTTGAGAAGGCCTAAAATGGGTAATGATTACGTTTTAGGTCAGGATTAGATCCAGATCCACCTAAATATAATAACAAATAATTGCTAAATAATACTCTTTAAGAATAGAAGGACTTATTTAAATTTTGGTAAAACATTTCGATAACTATAGCATTTCTCTGATTTGCCAGTATAGTAATTCTGTTAACTTAGCAGGACATTCTCTTTTCTGGATTTTCACCAAATTCACTGGTCTAGTTTATAGTATTTAGTCTCTTCTTTGCTCTAAAAACTGGGATATTACCCTCTAATGTTGTCGTAGCTCAATAACATCCTTAAATTCTCTTATGTATATTGTTATCGAGTTGTCTGGATTTGCTAAGTTGAATTGATCAAGGGCATCGAGATGTTTTTACTATGTTCTTTATGTGGAATATCAATTCCCTACACTATTCTCTGCCAGGGGTCCTCAAACTACGGCCTGCGGGCCAGATGTGGCAGCTGAGGATGATTATCCCCCTCACCCAGGGATATGAAGTTTCTTTATTTAAAGGTCCACAAAACAAAGTTTTTGTTTTTCCTATAGTCCGGCCCTCCAACAGTATGAAGGACAGTGAACTGGCCCCCTATTTAAAAAGTTTGAGGATCCCTGTTTAAACATGAATGCTCTAGTTCTTTTTTTAAAAAATGTTTTATATGAAAATCACATATTTATATATTATGTTAAAATTACATATTTATACAGTATTGTAAAGCACTTTGCATGTATTATGTCATTTAAATGTTGAAATGAACAATAACGAGGTTTTGAAATGGCTTAGAAAGGCTAACAAAAAATTTAATTCTACATTTTCAGAAGAATATTTAGGTTCATTCTTTCCAGCAAAGCCAGGAATAGTGGAAATAAGAATGATGATCCTTTTTCCAGTTGCAGAGCATTGAAACAAATATGAATGGGGGTGAAGAATTTTTTAAAATTTATTTCTCTTTATTAAAAGCACCAACTTTCAACTAAGAGTCTTGTTATTACCATATTCTTTAACCTGAGAGGCATTCATGGAAGACCTTTTGGTGCAGGGGAAACTTCTGATGAAAGTCCAACCTCTTGCTTCTTTGCTTGGAATGCAATTGTTGAATTCAACCATTTTCAGACAAATCATTGAATTAACTTGCAGGTGTATATAGACCATATGGTCAATTAAATAGGACATAGGATTGGCTGTTTTCAGATCTGGGTTCAGATTCTTAGAATCACCAGCCAATAAAGCAAATATCTACATATCAGATCCCATTTTTAAATTGATAGACAGCAGAAGCAACCTAAGAGTTAAGCAATTACTTTCTTTTCTCTGTTCCTGTCCTGCCTGACTCATACACAGGTACTAGTCTTCTACCTTTTACCAGCATCCGAGAAAGATCAGCTTAATCTGATCTGACATTCCTGACACCATTCTTGTAGAACAGAGGTAGGCTTTAATACTGCACAACAGGGCGTTGAGTCTATTGATATCACTGCTGTCCATTGTCTTTTAAAAATCTTAATGTGTTAGCAAGTTCCCTGTGCATTCACTGTTTCCTTTAGAAATGTTCCCCTTGATTTTCTAAATTGAAATGTATCTTTAGAATTCCATTAAAAGCTTCTCTTCCTTTTAGGGAAGATATCAAGTACATAATTTCAGTTCATGGTATCTTATCTTTTCTGGAATGCTTTGAAATTTCCTTTCTCCAAAATTGGGATGACGTGTCAAATAATTTCCAACTTTCCCCTACTTCTCTATCACCGATTCCAAGATGGAGTGTTTACTACTCCTTAAGGTTCCCATAATTTCTACCTAAATCCAAGATTATATAAATCTTATGTTGAATAATAAGGAAGGATAGGATGATATTAGAGGGTCACAAAGATAAAGTATGAATCATCTGCTATGAAAAGTATAACTGTAAGAGAATTACTCTACACAGAGAGGACCCAGGTAAATTTATTGTAATCCTAATCAGCATAAAATTGTAATTTCTTTTAGAAACAATCAGGAGATCAGGTATAGGAATAAATGAGGCAAATGGAAGGAATTGAATTTAGGAAGATGGAAATGGTAGTTGGTCAATGGGAAAGAAAATGAAGATTGGGTGGGATTAAGACTAGAGAGGGAGAAAGATGAGGCCAGGATAATCTTAGCAGACAGGAAGAAAAGGGAAAAATTTAGGGAACTCAATGGCAGAAGTTATGACAAGAAGGGGGGTAGAGTGGGTGAGTAAGGAAGATATGAAGAGTGAGAAAGGAAGTATAAGAGGCAGGATGATAGGAGCCTGGTTAAAGAAGAGAATTTTAGAATCAACATTTTAGAGATGGTGCTATTTATTTTAGAGCTTTAATATTATAAAACGAGCCACTTTAACAGGTTCATGGGTTAGTGTAAGCCTGGCTATATCTTAATAGGCTGTTTAATTGTTGTAATGAATGAAAGCAGAGTTTGGGGTATATTTTATTTTCAGAACCACAACACTAACATTTTACTTTTATATTTGAAGTAATTTAGGGAAAATTGGTCAGATACCTTATTCTTTAATAAATTTTTTAAAAATATCTGGTTTTGTCATTGTTATGGATTTTCATTTTACTGGTATAGATAGATGACTGTACCTCTATGACTTAGCCAACCCTCTTCATCACCTAGTGGGCAACCTTCTTCCCCTATCTTAGGCTGGTGAAGGTTAAAGAAACACACAGTTTTTCAAGACCCCTGAAATCTTTCCATTGGTTCAACCTGCAAGATATTATGCTCTGAAGAATAGATTTTGAGAATCCAGGATCAATTCTAAGACATCATGAAAGATCTAAGGACGATTTTAAAAGAGACAACTTTCTTTTAATAAAAGGAATTCCACTGAAGAGAGCTGTCAAAGCTTAGTTTCAAGCATTGTGTCTCCAGAGCTCTCTATTCCAATAACACAGAGATTTATATTCACAGGATGCTTTGGAAGGAACATTAGAGATCATCTAGTTCTGCTGAGAAAGCAAAGCCCAAGAGGAAGGTGACACTACCGTTAATTAGGAGAATTCAAGTGTTCTGGATCCCAAGGTTTCCATTATATCAGCAGGAAGCCATGACTCTGATGTGTTTCTAAAAGAATGGTGTACTCTCCCAAATGAAAACATGACACTGTCCTTTTAAATTTTTATTTGGTGTTAAGTAACTCCACAAGAAAACAAAATCAGTTACTCTGGTGTACGTGAAATCAGAACAATACAACCACTTGAAGCAAAAAAGTAGAAAACAAATCTCAGCCCAGGAATGGAAAACTGATATTTCAGTGCTATGGATATGCCACGCGCTTCATACCACAGTGCGTTTCAGCATTTTGCCAACCTTTAATGCTGTTTTGTGTCTATCCATACAAATAACTAAAAATCACACTTCAACTCTCTTGCTGAAAGCTTCTGAGCCACTTAAGTATGGAAACAAGTAAAGACATAATTTGTTATTGCCCAGACCCTCCCTGTCCCACCCCCTTCCCTTTACAAGGGCTGCCTTTCTACATCATGATGTGAATGAAGTCAGCACCTCTGCCATTCGGAGCCCTTCCTTGCTTAGAGAATCAGCTCAGTTGAAAAGAAAATGAGCTGATAGGTTGTGTTTGAAAAGCATCTATTTGATCTTTGCTATCCTATCCATAATTTCCATGTCCTAATTTGAGGAATTTACAAAAGTTTTTTTTTTTTTTTAACCATTATTATTCACAATTTTTTTCAGTGCAGGTGTTAACAACCTTTTCTTAGGAAGCTCCAGAATACAGTAAGTTACAGAAAAATTTATCCAAAGTTTGTAAATAAATAACAAGAAAAAAGTGTTAAATGATTTGCTGCAGAAATATAAACCCTCATATAATTCTGTTTATTTGACATGATCAAACCTAGCCAATTTAATCAGGGTTTCCAACAGCAAGGACATATAACCTCCTCAAATGACTTTACAACCTTAGACAGTGTTTTCCATGTCATCAATAAAATGCAACAAAACCCAATTACTTATTCAAAATCAAATAACATATTTTCAAAGCTAGTTCAGCTCACATTTCAAAAAGAGTTTGTATGAGTTCTTATTGCCTGTCAAAATGAATAGTTAAGCTTTCAAGTCAACATTGGATTCTCTACACTTCCTGATGTTCTAGACATGCTATTGTATAGATTAGTTCTTAAAATGAAGAGTTGGTAAAAACTTAGAATGTTTAGGTTTTGCAAATATTGCTCCTCCTGGCTTCAACATTTTGTATAACGTGTTAAAAGCACTAGGAGTTGATAGTCTTGTACAGATATAACTTGACAATGTACTGACTGTCTAGGTTAACAAAAGAAAATTTAAAAGCAAGTCACAGAAAGCAACCATCACTACTGCAATCACACGTGTATGTTGAAAATCATTACTCTGCACCCCACCCACCCACCCACCACACACATAACTTGCCCCTAACATTCTCTCAGAAAACACAAAATGAACTACAAGATCTACTAAATTACAGCCACAACAGCAGCTAACTGCAGCAGCCAAAGATTTCTTTCAAGTGAAGTGTGACCTTTTTTGCATATAAAACACTTTAATATGAGCATTTTAGATGAATTCAATAGGCTCAAATTCAAATACAGGATGCATTGCAGGTTACACTAAGGTAATCATTTGCAAGGAGACATAGTCCTTATTTCTTGTTAAAAGATTTATCATCCCAAATCCCTGTCCCCTCCCCCCCCAACCCTAATCCCCATGACATTTTTTGGTGTTATTTCTCAATGTTCATCAGTTTTATAAAAGAAAAAAAAGGACAGAGAAATAGAGAGATGGAGGAAGAAAGAAGAACTGAAAGTAGAAATGGAAGGGAAATGAGAAGAGGAAAAGAAAATAGAGATGGAAAGTAGGGAGACAGCAAAAAGGAAAAGGCAGAAAGAGGAAAAGGCAGAAAGAAGGAAAGAAGAAAGGGAAGAAAGAGTGGACTGAAAATGAAAAAAAAAATGATTACAAGAGAAGGACAGAGAAGAGGAAGAAAGGGGAAAAGAAAGAAATGGAAGAGAGACTGCAACCCCCTCACACTGCCTCCACACATACCAAAAATTAAACAAAAAATCCTTGGCTTCTCCAGTTAGCAAGAAAATCACAAACCATAGAATCCTCTGTGGGTTTATTTAGGGGGGAAAATATCATAAGATAGAAAACACAGTATTCTGTAAGTCTCTAAAGCACAACCTTGTTGTTCCTACTTCAAATTTACATGAGATTTTACCAAATGAAGACTAGACAAGTCATTCATGCTCTTCTCCTGCATTCAGAAAGGCACTGATAAATTACAGTGTTCAGTATTTATCTCCCAGTTCTTAGAGAACAAAGCTAAAATGTGCCAAAAGCTAAAGTCTCTGAATAGCAGAAGGAGTTATAGACACTGCAATGCTAATAAGATAATAGTGGTGAGGCTGCAATTACAAATGAAAATAACTGCAGTTAAGAGGCAAAGAGCAGTGATGCATCTAAGATAAGCACATGCACACCCATTCTTGAATTGACAACACAATCTAGTCTATTTCAAATAGCCAAGAATTTAACAGGTTGGGGGAAAAAATGTTCCAAGAGGAGAGTTATCCTCAACCATAAAATAAGCAAGAAGAGAAAGATAAATACGCATCTGAATCAGTTACTTGAAGAGGAAACCCAAGTTGTTGTTTTAGAGTAACAGGTCTCACAAAAAGGAGTTTTCCATCATATATTACTTTTTTAGACAATTGGTACTACTCTGCAGTTTCAAAGATGAGTTCGAGAAAAAAGCTCCTCTTCACAAGGATCAACCCATTCACTACCACCTTCTGAGGCTGTGTCTTCAGAGTTGGAACTATCACTGGAATATAATTTTTTCCGGAAGCCATTTGATTTTGTTCCAGGATTTCTTTCTTCTGTACACCTTGCTTCGTAAACAGAAGACACCTAAGAACAGACAAAAAGTTTCTAGTAGCTCTTAAAGGATACAGTTGAATGAATTGCCATTTTATCTGTTAACAAGGTTTGTTTGTGACATTTTTTTTAAATAAAGAGAAAGAACAATTTTCCCACCTCCTATACTTTATATGGGGAGAGAAATTTGCAAAGAACATAAAACATTTGATTCTATACAGAATGTTCAATTCAAAGATGAAGGGTAGGATGAAAAATAAATGAGAAGTGATTTTGTAAAGAAAATGATTTGAATTGGCATTTTAAAAGGAGTAGAAAAGTATATGTAAGGGTAAAGGATTGGTGGCTTAGCAGCAGTATAATTCTAAAAGTAATACTTACTCTATTAAAGTCTAACAGATGCTCTCCATCGTTGGGTATTTCTTTAATATCTGGATACTCTTCCAAGCCATTCTCTCCCTTGGTATTTGTATAACATTCTTATGAATTTTGAATGCAAGAGAACAACAACAAAAAAAAGGGAGGGTGAGAGGGAAAGACAAAGTTATTAAACGTTATTACATACTATCATGATTATAACCCTCATTTAGTTACACTGACAACTCAAGTCTTAGATCTGCCTGAAACCTTGAGTAGCTAATTGATTTGCTCCTGATTATGCAGCCAGGAGGTATCAAAAGCAGGATACAAATAGTGATTTTTTTTTACCCCAATGCCTGCTCACTCTCCAAAATACTATACAACCTTTGGGATCATAGCATGTTACAGAATCATAGATTAAAAGATGAAGAGATCTCAAAGGATTTCTAGTTCAAACCCTTCATTTTCCAGATGATGAAACTGACTGAGGCCCAAGGAATTTAAATAATTAAAAATGCCAAAGTTAGGATTTGATTCTATGACCTCAGACTCCAGCGCAAGGGCTCTGTCCACTGTACCAAATTCTAATAATTTAGGCAATATGGTGAAGAAAGAAAATGAAATATATCTATTTTTGAAATCTTTTTTTTATTTTTAAAGATTATATTGTTATAACTATATTTCAGAGACATCAATTAAATTTCATTCACCTTTGCTCTCATTTTTACCATTCCCTCCACCTTCCCTAAAAGACAAAAAACAAAAACAAAATCTCTTTGAAAAACTATCTCCCAACAAACAGCTTTTATGTTACTGGAATTATAGTACAGGAGCAGAATTTAATTAAATAAGTATCAATTGAAGGAATAATGGTATTGTGTGTAATGGCCAAATCCCTTAGAGGAAGGCTGTTTATGGTAAGAGGGGGATTATAGAGGCCTGTACCTTATGAAGAAAGTTTGAGCTACTTTTTATGGTTCTAGAAACCGAGCAATCAGGTCTCCTGATAACCTTCAGGTAATCCAAATAGCATTATAATTTTCTGGGTTTTTTATTTGGGTATGAGTGGCACAGGGAAAACAGAGTTTTAACAACTCAATGATGTTTCATCATGACTTTAAATAAAACTATTTTTCATGGTCAGGACCAAAGCTTCCTGATGCTACTTCTTTGGGAGCTATCATAGCAAATCCAGTTTTTCTATTCCTAGAGTCATTTCTTACCCATATGGATGTTTCCAAGTTTGCCAGATCACAGTATTCTCTACCCACTTGGGTACTATCTGTCATATTATGATATATGATTATATATTTCTAAAACTCTTGTAATGTATGTGATAAAGAATGCAAATAGCCGATATTCCTTGAATTTCAGGATGTTTCAACAATACTATGTATATATAAGTACTATAACAGCATTATAAAATAGTAATTATACAGGTGGAATAATGTGAATTTAAATGTTGCAAATACTATTTTAGTAATAAAAATGTCATTTTTATTCCCCTAAGCGGCCCTTCTTCCTCTAATTCAAATTCACAACCTCTTCATACTTTAATGGATGTTTTCATGGATTCCTGTGGGAGAAAAAAACAAAATCATCTTGGCCAACTTTCTAGACTGATATTCAGTACAGCCATTTAAAGGACTATCTTTGAAGCCAGACATAGCGCTGAAAAGCCTAGAGTCACCTTTGTGTTACAGAGCAGCATTCGAGAAAGATTTTATTGTTGAACGTTTTTATTAGTATCTCACAGACATTCATTAGTCTAGCCTTCAATAAATTCCTGCACCTAAATTTCCCAGAATTGGAGATGATAAAAATTAACTCCCAGTAACAGTAAAGAAGTTTTAGGAATTTTAACTCTTGCAACAGCTAAGGAGAGACTAATAATGTTAGGGATTAGGTGCCTAATATTCCATGTCTACTCTAATTCAGTTCTTATTAGGAACTCCTAATTCTATAGGAATACTTCACAATGAGTTATAGGAATGTTTCCCTCTCCCCCACAAACATTATAATGATTGAACTCATTATAACAAGTTATACATAACTCATTCAAGACCATATACTATTATTAATTCAATATAAGTTAAATTTGCAAATAAGGGATAAGCTACTTTGCAGTTTACACAGCTTCAAGGGCCTAAAAGTATATGCTAAAAAAAAAAAAAAAAAAAAAAAACTGTACTTAAAATCAGAGATGTTAAGATTAATACATTAATATTCAAATTGACCATGTACCAATTGGTTAAAAAACGAGAATAGTAGAAGAATATCAACAGAATCTTTACATGTTAATGTGGCCTTTGGTATAGGTTAATGGAAAAGCACTGGAACAGGAGAATTGGATTCCAGTTCTATCTTTGCTATAAACTGTACGACTCTGGCAAACCATATCTCATTCTCTCAGCATTAATTTCCCTTATTGGTAAAATGAGGCAGTTGGATATCATCTCCAAAATCTCTCTTAGAACTGTTATTCTACAGATATGCTGTGCATATAAAGATGGTACCAATAACTTGCCAACAATTAGATAGATACTTTTAAAGTGTTGATCAAGCTATACTGTCTTACTTTGTGGTCTTTAGGATTAATGGTGTAGGATATGACTTATGACTATAGACAGGAAGGAAAAACTGCATTGCCCTACACAGGGATTAAAAATTCCTCAAAAATTAAAAATTCCTGTTGCTCTTACTAAATGAATTAACCAAATGTTATACAAACCTCCAGCTAATGCATACAGAATTTTCTATTCTATTATACCACATGAAAGAAAAGCAACAGATTTTTACTGAGCATCAATTATGTGATAGGCATAGTAGTTTGTGCTAGAGGAAATATCAACAATGTTAAGATGTGAACCTTGCCCTCAAGGAACCTGTGGTACAGCTGAAGATACAATACATTAAATACTTACAAAGTCAAATAACAACAAAAATATAATGACAGACAAAATAGAAGACAGGTCACAAGGCAGATCATGATTACTTGCCAAATGGAGACCGTATATCCAACTTCAGCTATTTCAACCATGTTGTCAATATGCCACATTTTGAGAAGTAGAAAAATAAGATTAATAAATTAAGACTGAGCTTTTTTCTGATGATAAGTTTTGAACACAAAAGTTATACTTGTAACTTCACTTACTGATAGGCTAGAGATATATGCAAAGAATATACAGAATCAAACTGTCAAATCAACTGTTATAAAACAAAAATGGATGGTCACTGACAGAGTGACAGAAGAAACTCCATCATAATGTATTAAGAAAAACTTAAAGGACTAACGCATAACCATTACCTACTGAGAACAAAGAGATAGGGTGATGCTTTTGAAAAAGTTGCTTTATTGTAAATGAGCTTGTAGAGAATTAACTATGGTGCTCAAGAAGAATGTAAGTAGAGACAAAAGGCAATGTTGTACAGTGGAGAGACTTTGAGGTACAAGATCTTGATTCCCATCCTAGTTTCCCTACCTACTCTTTAACCTTGGGCAAGTCATTTAAACTTTCTGAAATGTCAGTTTCTCCATCTGTAAAATGAGGGAGCATTTTACACAATTTCTTTACAATATCCTTGTGAGTTAAAATAGAGCTATAGAAGCATAGGAAGCTAAGTGGGGTGCTGATCTTTTCATTCTAAGGTTAAAAAATGAACTCAGAGTGATGCGCACTTTATACGTTTAGTTTCCATGTATGCTCTATCTAGTTAACTCTAGAAGTACATTTCAGTGTTGGGATTTACTCATGGGATTTGCTCATGTGCTCGCTGTAAGACTGTTTACCTTCACACTCTGATCCAGGAAAAAGGGGAGAGTACAGCGCTTTTCCCCACCAGCACTGCTTTTCTTGATTGCCACTCATTCCTTGAAGATCAGTATTCATTATAGGAAACTGTTCAGATAAAAGCAAATAGAGTAATGAATCAGCATCCCACAAGTGGGGCAGGAGTCTAGTATTGAAAACAAAGAAAAATCCTCGAAATTTTCCTCTGAGAAAATATTTTGATTTATAATCACAAAACAACAAGACTAGCCATGATTGCTATCTATTGTATGAGAAAGATGTACCAGATGACAACAGATTAAGGAGAAGCAGCATGAGGTATTGTTTATTAGTAGTGTGAATATTCACAAGTCTTTTTTCCATTCTGAGGCTAGTTCATATGTTTTCAACTATAAAATAGGGTAATACCACATGCACTTTCCTGACAGGTTTGTGTTAAGAAAGCATTTTGTTAACCCTCAAGCTTTAGTAAATATTAGCTGCTAGACATTAAAGAATAATTTGAGAAAAATAATTGGGGGAAAAAGAACCTGAGGAATCACTTGTACTTTAATAATTCAGGCATCTACTAAGAATTAATGACAAAATGAAAGAACATTTTGAATATAAGCAAAAAATGGACAGTATAAGAAGAAATGGGTATATTCCAATCACGTTAAGTCCTTTCTGATTTATATAGATCATTCATTTATAAAGCTGAGATTTGAAAATCTGCCAATGTCAGAAATATAGTCTTCACATGGTGCATGCGCACCAAGAAGCTAAGATAGAAATACTTCATCCAATTCTGATAGATATGAGAGTATAGAGTATATATAAAGTATAAGGAGAAAACAACTTTTGAAGCACCTATACTCTATAAACAATTATTAAAAACTTATTATTTTCAAGATGCTATAGTAATCACTGGAGTTACAAAGATGAGAAACTACACAGGCCTTATCTTTAAAGAATTTATGTTCTAATAATGGGACATGATATGCACTAAAATAAATAACACAAGGTAGATTGTAATGAAATAAAAGAGAACAAGATGAAGTGTTCTAGGAAAATTTAAGGAGGAAGAGATGATTCAACTTCATTCTTTGGCTGTGGTTAAAGAAGACTGTTCAAAAGCTCTGATAACAATAAAGTGTCAAGTTTAACTAAGTTATGGAAAACTTAAATAAATTAAAGAGAATCTGAAAAATATAATGAAATGACTTGAAACAGAGTATGTTATAGTTGGAAGGAAGTTTAAATATCATTCAGTTTAATTCCTACTTCGAACATGAATCTCCTCTATATAATACCCACAAGTAGTCATCTAACCTCATCGGAAGACCATGTTCAGCAACCACCTCTTATTTTTCCCCAAGGCAATCCATTCCATGTTCAGACAGATCTAATTGTTAAGAAGTTGATAATCATAAGTCAATAAATACATTTGTGCCTTCTTGTAGTGCCTACAAAAGGCTTTATACATTAATATTCAATAAGTGTATACTCTTTTCAAATCATAATTCTTTAGAAAAATTTTGCAACATTCTCTGTGGCTTGACAAAAAGACCACAAATATTAAAAAACTATGATCAATATATTCTGCCTACTGAGTATGTCCAAGCTAACAACAGTTTATATGGAGAGCCTGTCTCTAATTTTAGTTGTGAGTGGAAGAAAATAAGGAAGAAAGAATAAGAAAGAATAATATTTGAGTAAATTTGACAAAATTATTTGTAGCAGGAAGCTGACAAAAAAGAGGAATAAAATACTAAGCAGATCAATAAAATTAAAGATAATGAATAGTTGTTTAGTTTGTTCAAAGAACAAAGGAGATATTTAAACTACTGTTATATACTGGGAGCTAATGCTTTTTAAATTCATGAACTATTTCACAAGTCTTCTATTACAGTAACTACTAAACAAGGGAAAATGGGAAGTGGCTTCTAATCTATGAGCCATTAATTTATTCTACATGATCCATAAATATTCATTTTGTAGACTGAATAATACGCCATGAACATATGTATTATTTTCAGATATATGAAAATGTGATTAAATGCAAATTCATTTAAAATCATTACTGAATATGTCATATTGAGTTCCCCATCACATATATTTTCCTAATCACAGGATATTAATACTATAAATTATTATCATGTCAGAATTTTTTTATCTTAAGAGATCCTCCTGAGAAAAGATTGGGGAAACCACTAGTACAGGACATTGGAAAACTATTTTATGGATGAATTTAGAATAATACTAGGATACATAAAGTCTTGATTTTGAGAACTACTTCATAGATGTATACCTATACTCAAGAAATTTGTGGTACAAAAGAGACAGCCTTGGCTTTGGAGAAAAATCCTACTTCTGATGTTTATGCTAGCTGTAGTGGAAGACCATGGGCAGTCACTTATCCTTCCTTGGATTTAGTTTCTTTTTCTGTAAAAAAATTTTTTGACCAAATGGCCTCTGGATCCCTTCTAGTTCTAAAACTATGTGGTCCTATGGTGTTTGAAATTAGAAAACTGAGAAAAAAGGATATGGTATAAAGCAAATATTTCTTTCAAAGTTCTGACACTGGAAAGTAGATACAAATATTAAAAAATACAATAAAAAACTATGGTGAAAATAAAGAGAAGAGGGAGTATCCATCCATAGAATGACGAAATACTTGAAAACTCTACTTGTAAAATAATTTGGCTGCATGGAGATTTCCACTAGATGGCCCTATATATAAGATACTAAATAGTATACTAGAAGACAGATGTCTCTCCTTTCAAATCACATTATATACTATCTATACTTCAGCCACACACCATGAGTTACACTAGATCAAATCCTAGAGATCACGTTACCCCTCAATATTATGTACCCTAAGACTCTCAACTCTGAAATTCTATGTTTCTGCCTTGTGACAGTGTACTATTTTTATTTTAGTTTCTCCTGCTTCCCTAGTCAGTCTAAAATGCATGAATAGTCATTTCAATAACAGGTTTTTCACTATCAGAGGATCTTTTTCTTCCTCTGCTGATTTTCCAGCATTTTAGCCTTAATTCCTAATTCTATATAACACTTACCACATATACATACTTGTATATAGCTTGCTAAGCATACTGATGAAATATGTCAGAGAAATCAGGATTTCATTCATTGTAAATTATACTGCAAGGCTTCTTACTATTAACTGATAATTCTTTTACATATCATTTATAAGATCATTAGATCTAGAGCTTGAAAGCAATTTAAGAAATCATTTTCAGAAAAAAAAAAGATCATTTGATTCAACTGACTTAATTTACAGATCAGTAATTTGAGGCACAGAAAGGTGAAGTGTTTTCTTCCCATTACTAGTAAATAGCAGAGCTAGAATTCAAAACTAGATCCTGATTCTAAACTGAAGGCTTTTTCTACGTCATCTCATTGTCTCCTGAACTCTCTATCCTGTTCTCTTATAATGCCTGAATGTTCTTTTGCATCACTGAAGATACCAAATGTTCCCGCAAATCTTAAAATACTATATAAATAGAAGCTAGCAATGTCACCAAGTACTTTAACCCTCCATCTCAATTCTTATGTACTCATATTAAAAAAAGTTCTGTGTGTCTTCATACACCTTCTCTTTCCCTCTTGTCTCTGAGGAAGAAGTGGCTTTCCTGGCCAAAGTTGTCTCCTCCACCTGTACTTGATCCTTTTGCCTCCTATCTCCTTTGGGATTTCACTCAATTATAACTTTCCTATTTATATTTTCAATATTCCTTTCTATTGGCTTCTTTATTTTGTCATCCTCAACTTTTTCTTTTACAGAAAACAAAAATAAAAACTTCCTTCAAGGTCACACCTTTTTTTTTTCTCTCCCTGCCAAACTTGTTCAAAGGATGGTCTATATGGAATTCCTCCATTTTCTCACCATCCTTTCATGTCTCAGCCCTTTGCAATATGGATTTCAATGTTACCATTTGACTGGAAGGTCCTCTTTCAAAAGCCAGTTACCTCTAAGTGACAAATCAAAGGCATTTTCTCAGTCTTAACTCTTATTTATCTCTCTGCGTCATCTGAAATGATTTGCTGTGCCCTTCTTTATATTCTCTTGGTTTCTGTAATGTGATATTTTCTGATTCTTTTGTGTCTCCTGTTCCACTTTTATTTCCTTTCTTAACTTTTCCTCCTGTTTTAGCTCTCTGAACATAGAACCTCAAGGTTCTGTTCTTGGTCCTATGCTTTTCTTTTTCTAGTCACCTTTAAACATTTCCCTTGAATTTTCAGCTATACTTTGAAAACTACATCTTCAGCTCTGACCTTTCTCTTGTACCCGAGATTGCCATTTAAAAGCTCCTTGCTGTATATGCCCATTAGATATCTTACTGGCATTTGAAATTCAAAGGCTAAAACTGAACTCATAATTTTTCCTTTAAAACTTGTTTGTTCTCCCAAGCTTCCTTATTTTGGTCAACAATATCTGTTCTCTTATGCTTATAATCTGAGAGTCATCTCTAGTTCCTCCTATTCCCATATCTAACAAATCTAATCAGTTGTTATATCTTATTCATTCTACAGAATCTATCCTTCTTAACTATCAAATTGCCAAAAAAAACAAAACAAAACAAAACAAAACAAAAAAAAAACAACCTGCTAGGGCCTGAATGCAGATCAAAGATACTTTTTCTTACTTTCTTTTATTCTTTAGTCTGTGTTTTCTTTCATAGCATGAGTTACATGGAAATGTATTTTGCATAGGTATAACTGTTTGCATTTTTAATGAGAGGAACAGAGAGGAAGGGAAGAAATGAATTTGGAATTCATCATTTGAAAAAAAATGTAAAATTGCTTTCACATATGGTTGGGAAAAACAAAATATTATTATTTTTTTTTAAAAGAACCTATTCTTCCCTTATCATTCTTATTATTACTACTCTAGTTTGAGGCCATTTACCAATATCTTCCTAATGGGTCTCCCTGACTCTAGTTTTTCCCTTTTTGATCCATCATACATATTACTGCCAGATCAGTTTCTCTATTCTGCTATTCAAAAACTTTCAGTAACTCTCTTTTATCTGTTCTCAAAGCTTGACATTAAAAGTTCTTAGAAATCTATCTCAAATGTATTTGTCCACTATATTTCAAATTCCAAGATCTAGCAAAAACTCTTCTGTATCAAACTTTCCCTCCTTCATGCTTAATTCTACTGCTCTGTTCCTAAAATACCTTCTCTCATAGCTTTCCCTATATCCAACCTAGCACAGAATCAGAGAAGATCAGGATAGGAATTTCAAAAGGCCATCTAATCCAATTCACGCTTGAACAGAAATTACTTCCTAAAATATATTTAAAAAGTAACTCTCTAGTCTTTCTGGGGAGACCTTCAGTGAGAAAGAAGCCCTGATTTTAAGGAAGGTTTTCCTTACATCAAGTAAAAGAGACAGAAAGAGAGACAAGAGACAGAGACAGAAGGTGACTACACAACTTAATAGAAGCACGATAGTAGTCTTCAAGTATTTGAAGGTCATATTGAAAAAAGGATTAACTTTTTTTTTTTTTTTTTTTTTTTTTTTTGGTGAGTCCAGAATGAAGAGAACAAAATATAGGATTTACAAGAGGCAAACTTAGATTTGGTATAAAGAAAACCTTCTTGATATTCTAAAGGTAGTTACATATGAAGACACACTACATACTTCAGATCACCTTAGCTTTCTTGAGTACCGTATCTCACTTTGACTGATCTACAAGTCCACTATGACCCTGACAGAAATAGTCCAGAATTCTGAACCCAAGAGTCTTGGACAAAGACTCCTTCCTTCAGAAGCACTACTGATTTATTCATACCACCTTCCAGACACCAAGATATACTTCTACTGCAGCATCTACAGCTGTCATGGAGGGGAAAAATTATGGAGAGGGAGCCCACCTTACTTAATATTACCCTCAACAACAATTGCTGATCACTTGCTTATAGTCAGCACCTTGGGAGTGGTAGCACCTCTTATTCTACCACCCTGCTTCTACCCTAGTTCTCAGAGCTATCATCAGGGAAAGCAAGTGCTGTGGAAGATGACCCAGCAAGTCAGTTCAAGTCATGTGCCCTGATAGAGACTCTGATGGTGACAGCCTTGGACCTGTAACTCCTAAGTCCAATTTGTAGAAATTCCTCTAGCCCAATATTCTCAGTCAGCACAGTGCGAAATAACATCTGTGGAAATGTCGTCTGGCCACTGCTCCTGCTGATGCTTATAGTCACTGGTCATTAATGACTTAGAAATGAATATTCTTGCTATCAGCAAGGTCTTAACCTTAACCTAAGCATAGGTCTTAACCTTGTTCCATCATGCGACATCAAAAACTGATAGGATTTTCTCAGTGGAAATGATTTTAAATAAGAAGCACTAACATCTGTTTTGCTGTTGCCCCCTAAGAATATTGGGATTTTCCCATCTGATTTGTAGCTGACTTCCATTTGTTTGTTTCCACCCCCATTAGAATGTGAACTCCTATGAGGGCAGAGATGGTCCTATGAGAGCACAATCCTTTGCACAAAGTAAACTTTTAATAAATACTTCATTAAATTGATCTACCAACAATTAGGTTCCCAGCATTTTAAGTACTGGGAATATAAGGGAAAAAATTAAATCACTCCTGCCTTCAATGAATTTTATTCTATTTAGAGGGTACAAGGTGATTATATACAAACATTTACTAAATATATCCAAGGTAGTTTTTTTTAGGGCAAAAAGACTAGTAATTGGGGGATGCAGGGCCAAGAAAGGCTTGATACAGAGCACAGGTGTGAGATGAACTTCAAAGAAAATTAGGGAGTCTAAGGGATAGAGGTAAAGAGGGAGTAAACTTTAGGTGCTTTTGGCTCCTAATCCAATGCTTTCTCACTAAACTCCACGTGTATATTATGCTCTATCTCAATTTTTAGGTTAAATCTGGACATTCTGCCAAATAATACAACTACAATGAATATCCTGCCCCTTTTATGTTTTCACAGAAACACTTTGTTATGTGACATGTTATATCCACTGTGAAATATCATTAAAAATTTACATAAGATATATTATAAGTTAAGTTCATGGCAAATTCATTTAGTGTCTGACAATAGCATTAAGGATTTCCATCTTTTGTGATATTATTCAAAAGGATGGGAATAAACCCCCCCAAAAGAATTCCAATCCCACAACAGATAAATGATCAAAACATAGGAATAGCCTCCAAAAGAAGAAATATAAATTAATAACCACTTGAAAAAATGCTCAGCTGTCACATAACCAAAAATACACAATTTAAAACAATTCTCATTCATCAAAATGGTTAAAAAGAAAGAAGCAATAAAACTAAAAGTGCTGTTGTGGAGAAACAAGGACATTCACTCATTCCTGGTAGAACTGCAAATGTGTAAAATCTTTTTGAAAGTAATCTGGCATTACACAGTGAAAGCTGCAAAAATAATGCTTTATGAGTCAATAGTTACCTTGCTGCAAATATACTCTTAAAGTGTCATTAAAAAAAAAAAAAAACCCTATCTACTCAATCATGTCATAGCAGTATAAAAACATAAAACTAGAAATAATCCAAAAATAGTTAGATAAAATGAAGCCCATTAAACATAAAGGAACATTTATACCAAAATTAAGATAGCTTAAGTATGAAAAACACAAAGAATTGTAAAGACTTTTAAGGAAATAATTTTGGGGAAAAAAGCAGAATTAGGAGAATAGCATACACACTGTAAAAGTAAATGAGGATGACTGAACAAAGAATCCTGATGAAAGCTTAAAGTAACTGAAAAATGACCTGTTAAGTAGTTACTAAGCAGCTAGATAGTTCAGTGGGTAGAGTGCTGGGCCTGAGAGTTCAAACTCAAGCTCAGATATTAGCAAACCACTCCAGCATCTTTGTCAAGAACCTCCCCCCCCAAACATTATTACCACATTATGTTCCAAAGGATCATGAAGAGTCAGTCACTACTGAACATAAGTTACTGAAAAAATTTATTTGGTGGTTTTGATATTCAGTTTTTAATAAAATATTTAATAAGAACAAATGTTCCAAACTGAATAGGAAAGAAAAAATATATAATTTCGGACAAATCTGCCTTAGCTATGACCTGCTTTTTGTTGATCAGTTGTGTCAAATTCTTCACGACCTCATTTGGGATTTTCTTGACAGAAATACCGGAGGAGTTTTGCCATTTCCCTCTCCAGTTATTATTATTGGATTAATTATTATTAATTAGTATGTATTACCTGCTAGAGATCATTTACTGGAAATCCTTCTTGAAACTATACCATCTTCTAGAGGCAGTAAGTTACATAAGTTTGTTGTGTGATTTTTTTTTTTTTACTTCCCTTCTGCCTAATAATAATATTAATTCATAACACATTTCACAATTTACAAAACACTTTCTTCATAATAACACTGTGAGGTAGGGAGTGCAAATGTTTTTATTCCCATTGTGCAGAAGAGGAAGTGAGCATCCAAAGAGGTGAATTGGAGTCTAGAATCTACTGGTTTTAAGTTCAGGGCTTTAGACAAAATTGAGAAGGAAAAGTTGGTTCTAAGTTTCTAATTTGGTGACCACTCTTTCCATTCCAGCCACATATTTCAGAATTGTATAAAAATGATTATCTACCAGTTCAATCTTTGTTATTTTTAAAAAATCTCTTTTAAATCTTAGATCAGTTCTCATATGGGGACTCTCTTATCTCCTCGATTATTCATTACTTTTACTTGTCCTTTTTTGGACATTGTCTAGTTTCATTTCATATCTTCCTTCCATATAGCAATAAGATTGAAGTATTCCAGGTGCTGATGAACACAATTCTAAAAATGGGTAGGAAATTTTATGTTTAATTTCTAATACCTTTCCTGATACCCACAATTTTATCTTTGGACTCCTCATTTCCACATTCCTCAAGCCCTTACAATCTGATTTCTTTTTGACCTAGCATTTGAGTGCAGCTGTTCTGTTCTTTCAAAGATTGTCAAAGATCTTTTAATTGCTAAATCCAGTGTCTTTTCCTCTGATCTCACTGTCCTTGACCTTTCTACAGATTTCAGCATTGCTTTTCACACTTTCCTCCTGAGATGCTTTCTCCTGGTTCTCTTATCTCTGACAGTACCTTCTTGGTCTTTACTGGTTGCTCATTCTCCTCAGGCTCCCCCAAGATTCTATCCTGGACTCTTTGTTATACTTCTCTCTTGGTAATCTCTGGGCCTTTATCTTTAAATGCCTTTTGATGTTAGGAGAACATTCCAAGATAATGAGAAGAACTCACTATCTTCCTCTTTAACTCAACTGTTCTACTCAACTTCCCTTCTGTTGATAACATCATTCCATTCCTCACACAAGAAACTTCACCTATGGTCATCTATGACTTCTCCTTCTCATATACACATATAATTACTGATAAAGTCTGTGAGTTTTACCTTAATATTTTAAAATTTTGTTTTCTTCTCTGTAGTCACATGATACTGTCATGACCTCTCATTTGTATTATTACAATAGTCTCTGGATTATTTTATGAATTCCCTTTGCCTGATTTGACATCCCCTTTCTAGCCTCTCTATGCACCTGTACACATTGTACTTTGACCTTGAAATTCACTCCCTCTTCATCTCCATCTTTCAGAATCCTTCAATTCTTTCAAGTCTCAGTTCAAGTGCCACCTGTTCCTTTCTCTTTCTCTCATCTTCAATTATAATCAGTCTGTGCAAATCATACCACCTTTGTGGGATGTGAGCCTCTTGAAGGGAGCAACTATGCCATAGTCCCAAGCATATAGTAGATGCTTAATAAATCCTTGCAGAATATTCTTCAGATTTTTAGCAAAATTAAGAAGAGGCAAACAATGTCCCAAACAATTGAATTCACTTAATTTTTAAACTTTCATAAGGTTGTTTTTTTTTAAGTCTACAGTAATTTAGTTACAAAACAAATATTACTAAAGTATACACATACCTAGCCTTAGGAATAAGAGATGGCTCCCTGACTCAAGTATCTTCCCATTTCAGTCCATATACAGATATCAAATTGGTTTTTCTAAAATACAAATCTGACCATGTTATTCTTCAATTCAATAAACTCCAATGGTTCCCTTTTACCTCCACAATTAAACAGAAAATGTTATTTGGCTTTTGATGCCCTTTATAACCTAGACCCTTCCTAATCCTTCTAGTCATCTTACTTTTCAACAAAAACTGCAATCCAATCATACTAGTCTACATATTATTCCTTGAATAGGATCCTCAATCTTTTGACTCCATACATTTTCAATGAATGTTTCCCATATCTGGAATTCTCTTCCTCATCTCCACCTCCTGCTAAAATTCTACCTTTACAAGAAGCTTTTCCTGATCTCCCTTAATGCTAGTGTCTTTCCTCTGCTGAATATTTCCAATTTATCTTGTATACACCTTGTTTAATATAGTTACTTGCAAGTTTTCTCTCCCATTAAACTTCAGGCTCCTTTAGAATAAGGACAATCTTTTGCCTTTCTATGTATCCCCAGCACTTGGACAGTATTACTTAATAAATGCTTATTGTTTGACCAAATCCTTCAATTTCTTCCACATACCACCACCAGCAGGGAAAGAGTTTGATATCTGAAGAAAGGTTTGAACACTTACTAGAAGCTAACTTTATTAAGAATTTTTTTTTAAGGGATTTATCTTTGGGGCTCTCTAAAGCTGATCAGGTTTCTTTTGTGTAACATATAGAAAAGATATTGTCCTAGGAATAAGGAGATCTGAATTGTTTTGTTTACTTTGTCATTAACTGGTTTATAAGATCTCAGGAAATTTAACTTTTCTGGGCACTGGCTCCCTCATTTATACATTTAAGTGGTTAGACTATATACTCTTTTAAAGTTTCAATCAGGTCTATGAATCTATAGTTCTAATTTGGAACATTAAAGTAATTGTTCATAATTGTAAAATATGAACAATTGAGTGATCCTAAAATACCTTTGATAGCTAAGGCCTTTTCTAGAAAATTAAGACTTCTGATAAACAACATATAAATACAATGACAAGCTAGAAAGTATAAGGATATGGCAATAGTATAATTTGGGTTCTCCTTTTGCTTTTTTCTTTCCATTGTGAAGCCAATTTTACAAATAGTAAATCCACGAAAAGGATATAAAACACAAAAATATGGCTGAATAAGAAGAATAGAAAGAAAGCTGGCATCATCCTATGTCTTTCACACTACTTCAAATTTTAGTTTTCCCATGCAGTTAATATCATGGCTATTATTTTGCTTTAAAATACAGTTTTAGGAATTCTAATGATCAGAACAAATTCAACAAGAGAAAATTAAAATATAGGAAGCAAGTAAATTATGTAAGATACAAGAAAGCTAAAGATATGCTCTAAAACAGAAATAGTGGGAAAAGCATTAGATTAGTATTTAGGAAAGCCATTATTCTAACTTTAACTTAATGAGTAACTAGCTGGGTAGCACAGGAAATAGACATCCCAATTCTCTGAGTCTCAGTTCTTTCACCAATCAAATAAAGGAGTTGAAATAGATTTTTATCTCCAAAATTATATTTGATACTAAGATTTAACAGGAATCAATTCTGGATCTACATCCAGAACTCATTTTTAATGCTTACATTACAATTGTTATGCAATGTGAAATGCTTAAAAGTACTTCTTAACACAAATGTACTAAAATCTGATAGAATAATGATCCTTATATACTTAAGTTACATAGATTTAGATAAATGAGCAGTAAAACATAAACTGAAAATACAAAATGGCTAACACTCATATGTCATTTCAAGGTAACTAAAGAAACAATTAAAACTGGTGAATTAAAAAAGTGGAATAGAACTTATAATTTTAGGTGGCAGTGAGTTTAAGAACTAAATTAACAATGTAATTATATTTCAAACATGAAAGGTACAAATTTATAGTAAAGATACAAAATTTACTATTAATTATAGTAGACCTTAATGGACATTGATCTAAATTTCAAAACCCTCAACTTTTTATCTAAGGAAATTCTAACCCTTGAGTCAGTAAGTGACCAGTATGGAATAATAAGAGTGAAAATGTAAAATATAATTTTAAAACAAATCAATTTTTAAAACAAGGCAAAAACTATGACAAATTCCTGAAATTAAGAGTTGTGATTGGAAATGAATATTAATAGAAATTAATGGCATAGTTATGTTATTTTAAGTATTAAAATACAATTTAATCTAGATAAATAGCCTGAAATCATTTGAAAACAAAAAATCCTTGCCTTTTCCTCTTAGGAGATCATTCTAATCTTGCAAGTATTTTAAATCCTTCTTTGGCTATGTCACTTAATTAGAAACTATATAAACTTTTTATTTGTCACCTAACAATGGCTGCATAATGAACACTCATCTATTCTCTTTTTACAGCTATAGATATATATCCAATTATTACTCAAAAAAAACCCCTGCCATTATAAAGGACATAGGTATCACCATGCTTAAGGATGCTTTGATAAATAATGTGACAATCTATATCTTTCCTATGAAGAATTTCAAATCATTTTGGGGGGTAACATATTAGTAGGAAATGAGAACTATCACTAATGAAATGTAGCAAAATATATTAACGGGAATTTCTTAAAACTAATGCAGATTTTCCCAGTAAAGATATTAACAGAACTTTCCAGAAACTTTGTACAAGTAAACAAGAATACACTGACAAACATTATTAATGTGTTCCATCAAAATAAAATGGGTATGTGATATATTATAGGACAGCATCAAGCCTGGAATGTCACTGACCATTTTATTTGTATTACAGGTAACTAGCTAAAAATGTTACATTGGAATTTTACAATAATATGAAGAGGTATAGTTATAAGGTAGAAATGATATTATTGAAAAAGTGATGTTAGTCAGGGAATATCATCTGGCATTTAACTAAACTTTGGCTTCCCATAAAGAATATGTTGTTGAATATGTTTGAACTTTATTTCTACAAGAAATTTGGTATATAAAGAAGCGCAGTGATGAGGATTTCATTAAAGCAAAGGTACTTTCTGTAAGATTGAAAATCATACCTAATATGTTATACTTAAAAACTTTCAAAGATCTATGATTTTATCATAATTGATTTCAACTAAGGGAGATTTATAGCCTTGTAGAAGACTATGTAGATGGTCTTTATAATGCTATAGCTAAAAAAAAAATGTGGTGGTCAATGACCATCGGGTGGTCAACCTCCTAGTTAAAAAAACAAAACAAAACAAAACCACCTCTCTGAACTTAACTAGTTGATCTTTGGACTGCAGATGTACAATTCATCTTTAGGTCCTTACTCAAAAGTCTTTTATGCTTGGTAGAACCAGCTACAGCTGAATAATACAGCTAGAATAATAGTGGAAAATCCAGCATCATTTCCACAAAATAAAGCAACAAGAGTAGAACTTTACAAATTAAGTATTCTTACAGTGGTAAAAGCTTGTATTAAAGTGACCTGTGCCTTGCTTAAAATGCTAATACTTCTCAGGGAGGAAAAAAAAACAAATGAAATCTACTGATGATACAAACTGTAACAAGCATCAGGTTGATTTTAAACCCCACAAGGAAAAGTTTTACAAATTGAAAAGATTAAATATTTTCAAATGATTTGCTATAATATTTCTAAGTTGGCTTCTCAGCAACTGCTAGTTGCCTTTTTAGCTGTCTGATGTCACAGTTAATGAACTTGTCACTCTATGATCATCAATATGAAAATGCTAATTTTGTATCCATGTATGCCTGTGCAAGCACCTGTGTGCTCATGCACGCACACACACACACAAACACCTACCTCCTCTAGCTCTCCTGAAGAAACAGGATTATCTTCATATGCAGGGAATTGACAGCCTGCTTTACAACTGCAAAAATTATTTATTTCTTCTTCACAAGGTGCCAGTATTTTGCAATTCACTTCCGAGTTTTCTATATGCTCTGTTTCTACAGATTCTTTCATGCTACACTCCACACACTGATCTTGCTTTCCTATTGGCAAAATCCCAGCTGATTCCTCCTGGGAATCCAGTGATGTCTGAGCACTCTTCTCCATTCCAGATTTTTTTAATCTGGGAAGGAATTTTCCGGACTCAAGCTCTGACTTTCCATAGTAATGCCCTTCTTTCTCTGCATCTTCTTCCAGGGGTTTGAGATCTGCTTGTGGATCTTCAAACACATCAACTTGAGAAGGGAGAGGATTTGCCTCATCTTTTTCAGATTCAAATTCCGACTCACTTCCTCCTCCTGGAGACAGTTCAGATGCAGAAATTGGGCGAAAGTGAGTCCTTGGAGAAATCCTTATAGCCCTATATTGTGTTCTGTCAACACCACATATCCTGGGATGAAAAACTTCACTGTCTGAATCAGAGCAGAGGATTGATTTAGGTTTAAAACTAGGGCTGAAAGATGCAATCCCTTCTGGTTCAAATGAACATTCTACATGAAGGACTTGTGAAAATGGATTGTTTAAGTCAAAGGAAGAGAATGAATATTCGAGCCCAGGATCTTCGACTTGAAAGTTACCACAAGCTCCTAGTAAGTCTTCATGGAAGATAAAAGAAAACCCTTTATTTAATCCACTTTCCCCACTCTTAGATTGATCATTCTGTTCAAATGATACAAATGGTCTCCATAACTGCCTGTGACCTGGTGCAAAGCTGTTTCCTGGAGTCATAAAGACATCTGTACCAGCTATTGTCACCACATCAGAAGCTGCACACTGTAATAGGCTTCCTTTTGTGTGACTAGGTGGTACTACTGCCCATTCCCCATCACTGTTAAATGTTTTGAGTTCTCCGTAAACTCCACCAAGAATAAATGCGTTTTCTTTATCCTCATTGACATCCCAAGGTTTGGAGGGTGTAGTATAATCACCACCATCTACCTTAGATAGCTCACTTGGAACAAATGCTCTTTTCTCCAAGTTCTCCTTCTGGCCCTCCCATAGATGGTACTCTGATCTCTGCACTGCCTTGTTAGGTTCATGGAGGGTTTCCATTTTAGCTTCAGTATCCAAACAGCAGCAGTAGTTATTTACATCTGTTGAAAACAACTCATCATCTATTCTTTCTATTTCTACCATTGCTACAGAATTTCTGTCTGCCATATTTGTCCAAATGTCTTTAATAACCCCTGAGCTGTAGCCATCTCCTGGTGGACTGCTGTCACTACAAACTTGTGTAGCTTCATAATCTTTACTTTCTGTTTTTTGTTCTAGTTGAATACCACAGACAGATTCTAGTTTAGATTTTTTTTTGAAAACCAAATTAGGCATCTCTACTAAAGTTCGATCATTTTGCTGGCAAGTTTCTTCTTGCAAAAAATCTAGAAGTTCTTCATCTACATAATTTGAGGAGACTCTGGGAACTACATAATTAATATCTTCTGCATTAAACTGCGTGGATTCTTCAAACTGAATATTTAAAGTCTCATTGTCTGAACGTGTTTCTTCTGAGTGTGACCATGGACTACAAGTTCTTGTTGAAAGATTGGAACAGTGTTCATTTTCATCAAAGGCACTATTTTTGGTCCATATTAGCAACCTAGACTGTGTTTTTCCAAGCATATTAGCACTACTACTAGAATCTGTATTTTCATTTCCCAAGTTGAGTGTTTCAAAAGAAAATGGTAAAACAGAATTACTGCATTGCACTTCAAACACTGAAAAACAAGAGTTTATACCAGACCCTTCATTAATATCTGAAAAGAGCTCTTGATTGCCAGCAAGCATGTGTGAACTAAGCATTGTGCTGTCTAAGATAGGTGAGAGTCTAATAGGAGAATCACCTCCAAAACTTTCCCCATCTGCATCACCAGAGCTTGAAGATGAACAGCACTCCAAAAATTGAGCTAAATTACTAAGGTCTTGCAAGATTAACCCCTCAGCACCAACAGAGCTGGTAGAATCTGTCCATATTGCACTTTCCCCTTGCAACTCCATTCCATCTAACACTATGCAACATTCTGCCTCAAAATCGGTTTTCTCTTTACTCTTTTGTCGAATCATATTCAAAATCCGACTTTCTCCTTGCATCGTATCTGAGGCACCAGGATCCAACATGGATTGATCAATATCCACTTCATAGAAGTGTGTTAGTTCAGACAGATGAACATCATCTAAATATTTAGTGTCCTCTTGTTGAGAACACAATGAGGTCCCAGTGAGGTCAATATCCTCATTTATAACTGCAGGCATTTCTACAAAGTGACCATCAATGAAAGTACCTGCTGCGAGGTATGTTTTATGAATATTATTGTTGCTAATACAAAGACCATGCACTGATTCTGACAATGCTTCTACTGCTTCTGATGTTAGATCACATGTATCTTGCCTGTTTCGGTATGTAGTCTCAAGTTTACTTTTTCTGCTCACAGGAACAAAATATTCTGCAATTGGTTCCGTATACCATAATGGCTCCTCTTTATATTCTTTTTCATTTCTACTTTCCAAGTACAGATCTTTTCCATCAGTGCTGCCAGGATCATTTCTTCCAATTTCTTTCAAATGTCTTTTGCCCCTTTTGCACAGTTGTTTGATGGACCCATTGCTACTGCTGCTGCTACTTCCAGCATGATACTTTCTTTCAGCCCTTTCACTGGTCTTCACAGAAATCCTGCTTTGACCATTTCGCCCTTTTTTGTTTCGAATCTCTCTTGTTCTATGCCTTACTTTAACACATTTCATTGATGCTTTTAATTCTCCCTGATTACCACTTGAACTTGAGCCTGCTTCACTAGAACCTGAAGACCAGGATCGAGGGCGAATTTTTCCTTCAGGTTTGTGTCGGATTTGCTTTTTATAGAAAGCAGGCTTCTCTTCAATTGTGCCATTATTAAACTTGTTCTCTTTCTCATTTTTACTTTTTTTCAGCTGAATTCGCTCATGTACAGTGCTGGACACTTCACTACTTCTCTCTTTAATGACTTCACTTTCACTATTGCAATCCTTGGGAGAGGATGTGTCTGTGGTAGCTGGTGGAGCTGTGGATGATGAGGATGAGCTAGAGTAAGAGCAAACTTTAGATTTATTCCATACGGTCATGATTTCTTGCAGGCAAACTGGTTTTTCAGAAAGTGGTGGAAATGCTTCGTAGTACCTAAAAGTAAAGAAACTTTCAAAAATTAGCATTTAAAAACATAAACATGATAAATTCTCCCTTATCTGTAAGGAAATCAGAAAACTGGGTATTCTAGTAAAAGGGATAACATATATAAAACTTACAAATAACTGATTTAATGAGTGAGAATACAATGAAATATAGTTAAGGCTAAATCACAAAAGTCCTTGTTTCCAATCTTTCCCTATGTGAAGAGTACAAAAGAAAAGATACATTCTTTATTCTCAAGTTGTTGCTTCAAGTTAGACTGAGTTGATAAGACTAACATACATGAAGTAATGGTGAACAATATAAGACAGACTATCATCAAATATTCAAGAGGATACAGAGATCATCGTGAGCTACACTAAGCTGGAAAAGTTCTTTTGGAAGAGATGGGACTTGAGCTAGGTCTTAACAAATAGAGAGAATTTGGAGTAACAAAGAGGGAAGACATGTCAGACAAGAAGAACATAACTAAAGTAATTCAGACAGTTATAATGTAGCGGAAAGAACCCTGGACTGAACTCAGTGGACCTGGCTTTAAGGACCAGCTCTGCTACAAGGTCCATGTGGTCTTTAGTATACCACTTTTGGCCTCAAGTTTCCTCATTTGTAAAATGAGGGGCTTGAATTAAGTAGCCTTCTAGCTCTAAATCTTATGAGCTTACCAAAAAAGCATATCACATTCATGAAATTTTGGGTTATAATATAGTTCTTATAGGGAGGGTAGAATTCCTCTGAATTGCTGAGCAACCAGAAAGCAGAGCAGGAAAATTTTTATTTTCTATAGTGAAACCAAATGATGACTTCTGATTAGGCCACAAGAATAACGTTTGAATAACATTCATTGGGCAGAAGACAGGTAAGAGACAAATCCAGAGTTAGGGAGGCTACTTTAGTAAATTCAGGTATGAAGAGATGAGATACAAGACAGTCCACTAAAACATTATTGACAATTAAAGATCATTTTAACACAATGTTTTAAAGTTTACAAGGCATTACTCTTATAACCTTGGAAATTCTTCCCATCTTGCAGATGGGGAAACTGAGGCTTAGAAAGGGAAATGAGTTATTCACAATCATATCACTGTAAGTGCCCAGGTCTTTTTTTAAATTTCAAGTTTGGTGTTCTTTCCACTATACCAATTTGAAATTTAATTTCTTTTTTATTTTTTCTGAACATATTACATACAGTGCCTTAGGGTCATCACTCAGCAACTGTATTTCATTTTATCTCTGGCTTCCCCATATACCTAATACAATATTTTGAACAAAGGAGGTACTTGAACATTGGTTGAATGAATGAATTAATTGTACTATAGGGATGGAAGGTTAGTTTATTAATTATAGTGGGAAATTAGTCTATTTTGAAAACCAAAAAAAAAAAAATAAATAACAACTGCATACATTAAAGTGTCTCAAATAATTTTTAAATGGGTTTCTGATTTTCATCAAGTGCAATCCTGAAATTTTAATATTAGATAATAGAGCAGCTATATAAGCCTGTACTCAAAAGGAATTCATCACTGACTCATTGTCAAGCTGGGGAACACAGAGTATGCCTAGAATTCAATAATGAACAGAATTATCAAAATGAGTGATTTTTCTCTTTTTGCAACTACAAACGTGAATTTTTACAAGATCTATAGTGAAGATCTAAGCATCTTCTGCTCTTTAAACATGTATTTCATATGTAAACTTTTCACTTTCACAGCAGATGAAATGATCTGGACACAAATGCACTTGAGAGTGGGTTAATATATAAATGGATATCTAAATGCTGTGATTTTTATTAGAAAACTCATTCAACATAGTACTTACTTTAATGACGTACTGTACAGGCACTGAATCTTATGCCATAATCTAGAATTATGGTGATGATCAGGTGATCTGTTTTGTGTCAAGTTCTACTATATTACCATATTACCATATTACCATTGGGGCAGTTTGATCTAACTCTCAAACTCCCTATTTGTAAATGTGGAATAATACTTCTCCTTTATCTTGTTTTTTATCTATCTTCAGGATAAAGTAATTGTCTGAAGTTTTTTAATTCCCTTGGATGAAAAGAAAACAATACTGAAAAATGTATAAAATATTTTATTCTGCTTTAAAAAAATATAGAAACCTGTTTCTATACAATTAAAAGTAATAGTAACAAAGTAAAAGCTTTCTATTGGAAATCTGACTTTAATACTTAACACATATCAAACACAACAAGAAATGTGTATATACACACAGGACTTACAAGGAATATGAAAATTAAAAACCAAACTTTTTCTTGTCTATTAATTTGGTTTTAACCAACTTATATTCACAATTTAAAAAGAAAATAAAATCCCACATACATTTCCACTTGATCCTTTGCTGTGGGAGATATTTCTGCCTCTGGAGAGGGAGATCCCTCTAATTTTTTGTTAATCTTCTCTTCTGTTACAAAACAAAAATTTAAAAATGTTTTTTATTTCACTTTTAAAATATTCATTTGCTTATATCTCAAAAATTCCTTATCTATAGTTAAATAAACTATTAATACCCCAGGACATGGCTATATTATTTTCTCTATTTAAAAAGCAACAATAAAAATACATTTGTCATATTTGTCTGGGGTCATCTTCATGTACCAAAGCTCTCACTAATTAAAGGCTAGAAATTTTCTGAAATGAAGTCTATTATTAATTACGTATAAATTTATGAATATGAAAATATGAAGTTATTTGAGTTTTCCTGATATAAAATTGACTTAGAGGTTTAAGAACAGATATCTGTTTCCAAATATTGGAAATATGATCTTACTATTTTGAAATTCTGAAGATGTATGGTTTTTACATTGCCAGCTATTGGCTAAAATTAACTCATTAAAATGTTTCAAGAAATGTCTTAATATGACAGGTCAACAGTTACTGAGTATCTAGGTCAATTTTGACATTTTATCACATTAAGTAGCAAAAAGGACTTCTCAGCATGACTCCAGTTGTGTCCTCCGATAACTGCCAAATGTGACTTGTTTTAGACATGAGGAAGGAATATACTTAAACTGATATCAAATATGGGACGTCAGTAACAAGAATAGCAAGAGGACAAAGGACTTCTTAGCCTTTGTGAGGAACCTGTTTCTTCTAATCTTTGCAGAAGGAGTCATGACCAGGAGTCATAAGAGGCGTGTGTGCAGACATGCACATACATATGTACATTTGTTTCCTGCACTATGGGGACACCTGACATATACACAGATATCTCCTACTTTCTGATAATTTAGTTGTCAGATTCCAAATTACTTCTAAAATGGAAACAATCAAGTTAGCTTCAAAACTAAATTAACAGTTAATTTATCTTGGTTAAGAAAAGTAGGGTACTTCAAATCTCTTGCAGGTTCAAGTCATCATGCAAAAAAACCATTTGGTCACCTACTACCAGAACAATTTGGGTTCTGGAGCTTTCCTATACCAGCATGAAGAAGATAAAAAGATTTAATTCTATTATCATTATTGCTGAAAACATAAATAGCATAGTGCTGGATTTGTTGATTCACTGACAGTTACTTATCAAAAAAAATTGTCTATGCTTGTCTTGATCAGTAATAACAAGGTAACAACAAATTTAAGTTCTTAGATCTATGAGCCTACTATATGTTAGAATCATTCATTATAAATACAAATCCCTCACCTTGCTTACTCTGAAGGTCTTTCAGTCTGGAGCAAAGCTCCTCCACTAAAGTTTCAATCCCAGAGCTCTGTATAAGAAGAGAAATAGAAAGGTTATGAGCAATTATAAAGTTTGGAAAATGATACTTTGTTTTGATACTGATACATAATTCTCACAAGTTTTACAAATAAATAAATACACAGTTGACAATGTTATCCTTCTAGTGTGGCTAGACCATTTAAATTTGCTTGGCCTCTTGTTGGTAAAATCTGCCAACTTAAGAAGCCCAACATCCCTCTTGTTAGGGACCCCTTCCCAGGAGCAGTGAAGGGGTGAGCTGGTCAGATGCTGAGTTTGACAAGTGCACTTGGAGATCTGGGGAGAAGGTTGGCTGGCATATAAAATACTCATGGAAGGCAGCATCCTGAGATATCTGATGCAAATTATTCGATAAAAAACAACAAATAAATGACAAACTGGGAAAACATAGGTGTTTAGAATGACTTTATCATGTCAGATGATATATTCAAATGTAATGGAATGAAGTAGAAAATTGTAGTACCAATACAGCAACATTTGTTCACAGTAAATGACAATACCACAGAGAAAATCTAATGTTTTTATGACAGATTTTATGTTTTCTTTGTTATAACCTTAATCCATGATTCTAAGTAGCAGCAGATAGAATTCAACACATGGGTTCAGAAGACCTGGGTTCAAAGGCTGTCTCCTTCTCTAATAACATGACATCAGGCAGCTCACTTCCTTTCTTTGAGATGCAGTTTTCTAATTTGTCAAATGAAGATGAGACTGGCACTATCTGCCTCACAAAGTCAGGAAAATCAAATGAAATAAATAGCCCTTGGAGACAGCCTGATATTGGAAATGGAACTGAGTGGAGAAGACTTTGCTTCGAATTCCCCTCTGATCTAAGCAAAGTGACCAACCATAGGAAAAATACCTATTTTATTGCCTGAAAATTGGGAAAACCTTACTTACCTAATGGTATTCTAAAGATTAAATGACATAATGTATTAAAATATTTTACAAAGTTTAAAGAAATGTCTAAGTATCAGATAGTTATTATTAAAGAATAGGGTCTTATTCACTGGGCAAAAAAAAGACATTAAAAAAGCAAAACATGGATAAAATTATACACACACACACACACACACACACACACACACACACACACACACACCCCTATATATATCCACAAAAATATATACATTGTACCTATCCATGTCATGTATTAAGCATGATACAAAAAAAAAAAAAAAATTCAAAAAGACCGAGTCCCTGACCTCTAGAAGCACATAACCTTTGGTGGGGGTAGGGAACCAAAACAGACTACATAGAGACAGCAGAACAGAAACTTTAATAAATATCCAAATGTACAATAAGTTATTTTTATATATTCAGTGTAAAATATATAACTGTAAACCTATTATCGAATTAATTGCATTTTAGGGTAGAGAATTGGGAATATCAGGGAAAGCTAAGGGTAAAGTTCACACTAGAAAAAAACAAAGCTTAAGTAATAGCTAAAATCTTGATGATAGATATAGAAGAAAGCCAATTAAAAAAAAAAATAGCTGGATTATCTGCTCACCAAAAAGTATGTGATATGTATGACTGTATTTATCAAAAAAAAAAAAAAAAAAAAAAAAAAAAAACAGGGAGAAAGAAAATCCAGAAAATCTAAAAACATAGGTAAATATATTTTTAAGAAACTTGAGTTATCAGGTTTACATCTGAAGGATAAAAGTCCTATTTAAACTAGAGTTTTAAACAGGTCTTCCCAGTTTTAAAACAAGTAAAACAAGCATACATGACAAAGCACTTCTCTAACTCATCACCATCACCAGAACCTTGAGGGTCTAAAAATAAAACTTTACACCATTTGCTTAACTTAAAATGACTTAGCACTGGTATTAAAAATAACCTAAATAAGCAATCATACAGTTACACAGATTAAGATACTAGAAATACATTATGATGAAAAGATGAACTTGAAAAATCAACAGTTGTATTTATGTGTGATATGTAATAGATTTTATAAAGAAAAGAAGACGGAGGGAGAAAGTGAAAAGAGTCCCAAATCTTTCTCTCACTTTTACTCTGCTACCCACTAAAGACTATGAAAAACTTAAAAGAACCTGTGGCTGAAATTAGCACCAAATGTCACTATCACTCCAACTTAATAATTCCATATGAAAAAATTGGCTTACCATACTTTTCAAGGAGTGACAAGTTTTGGAATTACACTCCATTTCCTCCTGATCCTGAAACTAATACTTGTGTCAGCTGACATGCTGCATTCTGTTCTGTAGAGCAAGCCTGGGCTAAAAAACAGTCTCCAGGGCAGCATGCCAGCCTTCAGGGATCGCTTATTCCTCTGCTTTGGCACTCTCAAAAGCCTGCAGCTCAGTGTCACATCACCTCAGAAAGGCTAAATGTATTCAAATGATTTTTTATTATTGACTGAATTGATTGAACACTAATATAATAGTTGATGCCTTGTCACAGGTTTTTGCTTCATAGCAAATAGTAATGTAGTTTTTCTATCAATTGAGATTGCACAGTTTTAAGGCTTTGGTTTACTTTAATACACTTACATTAAGTGTGATTTTATGCTAAAAGCCTAAGTTAAAAACAAGCTTTATATGTATATTTTTGGTTTCTTTCCTTGACTATTTCTGTATTTTAAGTAAGTTATCTTTATCTTTAAAATACTATGTTCTATACTGATATAGCTGTAAATATGGACAAGGAGGGGGAGAGGCAGATTATACCCCAAACTGCAATTCAATGTTCCCTAATGGATCTTAATATAATGGAGAAGGGAGGGAGAAAGGGCGGCATATCAATTGCTGCCAACATGCTGTATGCATCAAACCAGAATTCTAGAGTAAACATATGATTTCAACTGACTTGATGATGCACAACAATGCAAAAATTCTCAGAGGGAAGTTGTAATAATAAAAGGCAAGTAGGTACCAAGACAATAAAGCAAATATTCTTATTTTATTTAATTTCTTGCTTATCCCTTGCCAGGGAGCACAGCTTTAAAAAATATTATAACTGATGTTCATCACATGACCACTCCATGCATAGTACATCAAAGTGTTTTAAGAATGATCAAGGTACTGTCCCCTCGTACCCTGGCTTTTGAATGGGGAGCCCTCATCATAACTAACCCAGTATATATCACCATCACTTGGGTACAGCTGCTCCTTCTCTATAGCTAGGTTCATACCATGGGGTTCACCTACCATATTCACTTCTCTATCACTATAATACCACTCTGCTATTTGTTTTATCTTTTCCTATTATCAGCTCCTTGAGGGTAGGGATTATCTTGCTTTCTTTATTTGAATTCCCAGAACTTAATACATTGCCTGGCATATAGCACAAAGCTTAATAAAGGCCTTTTCATTTATTCATGCAAACTATCTTTAGTATTCAATTATAAATTATGAAGAACCTCTAAAGTTCTAGTGCTGTTCATATTTCCATGTTAAATGCATTTTATCATTTTCTAATTTCCTAAAAATCAGTAATCCACACCTTTGCACATATAACATTTACTTAGCTAAATTACTAAATTAATCAAAAATTCTGGGTATATGGAAATTTATTCATATGCCAAACTGTATTTTTTTGAAAATGTACCTATTCTCTTTAATTTTCTTTCTTCTTTCAAACCTCTTTCAAACTTCTAGATTCTCACATTTTCCCCCTATAAATCTCTTATTTCTGCAAATCTGACATATTACTTTTTAAAACTTCTCTTAATTTCTTTAGGAGTTTAGATCACCATAGGTTTGGTGGGGGGAGTAGAATCTCATCTTATCTACTTAAGTTTTTCCTGGTTTTGTGCCCTTGGGACTTTGGTAAATGTCCAAGGACATGATTGGAGGAAACAAATATGATTGATTCTCCTTTCCGGTTTTCTTCTCTTCAGAAGCAAAAGAAAGGAGAGGAAAGAGTACAAATTATGGAAAGACAGAAAGATGAAATATTCTGCAAAGTCCTTTTAACATGGCCCATCAGCCTCAATCCCTAGGGACAAATGCCCAAAAAAGAAATGGCTTCTTTCAAGGGGAAGAAAACTCTTCATTTGAATGGTGATATCTATCAAACAACTGGAGAGAAAAAGACATTACCAAGGGTTCTTATTCTAAAATCCAGGAACTTGTGTTTTAAAGTAAGAGAAGCCGGAATAGGAGAGAAAGCCTAAAAGAAAACTATAGAGAAAGGACCCAGGAGACTAATAATTTGTAATTAGGCCACAGATCTTTAGGTTTAGGCAGGTTAGTGCTATAAGAGTCAAAGCCAGAAAAGGCAAATCTGAGCTCCAGAATAGTAATTAAGTACTCTGTTTTGTTGTTGTTTTTAATTTTTGAAGTATTCTATTTGTTAACAACTTTTTTTGCTCTCCTGATGATGCATAGGTAATAATGTAATGTGGCATAGATTATAACAAATTACATGTGAAATATGAATTTAAATTTAGAACAAGAAAGCATTGAATCCTCAGTAAAGATCAAATCATTCTCCTTGCAAGGAACTAACATTCTCTTACTATTATCAAAAGCAATGAAAAAGTACTTAACTTGTAAGTGTACAAAGGAAAAAAAATATGTTTGTTGCACTGTACTCTGAGACTCTTCATGAAGGCAAAAACCGTTCTTATTCTTCACAGAATCACAACTGTTTAAATTAAAAGGTATCTTAAAAATAGCTAAAATATCCCTACTTTTAGAGAGGGAAACTAAGGGACTAAAATTTAAAATGATTTGCTCACAGACACATAGCCCTTTAATGACATATTTGAGTTTCAAACCCCGTTCTTTTGACTGCAAGCCTAATTGTCTTTTTTTTTTTTTTCAAAGAAAATTATGGCTACAATCATCAAGTTATAAACATTTCAAGACACAAGAAAGAAAATACCAGGGAAGAGGAATGACTATATAAGAAACTGAACAATTGCATATGGTTTACATATATTGGATCACTTGCTGATTGGGGGAACAATTAGGGGAAGGGAGGGAAAAAATTAGAACACAAGGTTTTGTAGGGGTGAATGTCAAAAATTATCCATGTATATATTTTGAAAATAAAAAGCTATAATTAAAAAAAAAGAATAATAATGCTCCTTTCTCTCCCTTACCTTTGAAAATATTATCGATGCTCTTTCATTGTTAGGTGCAAATTTCTTCCACTAGTGTAGATAAATAAGCAGTTCATAGATGTATTGGTTTTAGCCAGTCATTGTAGCATTGAGAACTTAAGTGATTTGCTCATAGTCACACAGCTAGTATGTGTCAAAAGCAGAAATTGAACTTAAGTCATTTTTACTCCAAAGTTGTCCCCATTCTCTTATATATACTCAATAAATAAATGTTTGTGGTTATATATTATGATACAGCCACAAAAATTAAACAAAGCCCCTGCTTCTCTCTATAGCTACCTTATGACCTCAATGAATGTGTGTGTGTGTGTGTGTGTGTGTGTGTGTGTGTGTGTGTGTGTGTTCACTCTTGCCTTGTCTTTCAACAGCCTCCTGTTCTGGTTGGCTTTTTTGCTCCTTCTCTTTCATCTCCAATCCATCCTTTACACAGGATCTGACCATGTCACTGTCCTACTTAAAAAATTCCAGTGGCACCCTATTTCCTCTAACAGAAAATACAAATTACACCTTTTGGCACTTAAAACCTGACACAATCTTGCACTAGTCTCTACTTATCCAATCTGACTCACATAATCTCCTTCATACACCTGCCATTTCTGCTTTTGTATGTCCCTATGTTGGAACAATATGAGATTTGTCTTTAGGAACTCTTGCTTCCCTTTATGGCTAAGCTTGTTAAGTATTTACTTCCTTTAAGAGGTCTCTCATAATTACTCCAGTTATTAGAGCCCCATGTTTATTCATTATAGTTTGAATATTTGTTATTTGAGTTTTTTTATTTTCCTGTATTTATCTGATTAGCTTGTATTTATTGGTAACCAAGTCATGTCACTTTAGTAAAATGTAAATTCCCTAAGGGCTGGAATTGTTTCACTTTTATAATTGGATTTTTAGCACCTGAGACACAGAAGGTACTCAATAAATTCTTGCTGAGGAACACTTACTCACTCTTATAAAGCAATTCTCTTTCTTCTCTGTAGTTACCTCATCCTCAACATTTCATCTAGCTGCATTTCTCTAGCTACATTCCTCTCTATGACCCCCATCAATCATCACACATACTTGTCAGTTGAATGCATGGCTTTCTGTGGTTGTCCTTCGTTCTACAAGAGGACCATCACATCATGGAAGTGCAGCCATGACATGCAAGTGAAATGGATAGAAGGGAGGACTGGGCAAGGGCACCTGCCTCACTTTCCCCTCCAGAGCCATCAGAGTCCAAAGCCATAGATCAAGATGACTGGAGATGGCCCTAAGTGCAGTGGGAGACCTTGACCTTTTTAAGGTAAGGTTTTAACAATCTTACTGAAACAACCTATTCAATGACTAAGGATAGGTGAAAAAAGAAATATGGCCTTTTTTTACCTACTTAAAAAAAAATCAATCTAGGAGAGGAAGATCAAGATTTCTGGCCAAGACAGAAACAATTACTATTTATATTCATTCTGAGGCAATCAAGTCCCAAACAAAGACCAAGTGTGCTCGTCCTGGGACCTTTTGTTGGCCAATCAAAGAAAACACAGCTTTCTAGATATACTACAAAATAGATACCATCTCAACTGTTAGAAATTTTGTTTTAAGTCTGAGGCTCTTCCTGTGAGGTAAGAATTTTAAATGTGAATCCAGAGATACTTTACAACTAAAAGGGATCTTACCAATCATCAGATCCAACCATCCTTTTTACAGGGTAAAGCCTCTAACACAATCTAGATTCCAAAAAACCCCAAGCAGCTCATAATCGTTACAAAAGTTCACAATCGTTACAAAAAAATTCTGTGAAACCTGGGATCCTTTCTTGATAAGGAAAGTGAGCTATAGATAAGCTAAGGGAATCAAGCAGAGCTAGATCAGAATGAAGACAATTACTGTAGGACAAAGATAAAAACTTGAAGGATAGTTTCTATAATCGTACAAATAACCTCCAAAATAATTTTCAATGGAGAAATATATAGAATTTAAATTTAAGTTTTTAAAAGGAGGAATTTGAACAATGTAAACACAAATTGAAAAGGATTTGAGGATGTATGCAGTTTTGCTTTAGTCTTGTTGAAATCCTATATCCCATCCTCTGTTTACATATACCCTCAGAATCAGAATCAGAAAGTGGAACAGAAAAAGAAGACTTCTTCAACTCCATGTATTTTTAGACTGGTAGGAGGAGAAATATTTAGACTAGTCAGAACCAGTTCTCAATTTAATAATAATTCAATAACAGTTCTTTCATTAGTTCATGTTAACACCTGAATATAAAAATTAGGCTCTGACTTTTAACATGCTTATAAAAAGTAATTGTTACTTGGAAATATACAAAGGATAATGTCTTTCCTGTTAGATTTATATCTGATGCAGTAACTATCATGGTTTCTGAAAGAAATAAAAGAGAGGATCACATGATCATTGATTTAGATCTGGAAGGAACTTTAGAGATATCATCCAGTCTAAGTGGTGACAAGCTTTAAAAAAAAAAAAAACAGGGACTATTCATCTGTACATTAGGGACCTTTATAGGTCACATATAGGCTTAACTTTAAAATGTCAGGCTATCTATGGCTTATCTTATTTTTATTTTGTTAAATAATTCCCAACTACATTTTAATCTTATTCAGGTCTCTGCAGATATACAGGCATGCTTGTGTATACTTTGACACTTCAGTTCCATTTCAATCCCTTCAATTGGCAGATGAGGGAACTGAGACCAAACAAATCACCCAGGCTCAAATGAGTAGAAAGTGGAAGAGGTAGGATTCTAATCTAGGTTGTCTGGCTCCAAATTCAACATGTGTTTCACTCTGCTGTGCTGCTGTGTACTTAGATGAGTTTAAAAGTTAAAGGTAAACTGGTTTGGTCATCTTATTTTTTAGTGAATGCAAACAATTCTACTTTTTAATATTCATCTTGGAACATAAATTTACTAAATTTCTTTCCCACGTGCTATGCCCTTCTTCTCCCTCACAAAACAAAAAAACAAACAAAAAAAAAAAACAACCTTTTTTTTCTTTTCATATGTTTGTGCTTTTGTTCCCCAGAATCTAACTTGGATGTGCCTGTCTCTATCTCAGTCTTCTCTATATTTTCTTCCTGTTCATTTGTTTCCTATTCCCACTACTTGTATTCTTTGCCCATTCTCAAATCTTTTCCCCTTTCTGCTTCTATTTCCTCATACCAAAAATATCTTTATTTACAGCTTAAAATTTGAAAATGAGCAAGATATTTTCTATTTGTAGTCACTATGGAATAAAATTTTAGTACTTCTTTAAAATTAAGTAAATGCTTTCTATTTCTCTATTCAGACATATTAAATTTCTTGTTTTTTATATATAGCCCTGGAAAAGAAAATTATTTCCTCATCCTTAGTGATATTTACCCTATTCTGCCCTGGAACTCACCTTTTACCATAGTTTATTAAAACACATAATTAGATTTGGTTGCTTTAAAAGATTACTTTATAAAATTACATATTTAATATGATCATTTTATGAAGGAAAAATTACTCCTAACAAATATAAATGCCAAATTTGACTAAATGCAGAATTAAATCTACATCATTATGATGACCTAAGTGAAAATATTTAAGGAATTACTCTGCAATATTCTCTGTGGTAAAAAATCCTGGAATGCAAAAATTGACCAATATTTCTCCTTGGGTGGGGGGAGAGATAGAGAACTTTGAAAAGAAGCATTGGACAAAGAAAGAAGAGCTCTAGAACTTGGACAAATCATTTAACTTTTCCAGATCTCAGCTTTCTCAACTGTAAATTGAAATTGGAAAAGATTGCCTTTAACATCCTTTTTAGTTCTAAATCTATGGTACTAAAGCTAGAGCTTTACCTAATATAATGGGGAATAAAGAGAAGGAAGTCAGGATTGTTGATTTTGTCACAAACAAATCTTCTTCATTAAATAGGTTAACAAGCTCAGCTGTTCCTAAATATGGGAAAGTCTGATATCTACATGTATACAAAAATACCAAAATTACATCCTTTAAAGAATATACATTCAGGTCAATCCAGTGAGGAGTTGGTGACAGGTGATGTGTTAGAAAAAGGCCTGGACAAAAGGTCAGGAGAAAGAGGTTTTAGGTTCCAGCTGGATTTATCATTTTGGACAAGCCATCAAACCCTGTTGTCTCAGTCTCCTTTTGTGTTAAATGAGAATAAACTCAAGAACCAACTTCAGAGGATTCTTTGAAGATACCTGGATACAAGTTAAACTGCTTTGAATTATTGTTCTCTACATGCATAAAAAGTATTCCCTTAATATTTTACTAAACATATATATATTTTTAATTAAAGCTTTTTTATTTTCAAAACTTATGCATGGGTAATTTTTCCATGTTGACCCTTGCAAAACCTTGTGTTCCAAATTTCCCCCCCTTTCCTTTACTCCCTCCCCTAGATGGCAAGAAATCCAATATATGTTAAACATGTTAAAATATATTAAACATGTTATTTATTAAGCATTCATATAACAGATACAAGAAAAGATAATCCTTGTTCTCTAGGGGCATAAAATTTCTATTTATCACAATGGAAGAGCTCAAAAACTATATACTATGTCTCTATGAAATCTTTCCCCTATTTCCTCATCTGACTGAAGAGTATATTAGACTAAAGAATCTCTAAAGTTTATTTCAGTCCTAAAATCTTAAAATTCCTATGAAATCTGAAAATGAAGCTATTTATAATGAACTTGATAGAGCAATCATGCCACTCTTAGGTTTGTAAAGAGGTAGCAATGCTTCCATCAACCAGGTAAGCCAAAATAGATTTGGGGCTCAGTCAGGGAACTTTTCTAAATCTTTTTTCAAGTAATCCTTCTAAGATTGTGCAAGTAGGTATAATTTCCATCTAATAAATAAGGAACTGAGGCTCAGAAGTTAAATGATTTATGAGTTACAACATGGACAAAGTGTTAAGTCAGGACTAGAACCTATCTTTCATCTCCTTGTATAGGGCTTTGCTGGATCTCTTTATTCCCCCTCCCCTTCCCATCTATCTCTTTTCACTGTTTCTTTCTTGAACACAGCTATGACCTAGGATCTCAGACAGGCTAACAACAAGCAAAGAAAGTAACAGTGTCTATAATCGGTAGGACCAGGGGCCCACAACTTGTCTCAAGAGGGCTCACTTCAACTTCAGTACTGAGGCTGTTCTATAGTCCCTCATCTAACATAACAGCTAATGAAGGGAAGATTTTCAATAAAAAGAATATAGATTGTGTCTCTATTAGTTTATACAGGGCATGCCAATAGTTTTTGTGTAATTTTAAGCTTCTTTTAAAGATATATTATTGAAGTAATAGGAAAAATATTAATTTTGAAATTTTATATTACTTAATATTTTCTGGCAAATGCGATGTTATTTTAGTTAGACTTAATGTTATAACTTAAAATGTTATCTTCCACAATCCTTTTTATATTTCAGATCACTTTCCTGAGTCTCCAGTACTATTTCTACTTTGTATAGTTGTACAATTTTCTTCGTTAAAAGAGATAGGAGGAGAGGCTGAGGATTTTGCACAGCCCTATCTCACTTAAATCCATTTCAATTGCAAGTCATGGTAATTACCGTCCTGATATCATGGCCCTCTTGAAGAGGACAAACAACAATTCTTGCAAATTAAAAGGACCAGTTTATAGAAATCTCACAATTCTTATAAACTTGTCACTGGGGTTCCACAATCTATTTGGATGGAGTCCATTCGTTTACCTAGATAATGAGATAAGAAGCACTGTTATGCTGAAGTCACATGCAAATGCATGCATGTGGGCTTCTGATCCTGAAGAGAAGAGATCAGGACATTGTATTTTAAAATGTCAAAACTGTGCTCCACGCCAAAAACAAAAACAAAAAAAAATAGGTGACCAACCAGCAATTGTTTGTCACTGATGCTGTATGGTATTAAGAAAATTGAGGGAAGGTGACCTTTAATTTCCTTGTAGTTTTTAATATACTGCAGGTAATCTGGAGTTTGGTAATTTCCACAGTGTTTGTATATATTTGTGGTCAGTTTAAGTTATTCCTTAAGTCATGTGTATGTAAAAAAGACTGTTATGGAGTACATATATATAATTTGCTTTCAAGTACACACACACACACGCAGACACAAGAATTATTGAAAGTAAATCACTCAACAGAGAAAAAATCCAAAGACACACAAGTAAAAAACAAATCAAAATTAGGTCATCCTGCTTTTAAAATCAATAACAATATTTAATTCACAAAAAGCTAAAAATATGGATCAACTAAAAAAAGGAAGACAAGAAAAAGAAGAGGCAGGGGAAGCAGCAATAGTAGTAACAGACCAGAGAAGAATTAGGGACCAAAAAAATAAAAAAAAAAAAGAAAAGAAAACTTTTGCCTACCTACTCCTTCTCTAAAGCTTTTGCTCTTATAGGTTCCATCTAGCACCAAGGATCCAAAATCCTTATCTCTCTACAATTCCAAATCTGGTCAAAATTTTCCACCTGTTGTCAAACAATACCATCTCATTCAACTTCTTCCTGAGCAAGGATCCCTTTAACATTTTTTGTGTGCTTTGTAATTTTCCAGTCATGTCTGATTTTTCATGAACCCATTTGGAGTTTTCTTGGGCAAAGATATTAGAGTGTTTTACTTTAATGAACAGAATAAAGAACTAATAGGAAATCGACCTATAGAGGATGTAAAAATCAGTATTTTACCAATAAGACCCTATCAGATATTTAAGCAAATAGATTTGTTGTATTCTAACTTAAGTATTACTAAAAAGTGTTTTCAGAAAATTTAACTTGATCAAATGAAATTAAACTAAAGACCAGAGGTTCCCAACCCCATGATATAAGATAATAATAGCTGACCTTTAACTAGAAGTACTTTAAGATTTACAAGCAGTTTCATATAAATTCAGTAATAAAGTGAAGTAGCTGTAGAGAATTTTAGAGTTAAAAGGGACCTTCAAGTTCATTTACTCCAACATTCTATGTAAGAATCATTTTAATAATGCCCCTAATCATACAATGCCTAATTAGACATCAATGGGAAGCTAACTATCTGTGAGGCAGTCTATTCAAATCATAACTAGCTCTGGAAAAATTCTTCTTGATATCAATACAAAATTATATTAATTAAAAAGAAAAAACCAGGTCTAAAGGATTTAGGCTTCATTTAATTTATTCCTCTCATTTTACAGAGTAGGAAACAGAGGCTCTGAGAGAGGGAGGGATTTCTTCAAGACTGCACACAGGTAATAAGATGAATGGTAAGAAGAGAGTCAATTTACATTTATATAGTTTAGGGTCTGCTAATCTCTTCATATAATGTCCTTATGATAAATCTCCTTATGCAATGTCCAAAGCATCATTTGAGCTCTACAACAATCCTGGGATTGTTATCCAGGTATAATTATCCATATTTTACAGAACAAACTGAAGTCAAAGAGATACAGTGAATAGATCATGATCACAACTAATATGTTTCTGAAGTAGGGTTCAAAGTCAGATCTACATGATTCATAATTCAATACTCTAACTATAAGGACAGCATATTCCCTTTCCAGGTAGTATCCAAGAGAGCAGAGATTCAAATTCATCTCTCCAGTCTCCAAATGTAAAGCTGTCCTTTGGAGCCACAAAGAGTATCTAGATGTGGGGATAAAACCAAATGTCAGCCCTTCTAGTATTTGAAGACAATTATCATGTACCTCTCAAAGTTCTCTTCCTTAAGCTAAACAGTCTCAACTTCTTCAACTCTTCTGGTTCCCAGACAGTTCTTTGAAAAAGTTCTAGTTTACTAATTTCCTCAAGACATGATATCCAGAATAAAACAATACCATAGATATAATCTAGCCACTCTAGGCTAACGTAGGTCTTTTGTGAAAACAAACAAACTTTTGTTCTTATCACAATACTTAAAAATGAGGAAATTGAGAACCAGAGAAGCTGAGATGTGAACACTCATCCACTGACTACAAACTATTACCCTTTCCATCATACAAGGCTGCTGACTAAATGTAGCCAAAAACTGCTCTAATTATTTTCGTCACCATATCACACTGTTAAGCTTGTACTCCATAAAAAGCTTTTCTTTAAAACCATAAGTTGGTTAGCCAGATACTTCACATCCTGTACTAATAGTTGTGTCACATTTACTTCAAAACCTAAATGTGCATCTTTCCATTTATCCTCTTAAATTTTGTTCTATTAAACTTAGTTCATAGTCACAACTCACTGAGTTATTTCCTGATCTCAGTTCTATTTTTTAAAGTATTAATTATGACCACAAACTTTGTATAGCCTGCAAGTTTTGACATCTTCATTTATGTTAATGATAAAAACGTTGAACAAGACAAGTTTAAAAATCAATCCTTCCTTTCAGCATACCATAAGTATTTCAAAAACATAGACTATATGATTGAATTCAACCAACAGATACAACAACAGATACATTGCAGGACCTATGTGTGCAGATTCATAAAAGTACTACAACTATCTCTGTGGCCTTCCTAATCAATAAATCTAGAAATGACATGGCTAAATTCCACTCAGTAAAGAGCCAGATTTTTAAATAATTAAATTATGCCATCTGATTTTTGTTGAAAACGTAATATCCCTTTATATGATATAATAAGTCTTGGAATTTTACTTTTTTGTATGGCAGATCAATGAAGTGTGTATGTATATGTGTGAGTGTGTGTGTTTGCCTTTTTAAAAATACTTTTTGTTAGATGCTCCAAATCATTATTGATCAAAGAAATGCAAATTGAGACAACTCTGAGATACCACTACATACCTCTCAGATTGGCTGAGACAACAGGAAAAGATAATGACGATGTGGGGGGGATGTGGGAAAACTGGTACACCGATACATTGTTGGTGGAGTTGTGAATGGGATCCAGTCATTCTAAAGAGCAATTTGTAACTATGCTCAAAAAGTTATCAAACTGTATATACCCTTTGATCCAGCAGTGTTACTACTGGGCTTATCTCTCGGAGATCTCACGTGTACAAAAATGTTTGTAGCAGCCCTTTTTGTAATGGTTAGAAACTGGAAACTGAATGGATGCCCATCAGTTGGAGAATGGCTGAATAAGTTGTGGAATATTACTATTCTATAAGAAACAATCAGCAGGATGATTTCAGAAAGGTCTGGAGAGATTTCCATGAACTGATGCTAAGTGAAATGAACAGAATGGAGAGATCATTGTACACTTCAACAAAAATAATATATGCTACTGTAACCTATTTATCATGTATAGGACTGCTTGCCATCTGGGGGAGGAGGTGGAAAAATCGGAACAGAAGAGAGTGCAAGGAATAATGTTGTAAAAAATTAACCTGCATGGGTTCTGTCAATAAAAAGTTATTAAAAAAAAAAACACAATAATATATGCTGATCAATTCTGATGGACGTGGCTCTCTTCAACAATGAGATGATTCAAACCAGTTCCAACTGTTCAGTAATAAAGAGAACCAGCTATACCCAGAGAGAGAACTATGGGAAATGAGTATGGACCACAACATAGCATTTCCACTCTTTCTGTTGTTGTTTGCTTGCATTTTTCTTTTCTTTCTCAGGTTTTTTTTTTTTTTTACTTTCTTTCTAGATCCAATTTTTCTTGTGCAGCAAGATAACTGTATAAATATGTATACATATATTGTATTTAACATATACTTTACCATATTTAACATGTATTAGACTACCTGCCATCTAGGGGAGGGGGTGGAGGAAGGAGGGGAAAAGTTGGAACAAAAGGTTTTGCAAGAGTCAATGTTGAAAAATTATCCATGCCTATGTTTTGTAAATAAAAAGCTATAATTCAAAAGATATCTTTTGTTTAATTATTTCTGAATAAAGAGGGTCGCTTCTCAGTGACATTAAAATCAGTGACAGCTATGGAACCTGATTTTTATGTTACATTGAAGTTTGAATCCTATTTGGCAAAGTACTTTTTTCTTATACTACTGCATTAAAAACAAACAAAAAACCTACACTATAATCAACCCTAATGGTCAATTTTATTTTTTATTTTTATTTTTTTAAATAATTTTTTATTGATAGAACGCATGCCAGGGTAATTTTTTACAGCATTATCCCTTGCATTCATTTCTGTTCCGACTTTTCCCCTCCCTCCCTCCACCCCTTCCCCCCAGATGGCAAGAATCCTTTACATGTTGAATGGGTTGCAGTATATCCTGGATACAATATATGTGTGCAGAACCAAACAGTTTTCTTGTTGCACAGGGAGAATTGAATTCAGAAGGTATAAATAACCCGGGAGGAAAAACATAAATGCAAGCAGTTTATATTCATTTCCAGTGTTCTTTTTCTGGATGTAGCTGCTTTTGTCCATCTTTGATCAATTAAGGCTCTCTTTATCAAAGAGGTCCACTTCCATCAGAATACATCCTCAAACAGTATCATTGTTGAGGTATATAATGATCTCCTGGTTCTGCTCATTTCACTCAGCATCAGTTCATGTAAGTCTCGCCAGTCCTCTCTGTATTCATCCTGCTGGTCGTTCCTTACAGAACAATAATATTCCATAACGTTCATATACTAAATGGTCGATTTTATAACAGAACAATGAAACTGGCTTTCTCCTTCAATGGCTTTTTTTTTTTTAAGGTCAAAACCCAGCACTATGGCTGATAAAAAAATTTTTTTAGAGAGATAGCTAAATGGTGCAGCTTCAAGTGCACCCCTTGAAGTCAGGAGGACCTGAGTTCATATCTGGTCTCAGATACTTAACACTTCCTAGCTGTGTGACCCTGGGCAAATTGCTTAACCCCAATTGCCTCAGGACAAAAAAAGAAAAGAAAAGAAATATTACTTTTGCAATTTTCCTTAAAACTGTAAACAGCTCTAGGGGAAAAGTTGAAATTGAAAGGCTAAACATCAGACACTTTTGCCTTTGAAAAAGGATATATGATATCCTTATTATATACAAATTGGCTTTTTAACCCAAGGAAATTATTAAACATTACTGGTACTTAGTTTCTTCATCTATAAAATGAAGAAACGGGATTAGATCATAGCATTATAATTTTAGAGCAGAAGATGGTACCGTAGAGGCCGCCCCATCCAGTCCTCTCATTTTATAGATAATCTTCATTTTTAGAAAACAACAGTGGCCACTGGATTGGAAAAAGATCAGTTTACATCTCAATACTAAAAAAGAGCAATGCCAAGGAATGTTCAAATTATCAAATAATTATTCTCATTTCACATACCATCAAGTTTATGCTTAAGATTCTTGTAAGTTAGGCTTCAACAATATGTAAACTGAGAATTTCCAGAAGAGCAGGCTAGTTTTTTAAAAAGGCAGAGGAACTAGAGACCAAATTGCCAATATTTGTTGGATTATGAAGAAAACTGAAGTGTTTCAGAAAAAACACCTAATTCTACTTCATTGACTATACTAAAGCTTTTGTGGGATCACAACAAAATGTGACAAGTCTTCAAAAACACAATAGTACCAGATCATCTTGCGTGTTTCCTGAGGAACCTATGCCTAGGCCAAGAAGCAACAATTAGACTAGAACATGGAACAACTTATTGGTTTAAGATGAGAAAAGATGTATGATAAAACTATATACCATCATTTTAGTTATTTAACTTATATATGCAAAGCACATAATGCAAAATTTCATGCTGGATGCTGGATGAATCAAAAGCTAGAATTAAAGTTGCTAGGAGAAATATCAACAATTTCAAATATACAGATTACATGCCACTCAGAAGGCAGAAAGTGAAGAGGAATTAAAGAGACTCTTAAAAAGAGTGAGAAGAGAGTGCAAAGTTGGTTTAAAATTTAACATTAAAAAAACAAACAACTAAGCTCTTGGCAACTGGTTCTATCACTTCCTAGTAAACAGAAGGAGAAAAAATGGAAGTAATATCAGATTTTTATCTCTGGACTCAAAGACCACTGCATATGGTGACTGCATACATAAAATTAAAAGACATTTACGTGCTCCTTGGAAGGAAAGCTATGGCAAATCTGGACAGTATATTAAAAAGCAGAGACATACCTTGCTGACAACAAAGGTCTATAGAATCAAAGCTATGGTTTTTCCAGTAGCAACGCATGGCTGTGAGAGTTGGACTACAAGGAAAGCTGAGCACTTGATGAATCAATGCTTTCAAAGTGTAATGATAGAGAAGACTTTTAAGAAGTCTTTGGACAGCGAGGTCAAATAATTTGATAATTAATTTACACTATTAACTGGAAATCAAATAGTGAAGATGAAACTTAAATACTATGGTCACATAATGAGAAGATGGGACTCATGGAAAAGACTCTGTTGTTGGTGGAACTATGCTCAAAAATTTATCAAACTGTGCATACCCTTTGATCCAGCAGTGTTACTACTGGACTTATATCCCAAAGAGATACTAAAGAAGGGAAAGGGAACTGCATGTGCAAGAATGTCTGTGGCAGCCCCTTTTGTAGTGGCCAGAAATTGGAAAATGAATGGATGCCCATCAATTGGAGAATGGCTGAATAAATTGTGATATATGGATGTTATGGAATATTATTATTCTGTAAGAAATGACCAGCAGGACGAATACAGAGAGGACTGGCGAGACTTACATGAACTGATGCTAAGTGAAATGAGCAGGACCAGGAGATCATAATATACCTCAACAACAATACTATATGATGTTCAATTCTGATAAATGTGGCTCTCTTCAATAATAAGATGAACCAAATCAGTTCCATTTATTTAATAATGAATAGAACCAGCTACACCCAGCGAAAGAACTCTGGGAAATGAGTGTGAACCACTACATAGCATTTCCAGTCCCTCTGTTTTTGTCCACTTGCATTTTTGATTTCCTTCACAGGCTAATTGTACACTCCTTCAAAGTCCGATTCTTCTTGTGCAGCAAAATAACTGTACGGATATGTATACACATATTGTATTTAACATATACTTTAACATAAAAAAAAAAAAGACTGTTGTTGGGAAAGATTGGAAGTAAAAGGAAAAGGGATGGCAGAGGATGAAATGGAAGAATAGTATCATGGGAATTATAAACACAAAATTTGAGAGACAGTGGAGAAGATCCTGGGAGTTGGACATGACTGAATATCAATTTATGTTTCTTTCTGGTATGTTTAATGTTTCATTTAGTGTGTATGCACTAATATATACTTTACAACACTTTTTATCTGTTGCTTTATACTTAAATTTTAATTTTACAAATTCTGTTTTTCCAGCTAGATTGTAAGCTCCTTGAAGGTAAAGACCATTCATTATACTTTTTTTTTAATACACTCATAGTACTTACCTTACTTTACCTCCTTTGCTCCTATTCCTGAGTTGTTCAATGAAATCACAAAACCACACTGACGTCACTATAAAATTATGCCATTTAACCTCACCTGGATTTTGACCAATGTATGGCAATCCTGTTTCTTAAGATGGCATTTAAGTACTACAATCTAATTCCAATTTTCTTTTTTCAACTTTGCTTAATACTATTTCTCTTCATATATTTGGCATTCCAACCAAACTGGAATGTCTACCTGTGGTTTACATATGCATAATTACATTCTGCCCGTTTATATCTGTGCATATGCCCATCCCACTTCCAATGGCTGGAACAGTTCTCTCTAAATCATCAAGCAGCACTATTCACTACAACATTCGTCATATTCACTGAGCAATCTCTCTCTCTTCACAATAACCTTCCCAGCTCATTTCCCCTCTTCATGAAATATTTATTGATGTCCCTTCTTTTATTAATTAAAAACACAGATGTTCATAAGAATTTCTTGTGCTTTCATTAAATGATAAATTTCTTGATGATGGGGACTGTTTTTCATCTTCGTATCCCTGGCATAGTGGACAGGCATTTAACAAATATTTGTTGAGTTTCTCTGAACAATTCTGCTATGATATTTCTGGGGGGAGATTTCACTAAATGAGAAATGATGGAAAGAATATTATAGAATTAGTTAAAGGACACAGAGGAGTTTGCCTAAAACACATCAAAGATTTCAAAGAGTATAATGGTTTTAATAATTGTCTTTAACTAGATGATTTCCAAATCTCTATTGTTAGCTCCAATCTCTCTCCTGAACTCTAGTCCCACATCACCAACTATCTATTGGATAATTCAAACTGAATGTCTCACAGACATTTCCAACCGAGCATGTCTGACACAGAACTTCTCTCTCTTCCCAAACCTTCCCCTCTAGGACAGGTTAGAGGCTATTCCTGAGACAGGATGGCATGAAAATCCCTGAGGGACAGCAATATGGTGGGTTTAAATCAGGCTAGAGATGATGAAAGCTCACCAATCAGGAGTATAGAGCCAAAGGATAGAAACAAGATGACAAGGCTGGAGATAGATGGAGAGCAAGAACTTGGCATGAAAATGATCTCAGAGCAGCATTCTTGGGAGTGTACTCCCTCTTTACCTTTCCCTCAGTACACTGTTTCTTTCCTTGAAGACTTAGTTCAAGCATGACCTTCTATACAAAGTCACTGCTGATCTCTGCCAACTATTGGTGACCTCTCTCCCAAATTACCTTGATTTTTTTTTTATTCTAGCTATATATGTACATCCTCTCTAGATAGACAAAACAGACAGACATACAGATATAAGTATTTATATATACATACTTCTATATATCTACTATCTATGTTCCTTGTGAGAAAAGGCTGTTTGAATTATGTCTCTTTCTCATTCTTAGCACAATTCTTGGTACTATTGTAGGTGCTTAATAAATGATTGTTGGTAACTTTGAAAGAGAAAGGTGCAAAAAAAGCAAAAGAAAAGGGTAAAGTAGGTATTAGAAGGGAAGGGGTTAAGCAAGATATGGATGAAATTATTTCAAAAGATCTGTAGAGAAATATTTACCTGGCTTGCTTATTTCAGAGGGTTACTGTAAGGATCCAGTGAAATGAAAAAGTACACAAAATTATAGAACAAAGTCTTGTTTCCATTTGCTAAATAAATCTATGTAAGTTTCTAGCTTCAATTTTCTTATGTGTAAGATGAAGCCTTTTGACCAGATTTTTAAGGTCCCTTCTAATTCTAAAATTTTCTAAGTTAAAAGTACTATGCAAATAAAACAATCTTATTTGTAAAAAAAAAAGATTTTAAAATGTCTACTGTCAATTATAATCTTTCATTGACATATAATTTTATTCAACAAAATAATAATTTGTTTATCATGTAGTATATTTGAAAACATTTTAATTCAGTCTTTCACAAAGTCAGAGTAACCTTATAATTAATCTGAATTGGTTAGGATTTTAAATATATACATAAATTTATAGCTATATATATCCTTGTATTTGTCTATAATTTAAATAGATACACACCATTTTCTTAGAAAAGATTACTACCATTTAATAAATGCATGCAAGGAATAAAAAGTCTGAAATTATATTTAGGTAAAAATATTTTAAATAATTTTGTGTTAGTGCACTGAACAATCTAGCCAAGGAAGACATTTGAACTGCAGTATACCAGATTGCCTTTCTTGGAATGTGGCCTATAACTGACTGAAGGGATCAGACAGCTGTTCTTTGTGAATCAAATGCTTAGCCTTGTGAACTAATTAAACTGCAAACTGCTCTTTATTTCAAGCAGACACCTAACTCTTACATTTATAGTCACTATAGAATAAAAAGGTTATCAAATTAAAGTGAAAGGAAATTTTTTTTCAAAAAAAAGTTCAAAAGTGTATTATTGTTAATTGTCTCTTTATGAGCACCCAAACCTGTGATTTCACTGGACAAGGACATTTCTAAGTGAGGGAATTTCTTCTTCCAAGGCAATTAGTACCTTTTTTTTTTAATGAATTGCAGTCTTAGAGAGTTGACCAGAGAATTGAGAGGTGAAAGGACTTGCTGAGAGTCACGCAGTCAGGACGTGCCAGAGGTGGGACTTGTCTGGTATGAAAATCAGGTCCTTACCCACTACCATATGATAACATAGCAGAGCTAGTCAATTGAAAACTATATCTGTAGTGTAAGTACTGAACAACAAGAAATTTATTTTAAGAAAAGTATATTAAAAATATATGAAGAAAAGTATACTATCCCATTTACTGGCATACATTTATGAATCAAGGTATATGAAAAAGGCCATTTTTATGTGCATGCAACAAAAGATAATCTTTGTTTTCTTCTAATGTCTCTTAATATTCAATACAAGTAAATTAGTCACTGAAGTATAAACCTTTATAAAACTGTTTTCTATCCCTTTATCCTTAGCAGTTACTATCTAGACCAAGTGGGAGGAAATGGGCAAAAGAAGAGAGAACTTTCAAAGTAAAAAAGTGAAACCCTCAACTACAAAGAATACTTCCCTCCCACTCCAGTTCTTGATTTTTTTTTATCAGTATGGATTAGAACAACTATGTCCAACAAGTTTTATGCTGCTCTGCAACTGCTACAATCTTCTTAATCACTACTAGTAAAGTGAGCATTGCTTGACAGAGGAGAAAACCTCTAAAAGGTTATACAAAATCCACTAACCTAGAAAATACTGACATTATGCATATGTAATGATATGATTTCAAATCTTGGTTCCTTGGAAATAAAGAAAAATTAGGCTTTTTTTTTTTTGTTTCGGCTGCTCAGGATTAGAAAATCAGCACTGGCCCACACAGTAACAATGCCTATTTCAAAATCCCTTTAAGTGCCAGGGTCCAAATAAAATCAAGTATATGTGTGTGCCACTTGACTATATTTCTGAATTGGACTAAAATCAACAAGATCAAGGATAAGTTTCTATCTTCTGCTATACTTAGTAATGAATGAAATACACATATATACACACAACTATATTCATCATTAGTTATGTTCAATCATATTACAGATTACAGATTACAATGAACATATTTCAGTTGAATTTTATTTTACATTATGGAAGGCTGGCAGTCATTTACATTGCGAGCTATGGTAATGATCAAAGTTTGTTTTTTTTTTTTTTAATCAAATCAAGTTTATGAAAGTCAAAAGAAATATTAGACCATCCTGCCTATTCAAAGGCATTTTGCAAGCTAAATTTGCCCATGTGTTGTCAAGGTTTTTTTTTTGTTTTTAAATTTAAATTAAATTAAATTAAATTAATTTAAAATTTTAATTTTTAAAATTTAACTAATTTAATTTTAAATCAACATTATAAATTATTATTAAAATTAGCTGCTTAAAATGAAGCAAGTAAATTTAGAAAACAGATAGCAAAATACCCTACTCAGTTAGATTCAACAAGCATTTATTAATTTCTTAATGTAAGGTAATATACCAGGTATCAATATTAGAAAGACAAAATCAAAATGGTCCTTCTTCTCAAGAAACTTTTTTTTTTTTAATTGACAGTGGAACAGTAAAGGAATAAAAAGCAGTAATAACACATGAACACAAGAAAATGTAAAAAAGAAAACAAATAACTAGGAGAATCAGGAAAGACTTCTAATATGAAGTGTTGATTTATTTTGCCCTTGAAGGAAGCAAAGGACTCCAGAAGAGAAGAAGCACTGGCTGGTCAGGCAGGAGACTGAATACCAGGTTCCAGGGAAAGACAAGTAGGTCAGTTTAGCTTTATGTGAAGGTGAATGGTAGAAAATAAGACTTCCAGACTTATTTAGAGCCTTAACTGACAAGGCAAGGAATTTACATTTTATGCTAGAGGAAATAAGGGCTCACTGACTTCCTGGAGGAAGTGGCTTTTAGGCCACTTTTCATTGGGAAGGTATTTTGGATAACATTAACCACTCTATTTGCACCCAACAAACACTAACCTATTTTACTTTAAGTTACCCCAAAATGTGATTCTTATAAATTTGTGATTTTCTATGGTTTGCAACTATATACTTTAACAGGAATCATACCGGTATTTTTTAAAGGGGAAGACATTGTTTCAGAAAGCAGTTTAAGGCTGTTAAAAGTATCACACAATTTCTTGAATGAATGCTAGTCTCGCTTATTCAACTATATTCAATCACTGTTGATCCACAGTGTCTGTCCAAGATATATGTTACTGATGGATCAGTTCAATGGATTATCCATATAACTACAAATTGTGGCCAGACAAAAGACATTTTTAATATACTTGCTTTTTCTTGTGTGGATTGCTAGACTAAACACTTGAGTGGTTATATTAAATAAGATAATGTGTAAAGTATTTTGCAAAATCTTAAAGCATTTTGTAAATTTCAGCTGTCATTATTATTATTATTGTAATTATTACTATAGAGTTCATCTGAGAGGCTCAATATAGATCTTTACATATACATAAGAAATGCCAAATTGGAGAAAACGCTCTAAAGCTGTTACTTTATATTACTACAACAAATGCTTTTTCACAGAATCATAGAATTTCCAAGTTGTAAGGGACCTCAGTGACTAACTAGTTTATTTAGTTGCAGAAAAAGATTCTCTTTACAACTGTCAATCCTGTTCATCTAATCTATTGTCAAATCTTGTCATTTTTTACCTTCCTAACATCTTATATGTCCCCTCCTGTCCTCACATAGCCACTCATCCCCTAATTTAAGGACTCATCCCCTTCTGCCTAGACTACATTAGCTTTCTAATTGATTTTAACACAAGTTTCTCCTTACTCCAATTTGTCCTCCACTCAACTGTTAAAATGATTTTCTTATAAAGCACAAGTGTAGCCATGGTCACTACTCAATAAATTCAGATGGCTCTCTATTAATAATGTCTAAAACCAAATATGAAATCTTTTGCTTGGCATTTTAAGTTCTTTACAGACAGGTCTCTTTGTACCTTTTTTCAGCCTTCCCTTTTGGTCTTTTACATAGTCTGTAATCTAGCTCCTTCAATCTCAGTTAAAATCCTGCCTTTCATAAGGCTTTCCTGGTCTCCCCTCCCTCTCTCCCCCTCCCTTCCCCCCAAGGAAGTAGAAGAAGAGTTAGATAAAACATAGCAGAACTTTGCCCACAGGGAGCTTACATTCTAATAGGGGAATATATAAAGATGCACAAATAACTAGGTTATGTGTTAACAAAGGCACAAAGTAGATCACAGTAACAATAAAAATATTAATTTTATTTCAATCTTTAAGTTTTGAAAAACACTTTACCTATATATCTTTTGATCATTTGTTTGATCATGGAAAAGGTGGCATTTAAGGCAGTAAGATTATTTGAAAAGAGAAGGTATTCTAGGCAGAGAAGATAGTATGAGCAAGACCTAGAAAATGCTGAGGGCTTTTTCATGGAATAGTAATCAATCCATCATCAAGCATTTGGTAAGCACTAAGTGATGGGGATAAAGACACCTATATTCTACAGAAAAATAATATACAAAACATATGCAAAATATAGTCTTCAGGGGGCATTTGCTGCTTAAGAGTTCAGAGAAAGGATTACTATAGGAGAGGACACTTGAACTGGGTCCTGAAGGAGGCTAGATGTTCTAAGAATTCTAAGAGTTGATAAGGGAGTAGGGGACAGATAATCTTATGGAACTCAGAAGGCCGATGAAATGTCTTATTTGTGAAGAAGCAAGAGGACTAGTTGGGCTGGATCTAGAATATATGAAGGGGAGTCATGTGAAATAAATTAGGATGGAACCAGGTTTTTAAATATGAAATGGAGCAGTTTAGAGGATCCTAGAGAAAATAGCATCATTGGAGTTTAATAAACAGAAGAAGTAATATGATGAGATTTATGTTAAGAAAAATCATCTTAGCATTTGTGTGAAGTATGGACTAGAGAGAGAAGCAGTTTGAGGCAAGGTAATTAATAAGGAATAGTACAGGCCTGAAGTGATGAATGTCTAAATAGGTAGGTGGTCAGGTGAACAGAGAATTGAGAGAGGTGTGTCAGTAGAAACTTCAAAACTTGCCAATGTAAGGTGAAGAGAGTAAGAAGTTGAAGAGTAATTCAAGGGCCAAGGAATTTGGTATTATTTTAACAAAAATAGGGACATTTAAAAGACAAATGAGTTTTTGGAAAGTAATTTAATTTGGCCAACTAAATTCAGGCAAATAGGAATATTATGAATAATTGTGAATAATACTGTGAATATAGGATGAAGAATCCAGAGTACCAGGCTAAGTAATCCAGTCTTTGGTAGACAAAAGTGAAGCCTGAAGGTTTTTTGAGACAGGAACATGAAAAGATTTGTGCTAATAAAGGAATAATCTGGTAATGGTATGAAAGAAGGGTCAGGAAGACCAGTTACAAATACAATGCAGTAGTCCAAGTGAATACAATGGTAGAGCTAGTGAGGGATGAGGAAACAAGAGAACAGAAAATGTGTAGGTGATATTGAAGGGACTTAGCAGCTCAATGGATCTGAATAAGTATAAAGAGCAATCATAAACACCAAAGTTTCAAATGTGGGAAACGAGGTTCTTGGTGGTCATGGAAAGAAACAGTAAAAACAGGAACTTCACCATTTTAGCCTTGTCAGGATCCCCATGCCAAGCACCCCTCTCTTTTTACTGTCAGGACCAGAGTTAAGGCCCAGCAAAGATTCTCTATTATACTTAGCAACAGCAATCCTTTGTACCCTCCCTCTCAAGAACTCTTCTATAATAAAATTCCAGAACTGTTTTGCACCAGCACCCTAGTGGTCGCTGAGCTCAGACAAGCACCTGCAGAAAACATGTTCTGGTCATGAAGCCCTGCTGTTAATCAAACTTCTCATTGTTGTCATTACTCTCAAACTGTCATGGCTACAGGTCACTAAGTAGCCACAACTATATATATATATGTTTATATATATATAAAGATATGTGCACATGTGTATATAATTTTCCCTACGTCTCCTCCTAAAGGAAGCCTCAGCACCCACATCTAATTTTCCTCCTCCAATGGAATAAAAAATGTTTTTTGCCTATAAGCATTATTTTATTTTTTAGAGTGAAAAGTTGAGGTGAGTTCTCTAGTCATTTATTTCCAGGATTTGATAGACTATTACTTCAGTAATCCAGTACTTCAAAGAATCTGTGATCCCAACCATTCATACCTTCTTATCCTGTTTAATTTTCTAACCTAAACATTAGCATTTCACCCCTCTACCCCACCCCCAACACACACATACGCATACATATCCCCTCAGTATATAATTCAATTACCCTGATTCAGTTCAGAATGGAATTAAAGAATAAACGTTAAAATGAACTTTCATATGGGTTATCATAAGTTCTTGAGAAATGCTTCTCATTTTTATAAGAGGCTGGGAAACAGGAAAAAAAAGAAAAGGCATTTGTAGTACACAAGGCCATCTTTTTTAGGAAACTTTCCTATATCTCTCACCTATGACCCAATTTAAGATTCTATGTAAATAGTTTTGGGCCTTGCTTAATATTTAAGACTCCTGGCAAAGTATTAAAGGTTAAGAGCCAAATGTTAAATGTTTTTCTTATGTTGAAGGAAATCTGCCTTCCTATACCTTACATTCATTGCTCATAATCTTGCCCTTTTACAATCCAGCAGAATAAACTGAATTGTTCTTCCACATAATAGTTCTTTAAATATCTGGATTATGTCCCCAAATCTCTTATCCAAACTAAACATTATAGTTTTTTCAATTGCTATAGGCAGCCAGGTGGTAGCAGAGATAGAGTGCTGGACCTGCAGTAGAAAGACTAAATTTAAACCAGTCTCAGATACTTACTAGCTTGTGTGACCCGGGTAAGTCATTTCCTCAAAATGGTAAAATAGGAATAACAATTATACCTATCTCCCAGGGTGGTTGTGAAAACCAAATGAGATTTTTGATGATGACAATATTTGCTATTCATATGACATGATCATACTTCTGCTTACCACCATGTCACCATCTTTGGAAGGGCTCTAGCTCCAAATATTCCAGGAATGAGCTGATCAGCTCAGTGTAGAAAAGCACTATCACCTCCATAATTCTACATACTTTAGAGATATTAAGGCAATTAAAGATAGAATAAGCTTTTTTAGCTACATTTTGTTGACTTATGCTAGACTAACAATCAACTAAAAACCTCAGTTCACATGAATTACTGTCTCGTCAAATGCTTTTTTTTTTAAACAGATATAAACTCATTTGACTTGTATCTTACACAAATGTGTATTTAACAAAATAGGCAACTGGCTTCCAAAAATCAGTTGTTTGTGATGCTAAAGAACCCTAAAAATTCCTTTTGAAATAAAACTTAAATCTTGACTACTTATTAATATAAAACAATCTTATATCTCTCAAATTCAAATATGGTCATGAAACATGAATAAATATGTTCTTAAAAAGCATTCTAAAATTCTAAACTTACTTCATCTGAAGCAGAGCGAAGACACTGGACAGCAGCCTGTTTTTTCATTTCTTCTAGAGTTAGATCTGAACACTTCTTCTTACTCTTTCCCCATTTCTTATAAGCTCCTTTTTCCCAACCCAGGAAGATGTCATTCTCCTAAAATAAAACAAATGATTAAAATTAAACAGGATATTGTGTTAGCTTTTCTCATATTTAAATGCCACATTCACATGTCAAAAACATTTATACCAAATTAATTAAGTTAAACCAAAAAAATCCCCTAGAAAATGGCAATCACAGTACTTCAGAACTTCAGTTCACTAATAGTTGTCACTATTTTTAATAGAAAACAAATGCTTGAAAAAAACTTCAGACATTTGATAAGATGCCAAAAATCAGCTTCATGTTTAACATGAGAACTTGCAATATTTTTATTTACATAATAAATTTTCTTCTACCTATATTCTGTTCTGTTATCTAAAAACCTATCACATTTGCAAATGATTTATTACAATAATACATAGTACTTTATGCCTTACAAAGTATATTATCTTACCTGATCATGACAACAACTTTATGTAGTAGAAAATAGAAGTGTTATTAATTCCATTTTTTAGTTGATAACACTAGGGATCAAGAGAGGTGAGGCCTTAGTAGGGGCCACAACTAATGGAGAGCAGGAAGTCAAACCTAGATCCTTCTATTCCAAACTGGGGGCTCTTTCTTTTATATCACAGAGATTTATCTTTGGACAAAGGCAATTTTTTATTGTAAATTACAAATCAAAGTCTCTCTCTGCTTTTTTATATCTTTCCTAATCTTTGATAAAGTTCATAATATAGCCTATCAAGTAAATATTAGATAAAGTTAGATAATAGCTCTGCCCTCAAACATCTTTTAATCTAAAAAGCAAAGAGATTGAAGACATATATGTAAAAGTGTATGTGTTATGTATGTATATGTAAATATGTATGGCATTTTAAAATAAAATCCTATTTCCCAGTTATCATAAATTGCAGAACTGGAAGGGACTTTAAAAGCCACGGCGTCCAAACTCAGCAGTAAGGAGAATAACGTGGATGAATGGAAAAGATATTTTTTTAAAAGCCACTTGGAGTTTGACTATGAAAGTACATTGACCTAATTCACCATATCTGCCAACTCAGAATTATAAACTTTGGTTTCATGACAAAAAAGTGAAACAAATCATAAGATGACTATGGAGGACATAATATTAAATTTCAACTGATATTGCTCTATTCTCATTTCCTTTGGTGAAGAAAGACAAATGGATATTATCTAACTGATACGTTAAAAATTACTAGTTTTCTAAGTGGATGTTATTTCTATTTTCTGACGAGTTAAGTGACTAGATATCAAGAGTACCTTTCTGCTTCCCTTGATGGTCATTTGAAACAATTTTGAAGCCTGCTATTTGTTATTTACAATGGTGAGGGAGACAGAGGAGATCCTTTAATGAGGAACTTATGTAAGAAAAGAGAAATCAGAAGATTAATATTCCATCTGAAGATAGCAAGGCTGATATTTGACAGTTTCAAATTTCCCTTCTGCCATCTCTCTGAAGTGCACTTATCTATTTCGATGTGCTTCAATAAATTTACGTTCCACATAGTGTAACTGAAATTTGAATTACAGCCACGTAAAATGCAGAGAAATTCTGTGAATTTAAATCAATGAAGTGTTCTCAGAATTCATGTTATATTGTATTATATGTTATATATACTATACTTCCTATATATACTCATATTCTATATTACATACTATAATTTCAGGTATATATGTCCTAAAATCCACTACTTTATAAGCTAAAAAAAATTCTTGATTAAATACAAGTTTTTCCCTACAATTCTCAAGAAATCTAAAACTAGTAGGTGAGTTTTTACTTTGTCTCATTTAGATCCACTTGTTTGCCAAGAATTCTTAAACTCTAGCATTTAGATGCATGTTACTTTGCTGGAATTATATTTATTGTAATATTTATTATCAAATTATATTTATTAAAACTTATTCAGTAATTTTGAAAACAGTTAAAATTTGCTATTTTTCTACACTGTAATTTTAATTAATTTAATTTTAATTCTACATTCTAAATTTTCTTCTTCTGCTAAGAATATCTGATTATGACCTTTTCTTTCAGAAATCTTGCAATCCTGATGACTTTTGTGATTTGCAGGAATATTCTTAAAAGAGAAGAAAGCATAAAGAAATAAACATCCTATTTCCCAGTTATCATAAATTGCTTTTATAATGTTTCTTTCCTATTTAAAATCTCTTTTAGTTTCCCTGGATCTTTCTAGGTACCATCTAAAGTCATCAGAACTAGATATTAGTCAGGTGCCTAAGGGTAGAATATAATTCCTAATGAAGCACAAAGGTGGATTATGGCCAAATATTTCACACTGCTAATTCCTTTTCTATGTTCAAATGATTGCTGAATCTACTATCTACTTGTTGAGGTTGCATGTTCAAATGAATTGTTCTTGTAACTTTAGGATCTTGGAAATATGAGGATCTGTGTATAGTTTATCTACTCTCAGTAAAGAAAAGTGACACAAGAGTTAGGAAAATGGGAGCTGGAATAAGGAGGAGGAAAAAAAAAAACTTTTTCCAAGTACAATTAGCATTTAAGGAAAAATCTTTTTAAAAGTTATCTTTCAAAAAATCCCTACTCAAACCAAAGTTAAAATATTATCTCCAAAAATTTACATCTTCACTTACATTGGGTGAATTTCAGATTAAATCAAGTAAATATTCTTCTGCTGCAGTTGAAAGGACTCCAAAAGTCATCCAGTTAAATCTCTATCAGCTTCTCTACCACATTTCAAACAAGTAACCTCCACTGAAAGAGCTCTACTTAAGGAGAATTCTCTATTTTCTCTCTCTCTCTCCACTGAAAAGAGCTTCAAATCCAAACAGATATGATTTTTAAATGATTTTAAAAGTAAGTGAAAGCCACAGGATCTTACTGAATAGTGGTGAGACATGGTCACAAGTATATCACTTCTTCAAGTTATCTGAAAGATGCACTGGAGTAGGGGAAATTTTAGGATAAGAAGAACATATCCTAACAGGAAGCTGTTCCAATATTACAGATGAAGAGTGATGAGGAAGAGAACTAGAATGACAGCTGTGTGAGGGAAGAGAAATAGAATGACAGCTGTGTGAGGGGAGGGAAAGGGAGACAGAAATGATAAAATCTGGCAACTAACTGAATGTGGAGTGAGAATGAGACACCAAAAGATGACAGTAAGATGGTAAACCTGGGTGTCACCAATAGCAATAGGAAAGCTGATTATGCTTAGATCTAGGGAATAAAAATTTATAAGCTGAAGGAGCCTGAAACTTAATGGTGGAAAAATGGAAGGGTGAGAAATAATAAAAGATAAGTTCAGGCAAAGTTCTATAAGAAATGAGGGCAGGGGAGGAGAGGAAGCAAAGGAGAGACTATCATTTTCATCTGGAGGATAGGAAGGAACTTGCTGAGATGGGACTTAAGGGGAAGTGTGGAGAAGGGATGTGGAAGAAGATTAGGAAGGAGAAAAATAGCCCGTTCCAGGTAAAGGGGATAGAGTTGTCAAAGATATAGGCAAAGAAAAGAAAGAGAAATAGTGGTTGGCTCTGTATGGCTAGTGTACCAGAAAAGGCTAGAGAGGTAGGATGGAACAAGTCTGTAATGGATTTTAAATGCCATGACCAGGATTTAAGCTTAATTCAGTAAGAACTATAGAAACCTTTAGTTGTTGCTAGACATATATCCAAAAAAGGTCAATGAAAAAAAAAAAAAAGGTCCCATAAACACCAAAATATAAGGAGTGGCACATTTTGGAGTAGCAAAAAGTACTGGCCACAAAGCAGATGCCCATTGACTGGTGAATAACTTAGGAAGGTATGGAAGTGAATGAATGTAGAGTATTACAATGCTGTAAGAAATGATGAATATGATAATAACAGAGAAGTTAAATGAGTGAAGTGAGAATAAGAAAAACAGTACACATAATGAAAATGGAAGAACAGCAAAACAACCAAAATGAAATTTTCATAAACTACAGAGATAAATGTAATAGATGGAACATTAAGATTTGCCTTAGTAAAGATTTAACCAAATCTTTGCAAAAGAACACATATGTACATGCAATATTATATATAGTTCTGACATTAATCTCTAATTTAGAATGTTCTTCATGTGTGCCTTTAAAGGACAAGCACTGGTTTCTTTGGAATATGGTTCCATGGAACAGGCTGAGGAAACTTTAATAAAAAGTTCTTAATTTCTTCTAAAAACTATCTGTTCATATCATTTGACCAATTATCAATTGGGGAATAGCTTGTATTCTTGTAATTTGACTCAATTTTCTAAATATTTCAGAAATTAAGCCTTTATCAAAAAGACTTGCTGTAAAGATTGTTTCCCAACTTTCTGCTTTCCTTCTAATCTTGATTGCATTGACTTTATTTATACAAAAGTCTTTTAATTTAATGTAACAAATTATGTATTCTGTATTTTGTAATGCTCTTTTTCTCTTATTTGGTCATGAATTCTTCACCTCCCTAAAGAGTTGACAGGCAGACTATTCCTTGCTCTTCTAATTTGGTTATAGTGTCACCATTTTTCTAAATCATGTACCCGTTTTGACCTCATCTTGGTACACATTGTGGGCTGTTGGCCAATACCTAGTTTGTGTCCTATTGTTTTCTAGTTTTTCCAGCAGTTTTTGTCAAATAGAGTTCTTATCCCAAAAGCTGGGATCTCTGGGTTTATCAAACACTAGGCTACTATAATTATTGACTACTATATCTTGTATACCAAATCTATTCTACAAATTCACTATTCTACTAGCTAGTGCCAAATAATATTGATGATTACTACTTTATAACAGTTTGAGATCTGATATTGCAAGGTCATCTTCTTTTGTATTCTTTTCTTAATTTCCTTGATATTCTTGATTTTTTTCTCTTCTAGATTAATTTAATTGGGAGTCCCAACCCCAAATACTCACAAGTTAGTATCCCAAATCTTAATCTCCTTGGATGTGAGGGCAATCTGGCTGTGACATGTGTCATTCCATTGATCGCCAGTGTTGATTTGGCTAATCTGGCTGGCTAGGTAGGTGTCCCCTTCCTCCCTCATCAATCCATGTGCTTCTCTTCCAAAGCTGCACACTTGGTCAAAGATGATAACCTTCCCCAATAGAGGCATACTGTTCTTCAGTCAAGGATATATGAGTAGCTGCGCTCCCCTGCTAGAACAAGCTCACAAGGTACAAATCCTAATCTTCCTTTTAACAATGGGGAAAATGTATTCCTTAAGTTTTATTGATTCCTCTTTCCCTCTCCCTCCTCCTTCCTCTCTCCCTCTCCTCCTTCTCTCTCTCTCTCTCTCTCTCTCTCTCTCTCTCTCTCTCTCACACACACACACACACACACACACACGCACACATGCACACACACAGAGCGATTCATATACTTGATCCTTTTCTGAGGATCATCCTCAGCACTCCAACCTGTCCTCTGGAATCAATTTTAAAGACTGCATTTTATCTTAAGTTCAAATACTTTTTACTGTTGTTGTTTTAAATTTTCTTTATTGTGATGATACAGGTTGTTTTCCTTGTTTTATTTATTTTGCATCAGTTCACAAAAGCCTTCATCAAGGATCATTTGAAAGATTAGAAATAAAGTAGTGGTAGGTAAAGTTCTAAGAGATAAACTAGGACAATTTCCATTTCAAATAGCTGTTTGGAGTTCTGCAACTCTGATTTGAAAAACACTTGTGTAGGGTTTGGTGGTATTTTTTTAGCCAAAGAAGTATAGTATAGTATCTTTATTTTCTTATTTAGACATAGGAACCTGGACGTAAGGATGAAGAGGCATTTCTTTTGGATATAAAAATAAATGCTGGGATTGGCCTTAATTAGAATTTTTATAAATCATTTGAAAAAAAAAATGAAATTGCAGATGCTTTCTGGATAGTAAAATGCCAGGCTAATGGAAATAAATCATAGATCTACTGCAATGTTCCCCCAAACAATAATACAGGAAGAGTTAGTTCCTTAGCAACAATCTTATAATAAAGATATGTATGTACATTCCCTAACGGTTCAAACTCAGACTAGAAAAGATTAAATTAGATACAGAGATTAGAATTGAACCATCTTTAGAATAATAATTCTGATTCTCTCACTCCTCGATCCTCCTCCCTAATGTTTCCCTTTCTCCATCCCAGAAACCAATTCCTTACTTATTTGTAAGACTAGGTTAATAAGAGCTATTCTTACATATATCTTTCATCTTTCTTAGGTGAAGGATGGGAAAATGAGTTTCAGAGTTTCTTCTTCTGAGTCCCTCAATTCTTACCACATTTCTCTCATTTTGTGTCCCTGTAATTGTTCTCTTGATTTTTGTCTATCACATGGATACTATGAGTTCTATTGAAAAAACATTTTCTGACTAACAGTTCTCTGCCCCCAAAAAATTAATCTGTTACCCCCAACTAAAGATGGAATTTTGTTGTGATATAATATTGTGATGCTATTTTGATTGATTGGAAACTATAGAGGATATTTCTGTATGAAGAAGTCCCATGAGTCTGTAGTTAAGAAATGGTGGATGACCCTAAACTTAATCTAAATTGCACTTAGGAGATGCCTTGTAATTACAAATGAAGAAAAGGATTCTGAGAGGTGCTGAAGTTTAGTTCCTAAAGATAGAGGTCTTATATGTTAATGCTAACAGCTAATATTTTCTACTTAGATTTCCTGCTCTTCTTAATGCTACTCAGGTTTAACTTTCTGGCCAGAGCAACATTATGGGTATAAATTCAAATGCCACCTCCATAAAGCTTAGACCTTTGATAGATAGTAGAAAACAAGAATACCACATATTTGCAATTTTTAAAAAACTATAATTTATGAGAAACTTTGCTAACTTATTGAACTTATAATAAGAGAAACTGGATTCAGTCAGAGGCAAACAAAGTGGTCCAAACAATGGAATAGCTGTTATATAGAATATTAATAAGTACCCTTTGGTCTTGTAACTTTAGTAAGGTAATATGGTCTTATCATTTACCTCTTCCTATCTTAAAAAACATTCCACAGTTTGCTACATAAGTTAGAAGCATTGGGAAAATCCTACTCCTATTAAATGCTATCTCTAAATGATCAACGCCAGGGATTACAAAATTCATAGTATATTTTACCAAAATTCTTTCAGAGGAATCTTTAATTATGTCAAAGATTTTTTTTTAAATCCAAAAATCTGTTTACTTAATTTTAAGAAAACATAAATCAACAAGTCTATTTCTTTAAATATCTCAGCATACCACAACAGAAGAAATAGTAGACAAGAAAGTAAAGAGAAAAAAAAATTTAAACTCTACTCAAAAGCTGATGTGAAACCATAGTTCTTCAACTTACATATTTTTAAAATAAAAATAAGTAAAATAATTATAAATACTAGAAAAGGAATCTTATTAATAATAATTGAGGTACCACTCTTCTAAACTGGTAGGTAAAGTTTAATAAAATATGTCAGTGTTAAAATATAATCCTAAAAAAAGGATCACATTAATATCAAAGTGACATTTTTATTAAGTTTCAGGTATTGTTTCCCTTAAAGTATGTGAGAATTATATGCTAGGTTAACCAACTAACTAATCAAAAAGTATTGAATACCAACAACATTGCAAGGTACTTTGTTGGGGACTATTAAGAAAGTACTCTTGGTGTCTATAAATCTTGGATTTCCTTACCACCCTTTTACTAATTTTTGTCCAAGAAGTTACAGTTGATATTGATCACACAAAGGAAAAATAGGACACATTGCCTTCCTTTCATTTGTATTCATGTGTGTATAAGAGTATATATATAAACGCTAAGCATGAGGTAGATAGGTGAATGGATGGTATATGTTAAATGAATTTCCACTCTGTTTTGTTCTGAGTTTAATCCTGTAGAAAAGACTGAGAAATGCTAGCATTTGGCATGTTGTAATACTAATTACCTATCAATGTTCTATGAGAAAACATTTAAGTGCTACAAAATGCATCATAATCTTTAAGTCAAAAACAAAAGCAAAATCAAAGTTGAAAGGCTAGTAAATAGGGGGAAAAATCAGACAAGACTATGATTACATCATACAAACTGGCATACAAACAAAAGCAAGTAAGAGACACAGTTCATATGGAATGTATGTATAAAATAAAGATATTCAAGAGCAAAAGGGAACAATCAACAAGTATGTTCATCCAATATTTTAAATCATTATGGAAATAATGATAAATGACAGTCCTTTAAAATCTTAACCACAGGGTATTTATATTAGAAGTATCATGAGTTCTATTTTTTTTTTCTTTTTGATCTAGGAAATAAAACTTCCTTATATAGTTTTAGAATACTATATAATGTTATAAAAAGAAATTATATCAGAAATAGTCTTCTTAATAATAAGAAAAGTTGGTAGTTAGACCACACATTCTTAAAAGACATTTTCTTAAAATAATGCCTCCAGATGTATGTTTATCCCTCCTTCCAAAATCTCAAGTTCAGATCAACTTCTCACCAACAAAAGTAGGCAGATAAAATAAAGATTCTTGTACTTATGTGACTTTAGTAAAATTACCTAAACTGTCCTGGTTTAAGTTTTATCATTCGTAAAATGAATAGATTGAACTACTCCAGAGGTTAACCATTTTTGGTGAAATGGCACCACTGGCCCGAACCAGTGGCAGCCTGGTGAAATCTTTAAGACAGCTCTTTTCAGAATAATCTGAATTAATCTTAAATAATTGCAGGAAATGCTAAATTTGATTTAGAAATTAGTGAAAATAAAGATGTAATTTTTTTCCCCTTTTAAGTTCATAGACTCCTCAGAAGTCTATGGATCCCATGGACTAGATTGATGGCTTTTGAGTCTAAATCTAAGTGAAGAAGGAGCTAAAGCCTAGCCAGAAATGAAGCATCAGGAGTACGTTAATGCACTCTGCAGGACAGATATAAAAATAATAATAATAATAATAAACAACCCCCAAATCTCACCTAAAATATCCCTGACAGACAATCTTCTGGACTCTGCTTAAACTCATCCAATAATCAGAAACTTACTACATTTCAGGAGGTAGTCAATTCTACCTTAGGTAATACTGCTGGCCAATTTAAAAAATATATATATTTAGTTAAGTATATAATCTAAACACAACTTTTCCTTGTCTTTTCGTCCTAATTAATTGTTTGAATCTTACAAGAAATAAAGGCAAAATAAGACAGGGATAAGTCCTTCCTTCTATTACATCAAAATCTGTTTCCCTGTAATTTTCACTCATTGGTCCTACCTATATTCTCTGGAGTCACAAAATATAGAAGCCATATTAGAAGTATATTAAGCCTTCGTGCTTTAATCACTTAAGTTGAAAACTTCACTAATACTTTAGAAACACTGTTTTAAGATTTGTTTCATTTTTTGTGGGGCTAATGCTAGTATTACTGTCAAAGGAAAACAAATCACAGATAAAACCCCCAAAGTCCTTTAGATCTTCTTACCTTCCATAAGATTCTATGAAAATATATATCTTATTTTAATTTCTTCTATAACAGTTATTCAGAATACATTAGTTCATTGTTGGAACTTTGTTTCACTCCTGGCTATGAAGTAATTGGATCTTTCACTGCTTTTTTGGTAGGAAAAAATATGAAATTTTGTTTGAGCAATTGGAATTGGTAAATTTTTTCTTTATTTTAAGCTTAGCACATAAATTAATCCCAGTTGGGGGAACCTATTTTTAAATAAAAGAAATTTATTTAAATGATCAATTTATCATTATTATATTTGGCAAAGTACATTGCTTGACCAAATCTGAGAGTATACTGATCCATAATACATGCTGATTTAAAAGTAATTTACCTTGAACCTTTTACAAAAACTTAAAAATTTAATTTCAATTAAGAAGCACTTATTTTAACATGTTGGTGTTATTTAACACTGAGTAATTTGTGTTACTTGAAGTTGTTTATGTATCAAGGATATGCTATAATCAAAATGTAAGAATACAGTTTTCCTAAATACTAGGAAATATTTTAGAACAAGAAATTCAAAAGATCACAGCATTATAGATTTGAGCTGAAAGGGATTTTAGCATGCATCTGGCTCTACCCTGTCATTTTATAGATGAGAGAAATGAGATCCAGGAAAGTGAAGCCCAGGTGACACAGGTTTTAAATTGTAGAGTACAGATTTGAACCCAGATCCACTCAATTTCAAGGAAGTATTCTTTCCACCATCCCAAATGTGACCTCCCAACAATAAATACATATGTAGAGAAAATAACAGTTTATTTGCACAAAACAGCTAAAATATGTAAATACCTGTTCCTGTAGATCGTAGTCATAGCTATCATGCAGCAGAAGACTGAGGACATACCGAGTATAAATCATGGCATCAATGCCACACTTCTCTAGCTCTTGTCCCAGCCAGGTCTGCACTGGGCCCAAAGCATGAAGCAGAGACATTTCAGAAACAGATACAGGGCCTGGATAAGAGCTTGAGGAGCTTTCAGATGGCAAACCATCCACAACAACTGTACAGAGAGGGTGCATGAATCTAGGTGGCTGGCATCCTTAAAACGTGAAGCATTTTCTGTAGTTGATATTCCGTTGGTATCTGGAGGGGATTTTCACTCCAGTAAACAGGAGAGAGGCTTGACTTCTAGGATAATCATTTATATTTGCTAGCAGTCAGCTGTCTAGAACTGAACTTCCCTCTTCAGGCATGACCAGTGAATATACTTATCCTAATAGCAACACATGTAGATGTGTTTTTCTACCTTAATTTCACATTGAGGCCAAATGTGAGTCTCCGGCAGAACCTATAAAAATGAAGAAAAAAAATACAAATGTGAATACAAGACTAACAAAACAAACATTTGAAAATAATTTTTAAAATTCAAATGAACAAATTCATTTTACTAAAGCAGCTTTGAAAGTAAAAAAATCTCTAATCCTTTTTTCATTAAACTTAATTAAAAAAAAAAAACCCTTGAGAAAAATAATATATTCAGATTTGCTGAAGGTCACATGCCCAAAATAACTTAAGGTGGGGTGTGTGCTTAATAATTAATTCAATAAACATTTATTAAATGCCTACTCTATGCATTGTTCTAGAATCTGAGGATATAAAAATACAAATGAAACAATTGCTGAACTCAAGAGAGTTTAATCTAGGGAGAATGGGGAAATAAATAATATGTGCACACTGAAAAGCATATAAACGGTAATGTGAGGGGAAAGAGAAAATACTAACAAGGAGGCTTATGAGATAAAGTCTGCCAGCAGACTTGAACCTTTAAGGAAGATAAAGATTCTGAGGCAAAAAATGAAGAAAAGGAACATTCCAGCTGGAGAAATCAGCAATGTTAACAATGAAACCTTTTCTAATTTCATACAACAGAGATTATCCCCCTTCTTTTGAAGGCAACTAGGTGCATCAGTGGAGAGAGCATTGAACCTGGCGTGAGGAAGATATGACTTGAAATTCAGTCTCAGACACTTACTAACTTTGTAACCCTGGATAAATCACATGACTTTTTGTCAGCCTCATTTTCCCAACTGTAATTGGGTATCAAAATAGCACCTCCTTTCCAGGGTTGTTATGAAAATCAAATCAGATACCTGTAAAATGCTTAGTACAGTACCCATCAGAGATAACAGGTGCTTTAAAAATGCTTGTTTCTTTTCTCCTCTTCTTTCTCAGTACACTCAGAGGACTTTGCTTCTAAAGTCTCATATGAACTTTATAGTTAGCTACTATAATTGCTTAAGTAGTATCTCTTCTACCTTATATTATACTCTCCTAGGAAATAAGGAATGATTTATTTTTACCTCTTCCCAAGCACAAGGACAGTGATCTATATACATTAGGTATTTCATAAAGGCATACTGCTGAAATGAATGTTTGTTAAAAATCATAATGCTAAACTAGTAAAATACTGGCTTTTATCTGCAATGCTGACTTAAATAAACAAACACTAAAACATCAGCTTTTAATTTGAAAAGGTATGAATCCAAAACTAAGTAGTAATTAGCAAACAACCTCATAGAAATAGTACTCAAGCTTGACAGACATAAAGGACTTGTTGCCTGGCAGATTCTATTTATTTATCCTTTCAGCAAATAACAGGTATCAAGATTACTTTATAAAATTAAGGAGAGCACATTTCAGAATATGCTAAGTACATAAGAAGAAGAGTTGTATCAACTTGGCTGCTAAAAGTAACTGTTTTCATTTCCTGAGGCAAGCTTTCTCAAGGTTTGACAAGATTTCCTTTGTTTCCCCTAATTGATACCTTTTTAGTAAAAACTGAGGTCAAGCTAAATATGGTATTTATTAAATGATAATATTTATGATAAAGTTTAGTAGAAGATGGACAATTAAAATAGCAATATGTATCCTGAGTAGAAAGTAGAAAGAACATAAGCTGTAAGCTTCGTACCACATTGCCTTAGCTTTTAAATAGTACATGCTCAATGACAAAGCAGCATTAATGATTGTTAGTGAAAGCATCAGGTGAGAAAGAATATTCTATAAACAATTAAAGCTAAAATTCTTTGATAGAGGCAAATGCACAGAATTTCAAAAGTCCTTTGCAATAGTATAGTAAATCTGAAATTTAAAAAAAAAAAATAACTAAATTATTCAAAGATCAACAGCAAAAAAAGAAATCAGTTTTGTTACGAAGATGTCATATATATTATTTTGTTTCATTTAAAAATAGTTTTCAGCTACTATATTCTCTCTTCCCTGAATTTAAAACATATCTAGATACCTTAAAGAAAAGTTTATACATATCCCATAAATATTTCCAGTTGGCTGTCAGAGTAAAGTCTTTTTCATAAATCACTAATATAGGCAATCAAACATTATAATATTTCAGAAAAAAAGTTTTTAAAACCAAGTCAGAAGTAACATTTAATATCACTTTTACGACTTTAAAATAAATATTTCAGAATATATACTATAAAGTGGAAAATAGAGTTCTAATTTCAGACAAAGATAATTGGAATTGAATAATCTCTTTGGCCAACTGCTAAAGACTTAAATAAGAATAAACCTGATGTTAAAAGAGCAATTAAGCATTCTTCCTTACATTTCCATCAGTCCTTCATATCTCTTTTATTGCTTTAATCAAGGCCTCTTAAGAGGCTTTACTCCTACTGTTATAGAAAAATAAGCAAATCATTAAAAGATAAAATGATACAAAGAAAAGAAATCAATTATTGCCTCTTCAAATCTTGGAAGGGTAGATATCCAAACTGGAAGTAAGAGCAGAAAAGTATTTATTGTTTATTAAATGCAAAGCATTAAAACAAATTCTATTCACTAGAAATTGATGACACAGCTCAAGTAAACACTAATAGAAAAAAAAAAAAACCTATCCTTGAGTCAACTTTAAAGTCTTTGCTCTCTACAGAGAGTTCCCTTCAACATTAGATCCATTTTGCAAAGTTTAGGTATTTAAAGATTTATCTAATAAATAAATGCATTAAAAATCTAAACCTGTGGAAAATCATAGTCACTGTATATGAAAACCTAAAAAAACATTATTTAATAATATCACTCAAGTCTTAAGGTTTTTTTTTAATCCCCTAGCACCAAGGAAAAGAGATTTATACTTTTCCTGAGATAAGTGATTTCAAAGAGAAAAAAAAAAAAGGAAGCAAAGCATTTATACAAAACAAAGTACAAATCAAAAAGTTCTTTCCTAGAATTTACTTCTAAGAACTTTCCTACTATCTCAATATTGTATTTTTTCCAACTTGTTTCACAATCTGGGTCATAAAAACTATGAAACATGAAAACAACAAGTATGGTGGATTAGAATTTTTCATCCGAATCTAACAGGTGCCTATATACTGATAGTGAATACTCCCACTGGATACAAATAACAGATATTCTACTCAAATACCATCACTAAGCCTGGCTTCTTCTTACAGAGCCACTAATGAAGGCTAACCACAAATCCAAAGAATGAACAAACCTCTGAGCAGACTGTTCTTGATAGGCAAACAAATTCTTCCAAAATCAGATAATGTGTTTGGGTTTTGGTTAAGTCAAGAGATCCACACTCATCTAGATCTGAAATTACCTTTTAGTTGTGAATAACCTAAGAACTTCACAATGATATTAGTTCATGATTAATTCTGCCTCTAGTGATATGGTCTACTATTCTATTAATATAGAAATTGATGGTGGTAAATGGCTGGCCTCCATGAGGATGAACCTTTCATCCAACTAGAAAAGTCAAAAATCTGCCTAGAAAATAACCAAACTTTCTCTGTACTACTACTGAAACCAAGTTTCATCCAGCAAATCATTAAAGTATTAAATGTTTTATTATAATTTATAACTGAAGAGGAAATTAGAACCTATTGAGATTGTAATCTTGCCATTAAAATCACTTCTTTATTGTCATTTTTCATGTACCTAAGTACTTAAAGGGATAAATATCTTTATGTATCTAAACCTTAGATGTTTAAAAGCTATATTTATATATTAAATCCTTAATATTACAACCTCTATCTCCTAAAGGCCTACTTTGAGGTTATCCAAGGCTGGATAACCCCCCTTGGTAAATGGAGGGTATCCAAGGCTGGAGGAGGAAGTATTATGAGCTAAGAATCAAATTATCTGTATTTGGTTCCCATACTAACTAGGCAAGTAACTTTTCTGCACCTCAGTTTTTTCACCTGTACAGTAGGCATAATAGCTGACCTATTTACTTCACAAGATTGCTATAGATTAGGTAATATGTCAAAATTCAGACTATAAATGTAAACTTTTACTATTACAATTCATTTTCCTCAATTTAATTTGAAACTGGATTAGGTGACACACCAAACTAATACATTTCTCTAACTCAAAATACTTTTGAGATACATTTATATTTGCCTAAAATATTAAAAAATGCTCCCACAATCTAATTAGCTGAAACTATGTTTGGACATTTTTCACAAATGCTAAACTATTGGGACATCAAGAGAATTTAATTAAACTGGGGGATAGGGATTTTTTTTTAAAGGTATCAAACCATAAGTTTGGGATCTTTCCCCTGCTTTGAGATCTTAAATTCTCTTTTAATACTGAAATATAGAGAACTATAGTGAACCCAAAGTAGTTGTGTCTATGCTCTACTTTACTTCTGGGGATGAATTCATTTTATAACATACAAATGGACTTTGATACCAAGTTTCATTATAATTTTGTGATTGAATGTAAATATCTGTGCCATGAATACAGAACTTGTGTATTTTTCCTTTATATACACAGCATTATAGGCCAGTCTGAACTTTTAAAAATACCCTAAAAGATAAGTAACTCAGTATATACTCCATTCCATTCTACTGCCTATCAGTCCAATTCTAAGACCAGCTTTTCAGCAGGAACTTTGAATTAAAAATACTTCTGGGATGTGATAAGAAGAGGCCAATGACTTAAGTAATTTTAGGGAACTTTGTCCAATCCCCAATTCCCATCAAACAATCTTCCTATTCAACTTTAGGCCAAATTAACAGAATACTTGCTCTACTAGTTTTAGCTTGGGTTAGGAGTGATAGAGTATGGTTCTTTAAATTAATATCCACCATAGCTCCAAGAAAATTAAAACAATATTCCAGAAACTATAGAAGAAACTATATATAAGAGATAGTGCTCCAAGGATTATATGTTACAATTAGAATATTACTCTCTGGTTTACTGTGGATTTGTTTTAAATATGTTAGTCTATAACCAAAAACTAGCCTTTGGTTTGTTTGTTTCAGGCTGATATAATTATCTCTAAACTGATTCATCCTTCATTCTTGAGAGGTATGATACATGGTATCTAGTAGACTTAGAGTCAGATCCTTCCTATCATTCACGGTTGTGTTGATTCTAAGTTACAATTTCTGTGACCATTAGTTTTCTCATTATTAAACTGAGGATAATACCTGTAATAACTAATAGCAGCAGCAGAAAGATAATATTTTTATGAATAACAATATTAATTATTGATGGTGATGAGGATGAAAATGCCCAATGAAAATAATGGCTTTTATATAGCAGTTACTATGTGCCAAGTACTATGCTAAGTGCTTTACAATTATCTCATTTTATCCTCACAACAACCAAAGGAGGTAGGTGATATTATTATCACCATTTTGCAGAGAAGGAAATTGAAGTAAAAACAGAAATTGATTGACTTGTTCAGAATCACATATTTAGTCAATATATGTAATGCTAAATCTGAACTGAGATCTTCTTGATTTCAGACCCAGTACATTATTAGTCAACTAAGTGCCCTTAGTAATAAAATCAAGTGATATAATATACAAAATGTTTACTTTATAAACCTTAAATTACTATTTAAATGTCAGTTATTATAGGACACCTAGCAAACAGTTCATTGTCCCACTTAGGTAAGACATTCTCTGCTACATCTTATTTATGCTTTTTAATTTGCTTATCAAATCTGTGCTTCACAAATATTACAAAAGATAATTTAGAGTCCAATCTAGATGAATTAATGCTAATTTCTTTTTGAGGGATGGGTGGGTAGGGGCCTGATATATAATTTCATTAGTATATGGAAGTCCATTGAGGAAATTCTCTCTGAACCAAAGCAGGTTAGCAATTTTCCTATAATTAAAGCCTTAGATTTGAAATTAGTAGGATCCAAATGAATAATAATGCTTTTCTTGGGCATTTTTTAATGTTTACCTAACTCTAAACTCCATCAAAATATGGTAATACTTTCCACTTCATGCTATAAGTCTGAAATAATTCACAAATTATAACTTAAATGTTATGTAGAAAATTTGTTCAACTACTGATTGGCTGTATCCTTAAGTAGGTATATAAATCATCTCCTAAGACTATAAGTTCCCCTAATAACAGGAAGTGTCACTGTAATTCAACTTCTCTAGAGTAGTAAATCAATCTTATCAATTTGTATATTTAGCTGTTTCCAGGTTTTTGTGCAAGGAACTACAGAAATTTTTATTATGTTTTTGGATCAGTTAGTATCTGTCCTTGCCTGAAGGAATACAGCTGTAACATCATGATGGAACTTTGGGGAAATATTTGTAATTCACTAATTTCAGTTGCATCCAATTCTTTTTTGACCCTATTTAGAATTTTCTGGGCAAAAACAATGGAGTGATTTGCCCTTTCCTTCTCCCCCTCACTTTACAGATGAGGAAACCAAGGCAAACAGGGTTAAATGATTTGCCCAAGGTTATAAAGTTAGTTAGATATCTGAGGACAGATTTGAACTCAGGAAGATTAGTCTTCCTAATACTACATTCACTACACTATCCTATTTGTCCTTGAGAAAATATACTTTGGCTTAAATTTTTACATAGTTTAAGTATAGGCAAATGCTATGTAAAGCCTATGTGACAGTGATTATAACATTTGAGTAATTTATTATTGTTCATGTAGTCTCACATTTAAATTTCGTAGGAAGGAACATGTAATTCAAATGTTATAAAAGCAAAGAAAAAATCTGTTCTATAGTAAGAAAATTACCAGCAACAAAACTAGATTGTTTTTAACAATCTTCTTTTACCTTTAAAGGCAAATAGGTGGTACAGGGGCAGTTGACAGTAGACAGAGCACAGAATTCAGGGGATCGAACATTATGCCTGTAGTCAGAAAGAGTTCAAATGCAACTCAAAACACTAGCAGTGTGACTCTGGGCAAATCATTTAACCTGTTTCAGTTTTGCTTCTTCAACTACAAAATGAAGATAATTAGTAATAACTACCACCTCGGAGTTATTGTAAGGATGAAATGAGATAATATTTTAAAGCATTTAGCACAATGCCTGCTACACAGAAAGCATTTAATAAATTCTTGATTCCTTCCTATCTAAAGCACTGAAATATGCTAAGTTCTAAATATTTATACCACAGATTTAGTGGTAGAAAGAACCTTATCTAGAGCAAAACTGCTTAAAACTGTGAGTCACAACCCTATATGGGGATCTTGTAACTGAATGTGGAAGGGTCACAAAATTATAATATTCAATAAATGTTTCATGAATATATCTATTTTATATATCTGTATGCCTGAGGCTGCAGAAAAAAAAATCTCAAGACAAAAGGAGGTTACAAGTGGGAAAAGTTTACAAAGCCCTGATCTAGACAAATTTCCTCATTTTACAGCTAAGGAAACTGAGGCAGAAAGTTAAGAGAGGTGTGAGTGATTTTTGTTCAAGTTTACATAGAGAAAAAATGGGTCAGCTTTTGGACTCAGATCCTCTGGCTCCTAAGAGTTTTTTTCCCCCTCCTAACCATATTACTTTATCTCTCTTAGTTTAACTTTTCTAAAATTAGCCCTTGTCAAAACTTAACCCAGAGATATCCTGTGATCTGCTCTCTATCCCAATTTCAGAAGAAGAAACTACAGAAAAGAATCTCAGTCATTTTCTCATAGTCAAGTACACATCAGCAATGCCCAATTCTTTCTTTAATGAAGATAAGCAAGGGACTTTATGAGAGATATGTATCCTCCCCAATCCTCAAAGAGCACTAAGAGCTCCCCAAAGCTGCTGGGAATTTCCACCATTCTTGTAGAAAAGTGTGGGGCAAGAAATGAAATCTTGATATAGAGTAATTATATATGATTCCCAACAATGAGAAAATGCTATGGAAGTGTTTTCTTGAAATTTTAACTCCAAATTAGAATGATTTCTATCATTTTGATTAAAGCAAGCCTTTAACTATATGCTCCTAGGAACTAATGTTTGATTTCCCTAACACCCTTCTACTAAGATTTGCCTTAGTAGAGTGATCCAGTTGTACATATAAGAAGATCATGTTATCTAATTCATTAGCCATACTTAAAATCAGATCAGCAAAACTGGTTATTTAATAATATTTAAACAGTCACATAATGACATAGAAATAAATTCTAAAAGTAAAATCACTTGCTCATTTTCTAACAATATTCTAAGAATATTTGTGAGAAATATTAAAATAAAATAATTTAATCTATACTATGTTGTGACCATTCTTTGTTCATATAGTAATCACTAAAAATAGAACATAAATTTAACATTTTATTTTGTGGCATAGAACACTATAAATATATGGGTTAACACACACTACAAGTATACTACACATACTTATTACCTATAGGACAAATGAAAGGATGAAGAGGAAAAAGATAGTTCAGCTAAAACAAGCAATTGTCAAGGCAGCTAAGTGGTATAGTGAATAGAGCACCAGCCCTGAAATTAGGAGGACCTGAGTTCAAATCTGGTCTCAGGAACTTAACACTTCCTAGTTGTGTGACTCTGGGCAAGTCACTTAACCCCAACTGCCTCAGCAAAACTAAATAAATAAAAAGAATAAAATAAATAAAGCAATTGTTCCCAGTTTCACAACTATTTGATGCTATGTTCATGCTTAGGGAATAGTTTAGAACAGAGGTCAGGTGTTTGAGTTGTGCAACTACAAATAACGGTTTTTCTAGTCTAAAATAAAATTTCTTTTTAAGATAGTTGTAGTAGTGAGTGTCATCAGAAACCAACTTTTCTGCATCGATTCTTTAAGACTATATTTAGATTTGAACATAAACACACAAAAAAAACCTGATGATAACTAATTCACTAGAAATTTTAAAGTACTGTGAAGTTCTCTTCTGAAACTCAGAATGCAAGTGAGGGTAATTTTTTTTGGCAACTTTACTTAAAACAATCCTTAAAAATATAGCTTCGATGAATATTAAGTTGTGCCAAATTAAGTGAATCTCTTTAAAATGTTATATGTGCTTTCCAACAACTTTTTGTTCTGCTTGGTTTTTATAAACCTCAATTAATGATAACAAAATAATCTGATGTAACAAATTGACACTGTAAGAAAAGGCAAGAAGACATGAGTAGGTATGAAGCAACAGTTAAGATTCATAGTGGGACTAAGAAACATTTGGAGAGACTGATAAAAACATTTTTTCCTAAAACTACCGGAATTTCTGAAAAATTATATTCTTAGTTTATAGAAAACTACAAATATGATTCTATCAACCAATGGTATTTGGAGGAGCACAAGCTATCAGAAGTATAAGAAACCTAGTCATTTCTTGAATTATTAGTCAATGAAACTAGAATTTCAGCCAAATTGTGATGTTTAGAATATTAGTAATGCAAAAGAAATTTAAACATTAAAGAACACAAGTGACAAAGTTAGACTATCAGGATGCAAAAACAACAATTAGATAGCAAGTAAAAGAACCAAGGAGTTAAAGAAACTGCTTTTGAAGACAGTTAACTGCTTTAGGGGCTAGAACAAGACAAACCATTAACACCTAAATGACCCAGATAGAGACCTAAACTTCCCTAAGAATCTTTTCTTTGAATACTCCAGCCTATGTGGACATCTCCCTGCTCTGATCTAGTCTTCTAACATTTATTGCCATTCCATTCCTTTAGAAACTTAATTATATATACTTTTGTGCTCTATTTCTTGTAACTCTTTGCAATCTTTTGGGTAACCATTATTTTAAAATTTTAAAGCCTCTCTCAGCTAATAATTCGAGAAGGAAAAAAAATCCAGAATTAGAGGAATTAAAGGGAAAATTATCCTGGAAATAGAGGAAATAGGGGGTGGGGGGAGAATCATGAATACTCAAAGAATTGGAAGAAAACTGAATAGTTAAATGAAGTCCAGTTCTGTGCTTTCAGGAAAGTGGATGCCTAATTCAGGGTGAAGAATAAAAAAACTACAAAATAGAGCTGGCCATTGGTTTAATGTTATATAGTTTATAAGTCAGTTACCAAAAGTTGATAGAAAAATAATTTTAGTTAATCAACAAGCATTTGCTATGCTTGGCCTAGATGTCAGACACTATAGATACAAAGACAAAAAGTGAAATAGTCCCTACCTTCAAGAACCATAGGTACTCTATTTTATGTGAGTACATTTCTGCAAAAGTGAGATAAAATCCACATGTAATATTTTTAAAAATGAATTTCGGTCCCATCCACATATATTGTTCTAACTATTAATATAGTTGACTGGCTAGACTGTGGGTGAGGAAGTATAAGAGAAGGAATAATATGTACACATATAAGTAAATTCAGGTAACTAGAAGACTGGAGGAAGCATTAGGAATTATATTTATGGCTAACCAGTTTAGAATTGAACCAAGCTTTAACAAATAATTAAAGAGCTGTGTACAATACTTTAAAGTGGTAAATTTGGTCACAACAATATTAACAGAATGCAAATTAAAGTGGCAGAATTATTTAAATTCTTGCACATCACACTTTTTTTTTTTTAGTACATTCCAATAACTGTGTTTATTCTCTCCCACAATGGTATATATTTTCTACTCATTCTTGGTGCTTTTTATAGTAAGCCCTCAATTACTATCTGTTGAACTGAATTTAAAATGATTCCTAAGCCTTTTTCTTTATTTTTCTATCTAGTCCCATCCTATTCTAACCATCTTGCACTTTTTCCTATAGAAGTTCTGATTTAACTATGCCATTCCCCTCTATTGAATTAAGGATCTTTCCTCATTTTACTCCTGTTCTGTTTTTAACTGCTCCCCCACCTTTACTAAAAACAAACTTCACAAAGAGCTTAAATTTTAAGGATTTGCAATTTCTGCAAATGGTGTCACAAAAGTTCACCTTTTGGTGACCAGAGAAATTTTACATAAAGAGAAAGACTAGCAAAGATAGAAATAAGTTAATGATATAACAAAGCAGAGAAGAAAGAAGAGTAAAGAAGAGAATAAAGAAAATAGATGCCTAAAAAAGTTGATTAAGCTAAAATAAATTAGGATCTTTCCCTAACTCCTAAATGACATTTAATTGCTAAATCTGAGAATGCAAATACCAAGACAGATGGTTAGGCTTTCATAAATAAGAATTCTTACCTGTTGAGTTTCTGCATCTCAGTGAATGAAATGGAACAGAAGGTGTTGTTCATCCTCTTTAGCAGATGGACTGGTAGCAGAACCAATGTATGTCCAGAAGAGACACTGCTTAACCTATTCTGGAATTCTATCACTTAATAAAGTGTTCAAGGGCCAAGTCTAATGATTTTAAATATGCAAAAAAACCCAGCCAAGCCACCAAATCACAAGGAATTGTCAATATGTAACTTTCCAATGACAATCTAGAAATACACCAAATCCCTTGGCAGGATAACCTCTCTTGTAAGGTACCTCTAAATTAGTAATATTGGATTAGAATTAAAAGGTTGTCTTCCTTCTCTGAGTCATCAAAATATGCAAAAGCATACTAATTACAAATACCTTGTCTCTACCTAACTACTACAAATTTTCAAAGTTATGTGTGAACAAGCATGATAGCTGAGACTAATGTTCAAGGTCTAATTCATATCTATGCATAAAATAAGATCTCATGGAATTCAATTTTTAAAAGCAAGTTATCAAGAATATACAAAAGGGGGGGGGCAGCTAGGTGGCACAGTGGATAGAGCACCAGACTTCAAGTCAGGAGGACCTGAGTTCAAATCTGGTCTCAGACATATAATACTTCCTAGCTGTGTGACCCTGGGCAAGTCAATTAACTCTAATTGTCTCAACAAAAAAAAATAGATAGATATAGATATAAAGAAAATTATTTTTAAATGGAAAATTGAAATTTTTCAATTATGCTTGGAATCGATCTTTAATGGCTCTAAAACCATAAGCACTGAAGGTATGTACTTAATTGTATACTTAGTTTTTCATGCCATATATTTTCTCTTAATTTCTACCGTACAAGTAACTTCACAAAAGGATATTTTTAATAAGTAGCCCTAATACTTAGGAAGACATCTAAAATGGCTCCTATAGAATGAAAGGATTTCTAAATGTAGGATAATTATTGTTATAGTTTAAGAGATTGTTTCCCCTAAACAATCAGCCAATAATTATTAAATATATAATATGTCATATATTTAAGAGATAAGAAAGAAAAAGAAAACATAAAGACTTTTTATATTGACTACTTAGCTGAATTATTAAGCTGTCAGACAGCTGACAGAAAAAAAATAGCTGTCAAATTATGGATAGAAATAACACTTTCCTACAGAAGCAAAACAAATGAGATCTAGATCTGTTCTGTCCAAATTCAAGTATATGAGGCATAGTTCTGATTCTATCTGTATAAATTTCTTCTCAATTAACAATATAGTGGCCAAATTCCTACAGTCTTAAAAGTCTATGTATGAATGGTCATTGTGTTAATTTTTTCAACTAAGTACTAGAAAAATTAGTTCAAGCACATAGTAACTACTATTTTATTCCTAAATTTTGCTTGTAGATTAAGGTAATTATGATCATAAAAATCTGTGTAAAATTAGATCATTTTCTACAGATTGAAATTTTGAGACTAATTTTTGCTAAATGTAGGGCTCCATTATGGGCCAAAATTCTTAATTTATAGTTCACCTAGATATTCTAAACACAAAAACTATACTTTATATTACCAGAAATGGGAAAGGCTAGTTTATGTGATAGGGCATGTTTCTACCATACAAGAATGGGGGGGAAGGAGAGGAGGAGACGTGTTATTTTCTGGGGAAGATAAAAGTATATACTTAAATCATTTTTTCAAAGTTTCATATATTTATCCAAAAAAGAAGAGAAAATATTCTTCTTCACTACAGCAAGGAATAAAACCAAACTAAAATTACTTTATTGTCTGAAATGATGCTTTACATCTATTCAATATACTAGAAAGCTTATACTTTTATAAAGACATTATTTTTGTACAAATGATGAAGTTACAGAAACTGAACATTAAAAGCTATAAAATATAAAATAATTTTAAAAATTAAAATTGGAGTTTTAATTGTGTGAAAGAAAACCTAGGCTATAAAGTCTTCTCTCTAAAACTGGGAGGGAGGATAACAAGGATAAAAGATAAGTATGATGAAGACTATATACTTTAAGGAATATGTTTTAAATCCATAAGCTCTGAGCTTGATTCCATGAGTATACATTTTAATAACATAAGCATATTTATTTTTATAGTGTATAATTGTAACAATGATTAAACTTATCCAAAAATCTTACTGAATATGTAAAAATGGATAAAGGTCACAAAGTTAATTAAAGCCGACTACATAAAATATTACATATCATAATCCAGCCATTATGTTCTAAAACATGCTTGTCCAAATGATGCAAGAAAATGTCTCAATGAAATTTCTACTCCTTCCAAATACATTAAGAACAGATATTGTTGACAGTTTTTAAAAATATGATTTCCAATGTTTAATGAGTATAACTTAAGAATTTGTTAAGCTAATAAATTTGGCAGCTCACTGGCAGGGCTGTCTTTCAAATAGTAAATGAACTTCTAATATAATTTTTCAAGATAGGCTTTGGTAATACATAATGATGTCACGGCATTTTTAGTATTTGCCTATTTTTCAATGAAGCCTACTTCACTGAAAAATCTCCACAGTTCCACAAGCTTGACCATCTTGTTGATTAGAAATGAAAGAGGGACAGAAAAAAAAATTATAAATTTTAAAAATTCTAGTTCAATTGAACAGCCAATCCACACATATAAAAATCCAGAGAAAGAATTACCTAACTTGTTGAGATCGGCTCAACTTAAAATATTCAAAGTGAGCTATTGGCAAAATACTAAAAGATATACTTTTTTAAATATTTTTTTTTCATTTATGGATTTTATATTTGAGATATTTCATCAGTAACTTTCTATTTCATTAAATTAACTCTTTAGGATGAATTCTAAGCATAAATAAGCTATTCCTGTTCTCTAAGTTAGCTTTTGAGCTATTGAGAAGTGCGTAAGAAAAAAAGAAATAATCTAGTAAAAATTAGAAAAATTAGAAAATTAACATTTCCCTAGAGCCTAATCTATAATTTATGATCTAAAACCTAATTTCCAACTAACTTGGAGTCTATGATTCTTATAGTAATTGTAAATACCCACAAAAGGATAAATTAGGTCTAAAACTAGGGATTCTAATCTTTTCTCTGAGACTGAATATCAGATAAACCTAAGAAATATTTTGGAAATGTAATAATTTAATTGGTTTTAATAAATATTGATGCTTCACAAATTATGATTTGTTTCCTTCTAATATATATCTATTTTTTTCTCTCTCCTTTTAAAACTTTCCTTGACTTACTTTTGCAGGTTTCAAGTAGTTAGGAGCCTTTATTTTATTTCTTACCAGGAAAGTAGCTTATTTAAGATGGATCTTTGAGTCTGAATAACATTTCTGTGAGAATCCCTTTTATGCTTCATAAATCTAGCCTTGCACTAGCTTGAAATTTATCTTTTCCCAAGTAAATGAAAAGATAGATATTTCTTTTAAAAAAATAAAGACTGCAAACATTTTTTTAAAAAAAGACACTTTAATAATGCTACATTTCAAAGTAACATTTAACATTTCATTGATTAGATTGCAAACAAAACAAGATATATTTTGGACTAGTATGCTGTATTAAATACATCAATATAACTGAAGCAGCATTGTAAATCAGAAAGCATTTTAAATTTGAAACACCACTACAAATGCAATGTAATTAAAATATATCTTAACAGAAGCACACAAGAAGAAAAAGATATCACATAATAGATACATTATTCAACAAGTAAAAAAGAAGAAAAGAAAGAAAAAAGAAAGAGAAGAGGTATGGACAAGGAGTAGGGAATGAGTAACTATTCAAATGCTAAGAACAAAATAAATTCTATTCCAAAATGCTGTTAAGTGAAATAGAAAGTGCACTATCTTTCTCTTATAAAGGATCACCGTTAGAGTCTTTGCCATTCTAAATTTTAAAATTTGAGTTTAGAAATGTTAATGTAATAAAACATATATATTTCACCTTAATTTTAAAGTTAATTTTCAAGAAAAAAAACTAAGTTATTCATCTTAAAATACTGAAGAAATTGGGACAAAATTTCTTTTTCTTCATTTTCTTCAAAAAGGATGTGATAAAGTGAAAAAGAGTCCTCGACTTACAATCATAAAGCTGAAATTTAAATCCCAACCTGGCACTGATTCTGTATAACCTTAGGGAAGTTACTTAACTTCTTAGCCTCAGTTTTTTCATTGGTAAAATTAGGATAATAATTGACTACCTCACAGGGCTGTGTGACACCTAATATATGTACAAAGACCTTTGAAAACATGAAATATCATTTAAAATATAAGCAGCTATAAGTATTGAAGATTGTAATGATGGAAAATATTTATTAGATTAAATATCTGCATTTGGGCCACAGATAAGTTTATATCTGGACACATTCAAACCATTCAACAACTTCCTTGGTTCTCTTTTTTTCATTAGTTTTAAAGAACACCATTACTGACTGCATCTGTGAACTGGTACATTGTTAGTTACTCTTCCTATAAGCTCATGCCACACCAATTCCATTAAATATGTGTTAGAACATAGTAAAAAATAACACAAAACTTGAAAGCAAATTGGAAAACATTTCTTTTATGTGAATAATAATTAATGATAATATAATTGGATTTTGTAAAAAAAAAATCATACTAATTTGAAGTTGGTCTCATTGGTTTAAATCTACTCTTTGTGATTACTAAAGTGAAAAAAAAAAAGTGCTGCTTTGAGACTTAGAAATTTCTTTCATGTTCCATGTAATGCAACTATCATAGCAAATTGAAAAAAAGCATTTGATTAGTATTCTTAAGAACTGGATTCTAATCTCAGGTCTTTCACAAACTAGTCTGTGAGCTCTCATTAGGCCTGTTTGTTATTCATTTATAAACAGCAGGTTTGAATGAAAATCTCTCAAAATTTTCAAGTAAAATATTTTTTTGATCATGACTGTAATCTAGAGAAGTCACTTAACAATATTCACATTACTAACAATTTCTTCATAGGTAAAATGGAAATTACACTACCTTTATTACAGGTATATTATGATGATGAGTATACTAGTAAAAGTATGTTGATTTACAAGTTTTATTTCAAGTTAAAGTGGTAATTTACTCTTTTATTCATAAAATCATAGACCCACAGCTAGAAAAGATCTCAGAAGTCATCTGATCCAACCCATGATTTATTTATTTGTTTGTTTTAAGCTGAGGCAATTGGGGTTAAGTGACTTGCCTAGGGTCAAATTTGAACTTGGGTCCTTCTGACTGCACCATCCAGCTGCCCCTCAACCTCTTAATTTTGTAAGAAAACTGTGGCCCAAATAGGTTATAATTTATAAGTAGTGTCAATAATGTGACCTCTACTCTTCAGCAATCACTTCTTTAATATCTTTCATCAAAATTTCTCCATTAAGATGGCTCCATCTGGATATTCTGCTCAAAATAATTTAGTCTACTCAATTCTAAACTGATACCTCCCCTCAAATATACCTCTCTCATATCTATTAATTCATTAAGTGCTTAATAGGTAACAAACACTGGTGTATAAAGGGTCACAAAAAGATAAAAAAGTCTCTGTCCTAAAAGGAGTTCATATTCTGTTGTTTATGAATAGGGCAACCATTTTCCCAGCTTCCAATAATAAAATATTAGAGTAATTCATCATTCACATCCTAGATCCAAAAATCTTACCAAGTTTTGTCATCTTTTTCCCTTAAATGGGCAATGTTTTGGATTTATCCCTTTCTTCACTGTCACCTTTCCCTCATTGGCTCACATCTGCATTATGAGTCTCAACTCATTTCCCTACCTCGTGTCTTTCCAGTCTCCAATTGGTCCTGTCAAGAGTCATCTTCCTAAAAACATTTTTTTATGATGTTGCTCTTCCTGTAACAAATTTACCATAGTTACTTACTATATCAAATCAAAACTCTTTGGCAGGCTAAGGCTCTTCATGATTTAAACTCACTTTCTAAATACCTCCATCTTCTCATTTCTTGATCATAATAACATGCCCTAGTAATACTCAATACTGTGACTGTTATACTTTTGTCTTGCTATCTCTCCAGAATCTATCACACTGCCAGGAACAGATTAAGAACCAAATAAATGCTTGTTGATTGATTTTCTCCTTTCTAAGAATACATTTTCTGCTCTCTTCCACCTTCTAAATCGCATCTGCTCTTCTTAGGTCAGTTTTTTCAAGAATCTTCATTGATTACTCTGACTCACACTTATCTTCTCTAAACTCCTACTGCACTTATTATCATAGAGTGGTATGTGCATTCTCCTTTTCATGTATGTCCCTGTGCTTAGCACTGTTCCTGGCATATAATAGATGCTTGATAAATCTCTATTGAATGGAATTATTAGTTTTGTCTTCCAAAATCAGACTTTAAGTTTCTTGAGAGTAAGAAACACATTTAATATTTCTATCTTCCATAGTACCTAAAGTAATGCCATTCATACAATTTGATTACCACACAGTGGCTCAGAATGTTATGACTGATTTAAAAAGGAAAAATCTTTCATAAAATTGTAATGTAATCACAATCAAGAGTTACTTATTCTTTTGAAGGCTGAAAGAGCTAATTAGCAGTTAGGGTCTAAAAGCAAACAAGTAATCTAGTAGCTGGTATAGCAACGAAGTGGCTAAATCTTGTTTAAATACTTTTTTAAAAAAACTACAAGGAAAAACATGAATCAGGATTAAGAAATGGAAAACTTGTAAATTATTCAAAAGTCCCAAGTATGTATAACATATAAATTTTCTTCAAGAAGAAATTTGGAAAACACTAGACATGAAAATCACTGAATATCACAAAAAATAAAATAACTGTCTTAAAGTAGAGAATTATTGTTTATTGATGGGGGATGCATCAATAAGTTAAAGCAAAGATAAATAATAACAGCCAATTAGAAGAAAAATTCCGATGGGAAGTTTAAACTTTGTACAATTATAGCAACTTTAGCATGACCTATTTAAATAAATTGTTAACTATGAGAAATGGGAAACATAAAAGTCATTGATTCTATATGTATTACCAATTTTAAAGATGTTTAAATTTCTCAATTAGGGGGTTGAAATTTCTCAATTATGTAGGAAACTGCTCCAGCCAGGTAAAATTGAACTCTTTGGCAAAAGAAAGGAGGTCAAGGGCAACTCGAATTTAAACTAAAAGGTCATCTTCAATATGCCTTTTAAGCAGTAAAGAAGAAAACAAGCCTGCAACTTGGTATGAAATCCAACTAAACTTGATCACCTTAAGAATATTAATACCAAAACTGAAAGGACAACAAATGGATACAAGATAGAAAAAATAATTACAAGCATTTCTATAGAGATCTATACTCATTAATAGCAGTACAGACACATCTGGAATCTTAACTTACTGCATAAGCTCTTTAAGAGCAGGGACTGTTTCAACTTGGTCCTTGTTAAGTAAGATTTAATACAGTTGCCTACCACATACTATGGAGAAAGATCTTAATGTTTAATTAAATCACTACATAAAAAAGGGAAAATAACAGTTAAGAAAGTAAAATCAAGATGAGTAAGTTGAAACTGAACAAATATGCATGGAAGAAATATCTGAGCTAGAAACTAGGTAATTTTAAATGCACCCAAGGAGCAATACCAAAAAAACGATAATGTGATAACATTAAAAAGGCATCTATGATCAATGACCTATATGCCCATCTTCTCTATAACATTGCAAAAATGATCTAAACATGCATCAAGATTATCCGTGGAAAATATGAGAAAGAATAGACATTTCACAATGTTTATTCACAACTGCCTATAAGAGATCACATTTTTTACATCCATCTATAGACATAAGATCCCATTGTGATAATTTGTTTAATACAAAAAAAAAAAAAGAAAGAAAATGAAATAAAAAGCACATGATTGAGTAGAACAGCTTCTTTTCCCAATGTTAAGATCATAAAAGATTTCTTGATAGAGGTAACCACAGTGATAACTTTATTTAATAGATGATCCTTTAATCATCATTATCAAACAGGGAAGCACAAGCTCACCAAATATGTTCACTGATGTTACAGATGTCTTGATGATGTATGATAATCTATACTGATTATAGATCTTCCAAATGGAAGATGTAAAGAGTCTTCAGATAGTCCACTTTGCAGTTGAGATTGTACTGACTGAATGCATCAAAGCCCCACAACACTACAAATCTCCTCAACACATTTATAGCCATTTAAAAACAACAACAAATCATATTTCCTTAGAAAATAAAACAAAACAAAAACAAACCATGATAAAAATACACTAAGGCTCCTAAATCCAGAGTAACAGAGATTCTAAAGTTTCTGTTCCTTTTTTTATTAATTGGCATATGCAAAAAAAAAATTAATTTCCTTTATAAAACTAAATAGCTTTATGTCAGTGTATTAATTGTCAAACCATCTGCACAGATTAAAAATGTTACAATCACATTGAAACTCAGTTGTGAAACATTAGGGAAGTACATGACAAATTCTATCATTTCCTTACTACTTTAATGCAATGATGAATGAAAACATAATTATAAAAAGTTATTTTAAAAAAGGAAAGATGGATTTTATGTATATCTCTACTACACAGTCACCTTTTTTTTAGGTGTCTATTAAGGAAAAAAAAAGTTTCTGTATGGTAAATTTTTTACATATATTAGGTTAAGGTCAAAAACAGCCACAATAATTACACCAATAACAATATTAACATAAAGAACTAATAATATAAACAATACTAATGTAATACTAATGCATGACCTCAGGAACTAATGGCCACAGAAGAGTCAAAATGTATTTCTAATCTACATCAAACAAAATTTCAGATTAGTTCTAAAGTAGACTCTCTCCTGTAAAAGGGATAATCAAAAGTATTTTGTGATCAAGGTATTTATACTTCTAGAATGAAATGCTTAACAAATGTGAAGCTACAGCCACAAAGGATTCTAAAAACACATTAATTTAAATGCTATTCTTGGAATTTAATTAAATGAAAATATTGTTTATCTAATATTTTCTGGATGCCTGAGAATAACATAAAAATCATAGCAGCAGTATTCTCTAATAATATTTTTACTGATGTCTAATGTTTCATCATGGTGTCTCTTCAACACATAAAAACAAAAATACCACCCCCAATATTTTGTAAAATCAAATTTAAACAAGCCTATTAATCATTTTAAACAGAAATTTCCTCAATTATAATAGTGTTCAAAATCTCAATTCGGAGAGTAAAAGCAGTGACTGGATAAGATATACTTTAAGGAACTAGGGCACTCATTAGACCATAAATACAATGACAATTATAAAAAACAAATGTTAGGCTAGGTATCAGTGGATATCAGAAATAGGTTAATAAAAAAAAAAGTACTAAGACTTAAAAACAAGTTTTAACTGAATAGAATCATATCCCAAATATCATTTTCAGCTCTCTGTTCACTTTTGTAATGATGTGGGGTTAAGAGGATCCTACAAACTTTAGCAGTGGTAGTGGTAGTAGTAGTAGTAAGACAATTAGTCTAAGTACAGACTGAAAATATATTACTCAACAAATTAAACATTTCCATTCTCTTACTCTGAAATTATGGCTTTCTCTTTGTTCCACACATAATAGTCCCTTTCCCATCTCTGTGATTTCGAATTGGCAACTCCCCTTCCCCCATTTCTGAAATGCACTCCCTCTTCACTGTAGCCTCAGATAATACCTTTCTTCCCTTCATGATGAAGCTCAAGAACCATCTTCTCCATGAAGCATCTGATAATGCAGATCTGTTAGATTTTCCTCTCAAATTACTTTTTATTTAACTACTTTGCATTTATTTTGTTTATGCTTTATATGTATTTGTCTTTCCCATTAAATGTAAGCTTCTTTTAAGTAGATTTGTCAGTCAACAATTAGTTTTTAAGTTCCTGCTAAATGCTAGAGATACAAAAACAGTGAAAGAAAATCCTGATTCTCAAGTCTAATGGGGCAGATAACAGGCATACATAACTATGTACAACTATACAACAACTATGTATAAACACGGTAAATTGAAGATAATCAATAGAGGAAAGGGACTGGACTTAAAGGGGATCAGGAAAGTTTTCTTATAGAAGACAGGATTTTAACTGGTATTTGAGGGAATGCCAAAAGAAGAGAGAAGGAGGAAGAGAATTCCAGGCATGAAGAGCTAATGAAAATGTTTGGAATCAGGAAATGCAGTTTGAACACTAAGGAGGTGTCACTAGTTCAGAGAGTACTGAAAGTGAAATGGGAACAGTGTAAGAAGACTAGAAAGATAGAAGGCAGGCAGTTGTGAAGGGTTTTGAACGTAAAAGAGAAGATTTTATATTTTCTTCTGGAGGTGATAAATAAATACTAAAGTTGATTGGATACAGGTGTAACATGATCAGACCTGTACTTTAAGAAGATTAATTTCGGGGTAGCTAGATGGGCAATGGATAGAGCACCAACCCTGAAGTCAGGAGGACCTGAGCTCAAATCTGGTTTCAGACATTTAACACTTCCTAGCTGTGTGATTCTGGGCAAGTCACTTAACCCCAACTGCCTCAGGAAGAAAAAAAAAAAAAAAAGATTAATTTGACAACTGAGTGAAAGATGGACTGGATTGGAGGTAGACTTGAGATAAGGAAATTTTTAAAAAGCTGCTGAAAAATACAGGCATTTAGTGTCAAGGACCTACACCAGAATGATGGCAGTCTCAGAATAGAGAAGGGTGTATACAAGAGATGTTATAAAGGCAGATACAATAAAATTTGGTAACACATTTGGATACGCGGAGGGTGAGACAGAGTGAGAAGTCCAGGAATGACACTTACTGTAGGAGTCTGGATGACTGAGCAAATGGGGGCACTTTCAACAGTTAATACAGAAAGAAGTTAGGAAAAGGGGAGGTTTTGAAGGAAAAGATAATGAATTTAATTTTGGACATGCTGAGTTTAAAATGACTATAAAAATCCAGGTGTAATAGGCAGTTGGAGATGGAACACCAGGGTGCAGCAGAGAGATTAAGGATAGATAAGGAAATATGAGAATCATTAGCATAGAACTGTTAATGAACCCATGAAATTTAATGAGATCACCAAGTAAAATCACACAGAAAGAGAAGACTAGAGAGGCTTGGAGGGAATGATCTGGGTGAAAGTCTAGCAAAGGGCTCAAGACAAAGTATCAAACAGAAGTAAGAAAACCAGGAGAGAGTAGAGCTATGAAAAATCTAAAAAGAAGAAAATGCCAAGGAAAAGAAGGTGACTAACAGTATCAAAGGTAGAAAAGAGGTCAAGAAATACAGGACTGAGAAAAGGCTATTACACTAGTCAATTAAGAGATCATTATGGGGCAGCTAGATGGTACAGTAGATAGAGCACCAGCTCTGAAGTCAGGAGGACCTGAGTTCAAATCTGATCCCAGACACTTAATACTTCCTACCTGTATGACCCTGAGCAAGTCACTTAACCCCCTACCCCCTCCAAAAAAAAGATCATTAGTAACTTTGCAGAAAGCAGTTTCAGTTGAATGATGAAAGTGGAAGGCAGAATTAAGAAGAGTGAGAGGAAAGGAAGTAGAGGCATCAATTCTTAAGGAGTTTAGGGGAAAGGGAAGAGAATTATGGGACAACAGTTAGTAGGGAGCAAGGGAACAAATGAGGTTTTTTTTTGGGGGGGGGGAAGGATGGGGAGTGGGGAATGGGGATGTAGCCTGGGAGAGCCTGAAGATAAGTGAGAATAGGGATGACAGAAGGGGTAATCCACTGGGGAAGACAGGATAAAATGAGATCCCTTGTGTATTTAAGGTATTTACTTTAGCAAGAAGGGGCTACCTTTACATGTGAAAAATGGATAAAAGTGAAAAAAGTACAGGGCATCTAGGAAACATAAGATTAGGAAGAGGGGGGGGGAAGGAAGTTTTCAGTGAATAGCTTCAATTTTTTCAGTAAAATCAACTGAGAGGGAAGGGGTAAGGGATTATAGAGTTTTGATATAAGACAAAAGGTTTGAAAAAGCTGTTGTGATGAGTGAAATATTGAGTTCATTAAGAAGGTGTAAAAGGATTGCCATGCTGCCAAGAGGGCCCAGTTAGATTATGTAACTAAATGTTACCTAAGGTAATACTTTTGTATCCTTTATATCTAACATAGAACCCAGCATGTAAATGTAAAAGCTTGTTGGTTGATTAATAACAATAGAGTATTAGCTAACATACATATATAGATAGATAGATAGATAGATAGATAGATAGATAGATAGATAGATAGATATATGGGGATAGTCAAGAGAATAAACATTTATCTAGTACCACTATATCTTGTGCACTGTGCTAAGTGCTTTAAAAATATTTCGTTTGATCCTCACACAACTTTTCAAGGTAGGTGTTATTATTACCACCTATTTTATAGTTGAAGAATCGGAAACAGAGGGACTTGGGATCACACAGCCAGCGTCTAAGGCTACATTTGCACTCAGATCTTCCTAATTTCACTTTGCTACCTCACTGCCTCTAATAGATGCTATTATTCTTACTTCACAGAAGAGACAGAGAGACCTCAAAGAGGTTTACTGACTTACACAGGGTCATCTGGCTGGTAAGTATCTCTCCAGGCAGGTCTTGCTAACCCCAACTCATTGTCCTAGTGGCTTAGTTGAACAAATGTTTGAGATTTAAAAAAAAAAAAAAAGTTACTTCCCCAATGAAAAGATGATGTTTGAAGCCAAGAACAGGGATTTTCACTTTTTTTGTGACTTTGGTATCATGATCTACACAAAATGATATTCAACAATATTAGCAGATTTTGTCACCTCTAGCTATTTCACTTGGACTTTTTGGTAATTTGTTCTTCAATGAAAACTGTTATTTTAAGATACCTCAATAATTTTTTTGGATTATTTAATATTCCAGCAGTATCATTACTCAGAGCAGCAGAAATAAAAAGCAATTTTTTTTTGGGGGGGGGGTGGTCTTCTGTTGAATTTTCCTGACTAGATTAATCTCCTTTCATTTTTAACATTATGACTTATTTGAAAACCAGTCTCAAGTGACAAAAGATGGAGGAGGAAGACTGCTCACATGTTTTATTTGAAACGTTTGGATACCAACCCTCCAATTCAGAAGAAAGAAGATTAACAAAAGTGTCATTTTCTCTTTCTCAGACTCTGAAAACCTGCATTGCCGCCATCTCCAAAATTTTCTCTGATTCTCCTAAACTCTCTGCAATCTGGCCTTAATTTTATCATTCAATTTAAACTACTGTCTCCAAAATTGCAAATGATCTCTAAATTACCAATCTATGCCTTTTTTCTCAATCCTCATCATTCTTGACCATGAAATAGAAATTTGAGATTTTAATCACCTCTGTTCCTGGATTCTTCCATCTGGGTTTTAATGAAAGTGCTCTCCCGTTTTTACACTGGATCTCTCTGCTCTTTTTCAGTCTCCTTTGATGGATTATCATCCATGCATCCCAAGTGTGGATATTCCCTCAAGGTTTGGCCCTAAATTACTTTTCTCTCTATACTTTCACTTTAGGATCTCATTAGAATGGTTCAATCACCATATCTCAATGTAGATGGTTCCTAGACCTACCTATATTATATGCAACTTTAGTGTCTCTAGTCTCTTACCCTGAGCGCTATTACTACAACAGCAATTACTCACTGACCATTACAAATAGAATACCATGCAGTCACCTCAAACTCAACATGTCCAAAACAGAACAGTCATCTTTTCCTTCCACACCTTCCCTTCTTCTCAATTTCCCTATGTCTCCACAGCTGTGGAGTAGCACCAATATCTTTCCTATTACCCAAGGTCACAAGCTCAATGTCATCCTCAACTCTTTACTCTCCCTGTCTCCATACAATCCACTTTTCTTTTTTAACCTCTACAAAATCTCTTGCATATATTCCTTTTTCTCCACTCATATGTTCAGACTTATATCACCACTTGCCTGGAATACTAAAATAGCCTCCTAATTGGTTCCCCATTCCACATAACTGCCACATTGACTTGTCCATGGTTCAGGTCTTAACCACGTCATTCCCTCTTCACCTAGTTAAAATCCAATGCCTCCCTACTACTATCTCTTAAAATAAATAATAATAATAATAATAAACTCTTCTAATACTAAAATATTTTTAAAACTTGGACACCTCTAAGTTTTAAAAGATTTTTAATCTTCAAAAGTTGAAAAATATTTTTTACTGATTTCTTTGAACTAATAGTTCATATTCAACAACTCTTTCTTCTTTCATTCCTTTTCATCTTCAGAAGGTCATTCAGAGCCATTACCTTTACCACATAGTTCCATTAGTTTTTCCAACTTGAATTTGGGCTTCTTGGGCAACTTGATTTTTTGAGCAAATATATCATAGAGAGAATAAATTGATTGTCAAGTGTTTTCACTGTCTTTTCCAAATGCTGTCTAGAATTTATTGACTTCTTTCAACTCATTTGCTTGCACCTCTGGGTATGTTAGGATTTTCATCATTTCTTGTGAATCTGAAAGACTGCTGTCCTAGGCATGAGAGGATCTTGCTATACTTGCTATGGATTTTGCTATACTTCTTGGTAAAAATCCACCCAAAAGAGGCAGTGAAGGTAGCCTTTGGCAGTTTTGACATCGATATGAGCTTAAATCATGGTTAACCATTTTAAAAAATCATATCTTGTTCAAGGTTAGGTTCACTCCATGGAAATTAGTCAAATAGTTTGACTAGTCAAATATTTTTACCCTGCGCAAATTTATAATCAGTTTGACCTGACTGCCATCTTCTATGATCCCCAAAAGCCTTTTCAATGCATTTAGTATAGTGACTGAAATAAGTGGGTACTTAATAAGTGCTTGTTTGGGGACATGATTTGACTGTTCTTATACCTGAAATGCATGTATTCCATCCTCTTTTCCAATTTCCTTCAAGACAGTCCAAGTACCACCTTTTGCATAAGATCTGGCCTGACTCCCTCAGCTGCTAACTCCATTCTCTTCAAAGTTACTTTTTGTGTTTTTGTGTACTTAAACATGCATATGCTGTTCCCCCTTCCCACCACCTCCGTTTTTTAAAATATGAGCTATTTAAAAGCAAGAATTATCTTTCTCTTTTGTCTTTACGTCCCCAGCAACTATCACAAGTGCCTGACAGAATGAGTATTTAATAAATGTTAGATGACTGAGAATTAACTATCATAATATATCTTAAATGTTAATTTATTTATACTTATATTAAATATTTCAAGCATTTGTGATTTCATGTATGTCTCTACCAAAATAGGTAGAAAGAATTGTTCTATATAAGCAAAGCAAAACTCTTTTAAACAATGGTCTTGAGAGTTACTATCCTCTTACTAGCCCTGGCATCTTCAAACCTAATGAGACAAGTTCTTGGACAAAAGACATATAGGGCATCATTAGGCCCAGACGCCTTTCCAGGTAAAAACTGCCCAAGTTTGAGTAACACATTTGGTATAGCTATCGAGAATTCAATTGAGTGCCTACTTTATAGATAGCATTGTATTAGGCACAAAACCTTCATGAAGGCACTTTAGAACTAGAATAAGCCTTAAAGAGTGCAGAGTCCAAATTTCTTTTTTAAATAAAGGGGAAAATAACAAGTGCCAAATAAATTATTTGGCTCAAGGGGGAAAAAAAGACAATAAACTTATTCTTAAGGGACATTTCCCACTCTAAGCATTTTTTATTATGTTCCTTGAAAGTACCCAAGCATTGCTCTATATGACATTCCTCATCCCATCTCCTTAACCCACTGTTATAGCTTTGCATAGCTTTGAGGCTCCTAAATACAGAAAAAAACCACAGCTGTCCCATAGGACTCTCTATGGATTGACTCTGGGGTTTGCCTTGTCCTTCATTAAGGGAGCCTCATCTTATTAAAAGAAGTCCTAATTCATCCAGTAAACCTCAGTAACTAAGCATCCCTCCAGAATAGAAGCATGCTATCAGAGTAAGCCAAATGAAATCTATTGGGAAATTATAGGCTGAAGCAAGTTGCTTAGAACAAACACACTTGTGGTTTCCAGGATTATCTTAAGGATATCAGTTCCAGATGCCAAAAGAGCTCAATGCCATTGATTAGTCATTGAAAGCATATAGTTAGCTATATAAAAATCAAGAAGACTAAAACTAACCATAAAAAAGAATGAGAACTTCTAACAATACCAGACAAATAAGCTAGAACATGGTGATAAACAGTATGCATAACCTTTAAAGGAGCTGGCTATGTTGGATCCAGAAGTGAACACAAAAAAGATGACCCGATATTCTCAAATATTTGAAAAGTTGCCATACAGATAAAGGAAAAGAGTTATCCAATGTTATTCCAAAATGTTTTGTTATTTAGCATAAAAAACCCAGAGTTAAAATTAAATGAAACACATTTTGATTCAACATAAGAAAGTTTATACTGAGAATACTTATCAAATAGGGAAAGAAATTAATCTGTAAGGACCTGGATTCCCTTTTACTAGAAATATTTGCACATCATCTAGAAAGTCATCTGACAGAGAAACTAGAAAAGGGATATGAACAAGGAAGTTTTGTGGTATTATCTCAACAATTCATTTTAACTTTAAAGTCTATGCTTCTTGTTGACTGCAATGGTATATAGCTTTTTCCCTAAAACTTTCAAATAAATACCAATATGCTGAAAATTATACAAGAACTAAACTAAGGATTTCTTTCTCTTTGAAACTTACATTTTAAGAAATATAACAAATTTAATCTTTCTTTGATAATGCAGAAGGCAGCAGTATTTCAATGTCACCATTATTATATTATTTTACAAACTGAAAAAATATATAATTTTCCACTTTTCCATATTAAAAACAAAAATAGCCTGTAAAGTAATTCCATCCTAAACTTAATTACCTCATTTACATTCTCAAGCAATCTTCAGAGTCAGACTAGGTTTATTTCACCAAACAATTATTAAGCATTTACTATGTGGAAGGTAGTAATGATAGATACAAAAACCAAAAAATATAGTCTCTACCCTCATAAAACTTATAACATATGGGGAAAAATAATACACCATAAGTAAATAAATGAATGAATTACATGGATTGAATTGAAGAGGGAGACTACTAACAAAGGGAATGAGGGAAAGTTTCACATGAAGAAAAGTGGCACTAGAACTAAACTTGGGAAAAGGTAAAGAATATGAAAGGCAAGGATGAGAAGCAAGTACATTCCAGTCATGGTGGACAGCTTATAAAAATGTCAAGGAACAGGAAAAGGAATGTCAAGTTCATGGAAACTCTAATAACATGGTTTGCATGGAATGTAAAATGGGCAAAGAGAAGTAATATAAAATAAGGTTGGAAAACTAAGTTGAACTAGGCTATAGAATTTGTATTCTTCCTCCCACCCCCTCAGAAGCCACAAGGAACCACTGAATGTTTCTGAGCAAAGAAATGACGAGATTAGACTGATATCTTGGAATTATTATTTTAGCAGTTTTGTGAAGGGAGACTAGAGAAGGAAGAGACTGGAAACAGGAAAACTAGTTTGGAAGTAATTAAAATAATTCATAAGAGAGGGCCTGAGGATAAAAAAAGGGGACAAATTCAAAATATCATGAAAACAGAATCAATAAGAATTGGCAACTAATTAATTATGGGGGCGGGGGATAGAAGCAGGGGTAATAACAAAAGGGAGAGGGGAAAAAAAATCAAGGATACTTTGATTTTTTACTGTTTATCTTGTCAAGGTATCATGTTTTTCAGCAAGTGGGATTTTGGGAGGAACCAATAATATGAGGACTCAATAGCCAATTGCTTTTATTAATCCTCTCACAATCTTATGCCATGGGGACACTGTCCAGTTTTCAAACAAACTATTCTGACAGTGTTACCATACCACACATATAAACATATATGTAAAAATATATGTAAAGTATTCCTTGGTTGTTTTTTTAATTCTATGTAGTCAAATGTTTTAAAAGAGGAATGAAAAATGTCTCACATCTTTTAGAGCTCTAGTAGAAAGAGCATTATGTTAAGAGTCAGAGGACCTGGCTTGGAATTTTAACAGTACCTTAGATAAGTCATTTACAACCTCTCTAAATTACATTTCCCTCACTTGTAAAAGAAAAGGATTAAAGGAGCAGTTAGATGATATAATAGAGCACTGGCCTTCGAGTCAGGAAAACCTGAGTTCAAATTCAGCCTTAGATACATGACACCAGCTATGGGACCCAAGATAAGTCACTTAACCCCAATTGCCTCACCCAAAAAAGGGGGAGGAGGGAAGGACTGACCCTTAAAGTCTTTTCTAATTCTAAATATATAAATAAATTCTATAATCTTAAATATCCAGAAACTTCCCAAATTTCTTTCTAATGCTTCTTTCACTCCCATCCTCATCAAGGATTCAGATCCACAAACTATAAACTAAAGAAATAGAATATTTGAGCTCTCTGTTCTGTTGGAATTTTAAGTAAAAACTATGTGAACATGCTAAAATATACATAAGATCATTTAAAGAAAAAGTTCTAGAGCAACAAACAAACTTAGTAGCAAAAGTTAGGCTTCTGCAAATCTGTTCATACCATGAGACAGGGTTCCCCCTAAACCCATTTCAACCTATATTCTGCTCCTCTCTTCAAGACTCAGCTCAGCTATCACCTCCCCCAAGAATACTCTAAGGATTTCAATCACATCTACCTTCAGTTAGAAATGCGTCCCATCCTCCTGAAACTTGGGCCACTATCATTTAACCCCTCAAGGTTATAGATTAAATATTATAATTATTACTTAATAACATAATAATATAATAAAATTTCACATCTATAGGTTTAATGATTTTCTAACTTTTACTATAATTATTTTTGTAAAATGTTGACCATTCCTCTCCCCCAACTAGACTGTAAACTCCTTGATGGCAAGGAAGCAGGTATATTCCATCTTTTTGGCCCCAGTGATTTATACAGAATTGGTATTTGATATTTTTAAAACACTTATTATTGCATAAGTTCTTCATGATTTATCAAAATATTACAATCCAGTTTGTAATCTGTCAACTGAAAACATCGCTGACAGAACTTGTACGCATGGCATTTGCAGTAGTATAATGGGGAGATAAAAACCTTTTTCCCTTTTCCATCATTCTAACTAGTGCCAAAATGCTTCATATTACACAAAGCATTTTTTATTTATTTCCTTCAATAAATATCTTTCCAAGCAAAAAAAAGTTTCATGTAGTTACATAATAAATTATAATTGTTAAATTAAGTCTATAACTCTGAGAGGTCAAATAAAAGTGGCCCAAGCTTCAGGAGGATGGGACTCATTTATAGCTAGGGGTAGGAGTGATTGAAATTCATAAAGGATTTGTGGAGGAGATGATAACTGTGCTTGGCCTCGAAGAGAAAGAAGCCTAACTTTTGCTACAGTGTTTATTTCTTGCTATAGAGTTCTTTCTCTTTATATGACCTTATGTATACTTTTTCACGTTTACATATTTTATTATTGACATCAAAATTACTACTTTATTACAGAAAAAAGTTCAGAAATCTTCTGGGGGAGGACAGAAAGGAAAAGACCATATATGATGGGGTAGATAATAGCAATATATATAACTAACTGCAACTATTTCTTAAAATTCTTCACTTTTCCACTTCAGCTGGCATTCTGATCACTTCATAACTAAAGAACATGTCGTTATTAAATAATACTAAGTACCTACTTGTACATAAAAACCTATGTCTCTATCCAACAGGGTTATTTTAGTTTAAGAGTCACAGTGGATTAGCCATCTTTATTTACATTGCTGGTTTACCTATGTATGATCTGGTTTATTTAATTCAGTTTTATTAGGTGGATTCTTTCATCAGAAATATAATCCTATGAAGATCTGTTTTTCTGGAGTTGCAAACACTCAATTATCTATAATAATAGAAGACTGGAGTATTGTTGTAATAAAAGAAATTCAAAGTCTTCTTTTTTCCATTCATTTCAACCTCATCTCCAACTAAACTCTTTAGAACTGCTGCTATTAACAAACTGCCAAAAGGATACTTAACTGCTAATGAACAACATAACAGAAACTTGGCATATAAAAAAAAAAATTAAGAGCCTAGATAATCTTGAAAATGAATAGTTCCTAATATTCATGAGTAGGTTGAAGAAATTTTAAAAACTGCTTTAGAAAATATGAAATTTCTAACATTGCATATAAACTTTCTAGTTTTAAAACAAATTCTTAAGAGTTTCTACAAATACTTGCTAACTACTAGCAGCTGAAAGCTAACTACTTCAATCTTTGAGGGAGGTACGTAGTAGTAGGTAGTAGGACTGAACAAATTTGGGAAGGGAGTAATAATGTAAAAATGATCAACTTATAATAAAAGAACCAGTACATTTATTACTATATGTCTTAGTATATGTTATTATATACCTAAAATAGCTTCCTTTAGTGTATGGATCTCCTTTTTAAAAAGCAAATTGATTTTTTTCTTTTTTAAAAGCTCTTCTGTAAATGAATTATTAACCAATACAAAAGAGAACAAACGATCTCAGGGACAGGAATAAAAGGTCTGTCTGTCACAAATACAGGCTGTGTGATTCTGGGTAAATCATTTGATACCACTAGGCCAATGTTATCAAACTCAAATAGAAATGAGAACCACTAATTTGTATATAAGAATACTTTAGGAAACAAAGTGACTTCATTTTAAAGTTTAATGTTATCTATGTTATATTGCATTTTTAATTTATTTTGTTAAATATTTCCCAATTATATTTTAATGTGATTCAGATGGACTCTGAAGTGTAGCTATCGAAATTCAGACTCTTGTTTGACATTCCTACTCTAGGCACCTCTTTAAGACTAGCAATTGCAGAGAATGAGCTGACATGTAGTGGCAAAGGGAATTTGCTTATTAGAATGCCCTGAATAGTTAACACAAAATAACCAATTCTTTTTCCAATACCTCTTCTCTCTCCCCTCTTTCCCTCCATCCTTACCCTCCTCCTTCCCCACGCCAGCCCCTGCACCATTCACTACCATTTATAACAGTTTAAGGAATTTACTACCCTTCAGATTTTCATGTTTAATATAGGCTTCCAAAGGCAGTGGATAGAAGGCTTGCTACATCCTGTAGGGTTCTAACATTTTAGCATAGGAGCAATGGTCAAAAAAAAAAAAAAAGTTCCTGGAATGGAAAGATGTCTTCATTAGTATTTGATCTATCTATTTTCAGAAAAGATACTGGGGAAATACGCTACTAAAGCAGGGGAGGGGAATTATCTATTTCAGTTATCTATAAACAAGCTATTAAAAGGAAGGCACACAGGTTTTATAGTAGAAAAGTTTTCAAGTAATTCAAAATTCACACTTTATTGAAATCTTGTCAATAAAATCAAGCAAAATCATATCAAATTCCATTTTTTCAATTTTTGAATGACAAATCTAAACAATTTAGGGTCAGACAAAAAGCTCAAAGGCCAAAAATAAAAACAAAAATAAAAACACCTACCTGTTCTTGATTTTTCACACATATAAAGAAAAAACTTTACCACAGATTTAAAAAAAAATGTAAGTTAAAAAATATTTAATACCAAAAACCACTCAAAATCCAACCTATATCCAAATATCAAAAACAAAAGAAATAATACTCATCATTTAACTTGTCCTCTATAAAATATAATTTAAAAATTAAAAAGGATTGCACTTTAAGAGGTACTGATTTAAGGCTTTTAAAAAAGTTATAACAAGTGAAACTACTGAAAAAAATTCACAATTCCTTACACAAAGAAGTTTTGGTTAATCTGTCCTACCAGCATTCTCCAACAGTACAAGTTGTACCTAGCAGTAGAAAAGGATACTGATTTCATTATCACTTGCATATCCTTGATGTATTTTCATGCCAGCAAATTTTAGGTCTATATTTACGAAACTGCTTTAATTCCAGGAGGAAAACTGCAGTTCAATAACTAAAACTCTGAAAAGCCAAATTTAATTATCCCCCCCTCTCAAAATTAGTCATATTTCTTTCTTAAAAGCTTTCATTGTAAAAAGCCATTTCTGAAAGTATTTAGCACCCCAGCTTAGATCCAAACCCAATTAGTGGATGCTTCATATTATATAATATTTCATAATAGCTTTTAAAGTACATTCATTTTGATTATCTGATTTGATTCTTAAAACAACCTTATGAAGGAGGTTGGGCTGATGATAATCTCAGATTACAGATGAGGAAATCAAGGTTTAGAGAGGTTAAGAGACTTATCCCAGGACACAGGGTTAGCAGTAATTTGAATCCAAGGAAAAAACTCTAAAATTATAGTAATAGAACTGGGAGTGTGATCGGAGGAAGCCTTTTCTATGGAAATCGCAGTATGTGTCAGAGGGGGCACAGGAAGCCAGGTCTTCCCAGCTATGAGAACTGCTGGCTCTTCACTATCCCCAGACACCTTTTTTGACTTTAAGAGTACCTTTTTACATGAAAATAATCACTTTTGAAAAACAAATATTGGACAAATAACAATTACAGAAGACTTAATATTTAAATTTCTGGATATTAACCCTAACTGGCTAGAACTTCTACATAAAAAATATAAGCTAACTATCCAGTATAGTATAATTTCCTTGAGGGTAGAGCCAATTTCCTTTTTGTCCTTCCCTAGGACCAAGCACATAGTCTCAGACCTAGGAGGTGTTTATGGAAAGTTTATTAAATTGAATGAAAATATCTTCAAATGCACTACATTAATAAATCTTAGTGAAATATTTGCTTTGTAGCATGTATTCAGATGTGATGTTTCCTGCTTCTTTAGTGTGAGCAGCTAAGTTAGGATTTTCTGAAAAAGAAATAATTTCCAACCTTCACAATTCATAAGCTTATTGTGAAATAAGAACCAATAAATATTGTCCAGAGCACCACATTTTAAAGATTATATTGCTTTAAAAAATAAACAATTATTCAGCAAAATAACAGTTCAGCAGCTGAATTTAGGATTTGAGGAATAACATCAAAAGTGAGGTGAGGTTAAATGATAGTACAATCCTCAAAACAGGAGAGCCTCAACGAGACTCGTTTGAACTCTATTCAAGTAATTAGTGTTAGAACATTTGACCTTCAAAATGCAGTAAGGCAGGAAACCAAAAGACTGTTCCTTAAATTAGTTAAAAGTTTTTTTTTCTTTAAAGGTGTTTTGGAATGGCTTCTTTTGCTCAGTCATAGAAATAAGCCAAGTAGATTCATTACTTATCTACAAATCTACAAATTCATTACATTATCTACAAATTGTATTCTTCAATTGAATCTACTCCCAATTTCCCCGGCACCACTATCTACATCTGACACCATTTTTTTCCCTAATATCACTGGAAATAAGTAAAGTCAATAAAATTTGAAACTGGTGGAATAGAAAACGGTTTTAATTTAAAATATCTAATCTCGGAAGCAATTCACAAAAACTAAGTATGATTAAATACATCCCAATAATCTCACTCTTCTTTCACACGTCTAAAAAAAGTGTACAGCTTGACCCAAGGAGGAAAAAAAAAAAAAAAACTGTCGGCAGAAAGAGAAGAGGGAAAAATGGATTCTACTTCGACCTGGGGGAAGTAGAGCTTACCAATACAACTTAGTAGGCACCTTTACTCCGTAGCACCACAAACTGCAAGCTAAATGACTGTTGAGTTATTTGCAGTTATTTCAGTGACGGTAGATTTTGCATCTCCCGGCTGAGACGCTAAGAGCTCTTTAAAAAGTCGATTAGTAAGGCGTACTCTTAGGAATTTATCTAAAAAGAGGGGCAAAAGCTATGAGGGAGGATCGAATCCTAGCGAGTGACTTTTTGAAATGCTCTTGCATTAAAACGGCGCAATGAGTTTGACTTTGTTGGTCTGTCACTTCTGCATTCAGCTGTAACCTTCGCCAAACCTTGTGCCGCACCCCTTCTCCCCCGCCCACTCAAGTCCCGCCCAAATGGAGAGCGATTCCAAGTCACCATAGGACACCGTCTCCTGTCAGTCAGCCCCCCCTCCCCTAGCAGTTCCTCCAGCAGCTCGCTCTCCGCGGTTTCCCTTCAATAGGCCCCTAAAGGACAATGCTAAATGGGAGGGGGGAGGAGGAGAGGAGGGGATGCGGGGGGAGTCAGTCTATCCGGCCCAACAGCGCGGCCAACAATCCCCACGGCTCCTTGACAGCGCAGCCCATTAATTGCAAAGTCATCTCGGAGCCAAAGGCTCCCTCCACTGTTTACCCTCTCTCGCCCTCCGATGCCCAGGAGCATGAAGGGCTTCGGGGGGAGGGCGTTTCAGGGGCCCCGGCAGGGAGCAAGAACGCCGAGCGGCTCAGTGCAAGGTCCAGGCGCCCCTCTCCCGGCCCCCTCCCCGGCCCCCAGCTCCGACCCCACTTTTCACGCAAGGAATGGCCTCGAGTCCAAGGTTAGCTCATTGTGCATGGGCAGAGCAGGACCGGTCGAGGGGATGGAAGGGTCTGCTGTCCGCAGACTCCCTGGAGCGCAGACACAGGCCAGATCTGCAGAAGCTGGCCGGCCCCCGGCGCCGACCTGCTCCCGCGCCCGCGGGGCCGCTGTCCAGGGCCCCCGCCCCCCTCGGCCGGCACCGGCTCCCGCCTGACGCACCAGAGGCCCTCGGCCATGGGCATCATCCCCGACCTTTCCCGGGTCCCCGTTCCCGGCTCCCGAGGCCCCGCTTGCCGCCGCCACCGCCCCCGGGAGGCCGGGATGCCCATCCTCCCTCCGGGCCCCGGCAGCCGGCAGTGGAGGCAGGCCAGCAGGCCCCCCATCGTCCCCGGCCCGGCCCCAGCGGCTCACCCGCCCCCCAGGCTCCCGCCCGCTCCAGACGGTACCTGCCGAGGCTGCGGGGAGGGCGGCGGCAGTGGCGCCGGCTGGAGCGGCCCACAGCGCAGGCTAGCGGGCGGCCTCTCGCTCCGACCGAGACCCCCGTCCCGCTGCCGAACGCCCGACCGGCCCTGGCCTGCGCCTTACGTAAATCGGCGGCAGCGGCGGCGGCAGCGGCGGCAGCGGCGGCGGCGACTCCGGCGGCGGCTCCCAGCGCCACTAGGCGGAGGGGAGGGGAAGGGAGGGGGCAAGGGAAGAGGGAGGGGGACGGGGAAGCCTCTCCGCTCGGTTACCCGGCAACTGGCCTCAGCGCCCCGCCAACCAGGTGATAGCTCCATATCCTTCCGCTCAGACACCCGGGATTACATCAGAACAGGGTCACATAGTTCCCTCCCCTTTCAGGGCGGAGAGCGAGCAGAGAAGAAGGGAAGGAACGGAGAAGAGGAGAAGGAGGGAGGAAAAAAGGGCGAAAGAGGGATGGGAAGAGAGAAAAAGGGGAGAGGGAGAAGGGAAAAGGAAAAGAGAAGGCAGCCGATGTAAAAGGGAGGGCTGTGAGAAGAAGGTGGGAAACATTTAGGAGAAGGGAGGAGTGTAAAGAGCTTTGCAAAATATACAGGGAAAGAAAGCCAATTTTTCTTACACGGGAATATATGTGCCAGCAGATAAAAGGCCAGCAGGAGAAGGGGAGGTACCCCTCCTTTCCCCCCTAATTCTGCTGTGCATGGAGAATAGCAAAATTAGCAGGGACACGGTATGGATCGCTGTCTTTCTATAGCCTACCTTCGTGTCTAGAGATTAGAAAAGGGAGCGGGAGCTGTCAGCTTGTACAGCAAACCCAACCTCTGGCTTCATTCATTCCCCTTCCCAATGAGACTTTTCTAATCCCCACCCCCACCCCCGCCCCAATCCGCCACCAACCCCTTCTGACTGCTCTGCATCCCCTCTTCTCCATCTTTACCCGCGGGAAGATCAATAAAGCCGCAGAGACAACAGCCCTCCGCTCCCACTCCGCTGATCAAGTGTGTGTTACAGAATTTCAAGTGCCTTCCTCAGATGCTTCACCTGTCAGCTCTCCTCTTCTTTATCCTAGTAGAAAAGACGGAAGAATATTTTTTAAACCTGGCTGAAAAGCAAAACTCAAAGGGTGTGTTTTTATTCATAAAGAAAAACGAAAATAATACTGAAGGATATGAAAGTGAAAATCCAATCGGCAGATAAGCACTAATCTTTCCATGACCTGCAAGCTCTGACCCTCCTATTATGCCCATAATAGAATTTTCAGAGCCTGAAGGGACAGTGGAGGTCACCTATCCAACCCCTTGACTTTAAAGAAGGAACCTGAGACCCAGGGAACAAAGGTGTCACCTAGAAACTACAGGCCTGACAATAACAGCATGTTTCTCCAGTGACATTATTTCATTTCTTATTTCTTAATTTTCATTATTCTTAATTTTGGGTGGAATGAAGTTACATAAAGAACTATATAAATTTATTAAATTTGTTAAAAGAGAATATGGAAAACCTGCTTAGTGTCCTTCTGTTTGACTGTTTTTCCCTAAAGATACTTGACAGGTCCAAAGCACTTTGTCTCTATAAAGTACTTTTGAGGGATCTAAGAAAGTAAGGGAAGAAAACAGAGGAGTTTTCAAACACATGAAGGATAACAAGTTATAAAGCTTTTACATTGGCATTTTGAAGGTATTGTACTTTCCCAAAGCTCTCTTAAAAGCTCACAACTAATTACCCTTCCCTTTAAAAATAAAGATTATAATAATTTTCTTACTCCTAGAAGTTAAGCTTCCAAGGGAACTCAGCTGAAGCCAACCAACTAGAAGAATCTGAAATGTAGAGTAGTTTCCCAGAGTACAATTGATTTGGGAGAAAAATCCTACTAAAACCAGAATTAATAGTCCTTATGAGTCCTATCTGTAGAGAATTATTCACCTTCTCTGGTCAATAAAACAACTGGAGCAAGATCAGACTCTATGGTCCTTTAAAGCTAACACGTAATAGTAAAGAAGCTTGGCAGCTTTGATGTCAGTGCAGCGACTGCCTGCCTGGAGACTTCTGGCAACTAAAAGCATTTTTTTTTTTTTAGCAATTTTAATCATAAAAAACATTTCATAAATTAAGTCAGGAGGATCTGAGTTCAAATTCAGTTTCATACACTTTCTAGATTGTGTGTGACCCTGACCCAGGCAATTTCTGTCAGCCTTAGTTTCCTTATCTGTAAAATTAGGACAACAACAGCTTTTATCTCCTAGAGTTATTGTGAGATTCAAATGAAGTAGTATTTGTAAAATGTTTAAAATGGCATGTCACATGATAGATGCTATATAAATGCTCTTCCTCCTCCTTCCCCTCCTTTCCTCCTCTTCCTTTCCTCTTCTCTTTTTCCTCCTCTTCTTCTTTTCCTGAGCCTCCCCCCTCTTCCTCTTCCTCCTCTTCCTCCTGGTCTTCCTGCCACTCCTTATTCTTATTGTTGTTGTTATTCCTGACCCCTTCATGCAAGGCAGGGTGTTCACTACCAATAAGGAGAGCATCTCATATCACTGGGCTTTGGGACAGGAATTATATTATGCTGCTGCTGCTATTGTGCAGTGAAAAGTAACACTGGACTGACTAATTCTGTGAGTTCTGATTGTGAATAAAACCTCACAAATCCCAGAGTTTAAAAAAATTAGAGGTTATCTAATTTATTTCATTTTATAGATGAGGATACTTGAGTCTCAGTAGAATTAAATGGCTTGCCTAAGTCATAGAGTTAGTAAGTGATAAAGACTGGCTTTGAACCCAGGGTAAAGCAAGCCAGTTTAGTTAAATAATAAGGTACTCTAAGGGTAAGATAGGAGGCAGCATGTGCCAGACCAGTCAAAACAGCAACACCACCTTAACTACTATTTCCTCTCAGGCACTGATGGAGACTGCCTGGGACCATGAGCCCAAATGTGTTGGGAATAATAGTGTCCTCTCTCCCTCTGCCTCCCCATCCAATACTGGACCAGATCTCACAGCTTCACTGAGAGGAGAAATCATTGTGAAGAAGGAGCTTACCTTCTTCACCAGCAATAACAATAGCTGCTACCTTAATAGCAACCATGATTGAATACACACAGGAACCCTGGGAGCAACATCACCACCCAGACCACCAATCCTGTTTTTGTTCTAACCTTTACAATTATTGCCCAAGGATGTAACTCTTGTGGACAAGGGAATAGACATCCTCACCAATTGACATCCAACAGGGAATATAAACTAGCCTATCTGAAACAGCAAAACACAATGAGAAGGAAACAGGAGGGAACATGTGCCAGTATGATTCAAAGCATCACTATGACCAACATATTCACTTCATCCTCTGAGGGAGATAGTCAAAGAGACAGCCAAGCTCTGAATCCAAGGGTCTTTGGAATAACAGTCCTTCTAGTCCAATGTCAAATCAAATGGTTTGACATTGGAAAATGAAAGGATTGGATTAAGTTTCTAAGGTCTCTTCCAGCCTTATAATTCTACCTCCTATGTCTATGGTATGAAATTATGCTGTTATCTGTCAGGCTTTCCAGCTATCCTATTCCACGTGGACAAACAGTAAACCATTAAGATGCATTGTTTTCTATAAGTTGCAACTAACTGCTGCTGCCATTTAATTCATATCAATCCTTTCTTAAAACCTGTCATAGACCCCATTACATTACATGTTATGAACAAATTTTCTATTTGTAAGCAGCAAACTTCTTTCATTTATTTATTTCTTCAATTCTTTAGTGTTAGTCATTATTGTTGTTATTATTTCCTTCTGTTCTTTCTATGTCCTAGCCAGTTTGGATTGCTCCCAGTCATTCAAAGGAAAAAATTACTCTCCTCATTCTGTGCCTTTTTCTTCTGTTGTTCAGGCTAGCAGAACATGGACTAGAGTTGAATTTATCCTAAGTTTGAACTGCAAACCTGCCATTCACCAGTTATATGACTTTGTTTAAGTTACTCAAACAATCTGGGCCGTAGTTTTCACATTTGTAAAATACAGTTAAGAATCCTTGCACCAGCTACCACACAAGATGGTTATGGGGATCAAATCCAATGATATCATTTATGGAAAAATGCTTTAAGCATTATGTAAATGTTATTATTCTCCCAGACTTTTCTCAAATGACAAGCATCAGATTCATCTTTCAATCAATATTGATATAAAACATTTACACTCAACATTAGTACATAATGTAAATACTTTCTATAATTGGTTTGACAATGTTTGTCCAGCTGCCCATTGTCCATGTCATTTTACATACTTGTTTTATTTTAAGTTGTAAGGTGCTTCAGGGCAAAAGTATTATGGTTATATCAGCTTGACTTTCATACCCAGAGCAGAATCACAAATAAGTAGCATTTCATAATTGCATAGTTTTTTATAATTTAAAAAATTTGTGGAAACTTTGCTATACACTTCATATTCAGCTCTAAACTGAGATGAATTACCTTGTGTTTCCAGCTTGCAAACAACAGCTGTTACAAGACCTCAGTCACACGAATACTACCCCTCTTCCCAAAGAAAAAAGGAATGGAGAAGACCAAAGAAGTGTTCTCAAAGACCCAACTGTCACTGACCATTTCTCTCTCTTCTTTTTTTCTTTTCATTACACAAAGCCAACATTGCAAGCCCTGTGATACAATCTGTGCCTAGGACTTCAAGTACCTTATAATTCAATGCACATGATGTTCCCCAGAGATAAACACAACAAAGGGAAGGTAAAACATACAGGATAAGCAACCTCTTTGCTCAGTAGCAACTTCTGTCCAAGATATTTTATATACTGATAGATTAGCTCAAGGGGCTAAGCTATTTAGTTCACTGCAAATCACAGTCTAGACAATTACCTTTTTTCATCCACTTGTTTTTTTCCTATTTGGATAGTTAAATCCAACTCACTTGAATGATTATGAATCTCATTTAAGAGCTCTGTCACGTTCTAGTACTTGATGCATCTAAAGGAACTCTTTTATCCATAAGAAATCCTTTTTTCCTTTTATATTCTGTACTGGATAATCTTCAGTGACAATAGCAAACACCTTTGGTGACTCCCTTATTCAATGTTTTATTTGTTATTAATAATCAAAAGTCATTGATGAAAGTTACTTCTATAAATCACTACTGATCAGAGAAATGCAAATTAAGACAACTCTGAGATACCACTACACACCTGTCAGATTGGCTAAGCTGACAGGAAAAAATAATGATGAATGTTGGAGGGGATGCGGGAAAACTGGGACACTGATGCATTGTTGGTGGAGTTGTGAACAAATCCAACCATTCTGGAGAGCAATCTGGAATTATGCCCAAAAAGTTATCAAACTGTGCATATCCTTTGATCCAGCAGTGCTACTACTGGGCTTATACCCCAAAGAGATACTAAAGAAGGGAAAGGGACCTATATGTGCCAAAATATTTGTGGCAGCCCTGTTTGTAGTGGCTAGAAACTGGAAATTGAATGGATGCCCATCAACTGGAGAATGGCTGGGTAAATTGTGGTATATGAATGTCATGGAATATTATTGTTCTGTAAGAAATGACCAGCAGGATGAATACAGAGGCTTGGAGAGACTTACATGAACTGATGCTAAGTGAAATGAGCAGAACCAGGAGATCATTATACACTTCAACAACGATATTGTATGAGCATGTATTCTGATGGAAGTGGATTTCTTTGACAAAGAGACCTGAGTTTCAATTGATAAATGATGGACAGAAGCAGCTACACCCAAATAAAGAACACTGGGAAACGAATGTGAACTATCTGCATTTTTGTTTTTCTTCCCGGGTTGTTTTTACCTTCTGAATCCAATTCTTCCTGTGCAACAAGAGAACTGTTTGGTTCTGCAAACATATATTGTATCTAGGATATACTGCAACATATCTAACATATATAGGACTGCTTGCCATCTGGGGGAGGGGGTGGAGGGAGGGAGGGGAAAAATCGGAACAGAAGCGAGTGCAAGGGATAATGTTGTAAAAAAATTACCCTGGCATGGATTCTGTCAATATAAAGTTATTATAAAATAAAATAAAATATATATAAAAAAAAAGAAAGAAACTTACTTCTATTTGGCTACATAGGAGAAGCCTGTTATAAGATATCCAGAGAAGGCTTTTTTAGAATACATACACATATTTAGAATATGCACATAAGCACATGCACATAAAAATATACAAGATACACAGTGTCCCAAAAGTCTTAATTGAGTTGAATAAAGAAGTAAAAATGCTATAAACCTGCAAAAAAATCATTTGAACATTTATTTAGGTTTCTTTTACACTTAGTTTTTTAAATTTTCACAAGATGGGGCATTGTCATTTTGCATTTTGTGTGCAACAATTTCTGGATGATACTTTCTCTGACTCCTGGATTAGGAAAGAAAGTTATTTTTCTTGGCTATCTTAGTCACCTGGTCTATTATCATTAGACTTTTTCTTGTGGAAAAAGCACAGTCTGAGAGGTAGGCACTGTGGTATACTTCAGGACTTTTTAAACTTTTCCCACTCTTTTGAACCCTTCTCACCAGAGAAATTTTTATGTTCTAAGTGTATAGATATATAAAATAAATATGTAAGTAAAATATTCACTGATAATAAATCATAATTTCATGACTCCTCCATATTCAGTTATATATATATATATAGGGTTGTGACCCATAGTTTAAGTAGCTAGGGTACAGTTGATAGCTTGATAACCTCAGAGAAAAGAAAACACATCTGAGAAATATTGATTATATTATCCTTAATAAGCCACTTAACTTCTTAAGGCCATCATGAAACTCCCTAAAATTTTAAATTTCATCTAATTTGTGAATCTGCTTCAACAAAGGGAATTTCCTATACCAATAAAATCACATGACTCAATTTTTTGGAAAAAAAAGTACGTGATCATCTGTGCCAATATTATTTGGATCAAGCTGAGATGAATCTAACTTAGAATATATTCTGCTCAATATCAATGTTATAGAATAGCATGAAATTAATATTAATTGAAATCCTTTAACCAGAATTGTATGATCAATGACATTAAAGATTTATGTAAATGTGGTAGGTTTATAAATGAATAGTAAAGGAGGCATTCCAACTGTGGTATATCTGGTAGTTTATATGTGGGCTTGAAATTTCTGACTGGTTACTTAAGTTCCTGACAACTATTTTTTTTTCTCATTGATTTTTATTTTCTTTTTTTTTCAATTACACGTAAAGATATTCAACATTCATTTTTGTAAGATTTTGAGTCCCAAATTTTTCTCCTCCCTATCTTAGTAGCTCAGCAAGTGATCTGAAATGTACAATCATTTTAAACATATTTCCAGATCAGTCATGTGAAAGAAAAATCAGAACAAAAGAGAAAAATCACTAGAAGGAAAAAAAAGGGGGGGGGGAGGAAAAATTATACTTCAGTCCGCATTCAGTCTCCATAGTTTTTCCTCTGGATGTAGATGGCATTTTCCATCCCAAGTCTATTGTAATTGTATTGGATTACTGTATTGCTGAGAAGAGCTAATTCTGTGATAGGTGATTATCACATAGTCTTGTTATTACTGTGTACAATGATCTCCTAATTCTGCTCACTTCACTAAGCATCAGTTCATTTAAGTCTTTACAAGCTTTTTCTAAAATCAACCTGCTCATCATTTCTTCTATAACAATAATATTCCATTACATTCAAATACCATAACTTATTCAACCATTCCCTAATTAATAGGCATCCATTCAATTTCCAGTTCCTTGCCACTACAGAAAGAGCTGCTATAAACATTTTTGCATATGTGGGTCTTTTCCCTCTTTTATTATCTCCTTGGGATACCAGCCCAGTAGTGGCACTGGTGAATCAAGGAGTATGCATAGTTTTATAGCCCTTTGGCTACAGTTGCAAATTTCTCTCTAGAATGGCTGAATCATTTTACAACTCCACCAACAATGCATTAGTGCCTGACCACTGTTTTAATGGGACACTACTAAGACTGATTGAAGCAAAACAGTTCATAAAGTGGACTCCAGATGAACTGGAGTATCAGGGACAAACCTTGCAAGACCCCACAAATAATCCTGGAAGGTTCAATTGGGAACCAAATATTGAAGAGAATTTGAATAAAGGATCACAGAGTAAGGAAACTGTTGGTTTTACCTGCTCTGGCTTCTTTTTTTAGGGATTGGATGTCTTCTTCTCCCTTTGTTGCATACTGGCAGTATCATGAAATCAAGAAGTTGATTCAACTTGTGCAAGAAAGTTTCTGAGATCCTTATATTTCAGATATGTGCTTTGACCATTTTCTTCTAATCTCCACTCCAATCTGGATCTTGGATCCTGCTTTCCACCTTCTTTTGGTTCTGGAGAAGAACCCATACAACTCCCATTATCATCCCACTGACTTGCCAGAGCAAAACACCCATCACTAATCATTTCTCTTTTTTGTGTTGCCTCCTTTAATTAGAATGTTAAGCTACTTGAGATAAGGGACTCATTCATTTTTGTGTGGCAGACTTCATTTCATTGCATTTTATTGTATTTTTTACACATTGAAGATTTGTGGCAACCCTCTATCAAGCCAGTCTATCAGCACCATTTTCCCAAAGGCGTGTGCTCACATTGTATCTCTTCATTTTGGTAAATCTAACAATGTTTCAAACTTTTTCATTATTATTATATCTGTTACAGTGATCTTTGATGTTACTATTGTAATTGTTTGGGGGGCACCATGAGCTGTGTCCATGTAGGATAGAGAGCTTAATTGATAAAAATTCTCTGTGTGTGTTCTGACTGCTCTACCCCCAACCTTTTCTGGTCCCTGTTCCTGAGACATAATAGTATTGAGATTTGACTAATTGATTCCTGCAATGGCCTTTAAGTGTTCAGGTGAAAGGAAGAGTTAATTGATATGGCAAACTTCTTTGTTTTCTTACTTTAGGAAACTACTACAGCCATCCCAACCTTCAGCAATCACTACTCTGATCAGTCACCAGCTATCAGTATTGAGGCAAGATTCTCCATCAGCAAAAAAGATTAGATTTGTTTAAGGTTCAAATGATGATTTTTTTTTTTTTACTTAATAATATACTTTAATTAAGATATGTACATTTTTAGACATAATATTTTTAGATATAATTTTTAGACATCATATAAATGTGCTCTTAACAGACATAACTTTTATATGCACTAGGGAAAATGTTCCTGTGCTTCACTTTTATCGCAATATTTATTGTAGTGGTCTGGAACAGAATCCACAACATCTCAGAGGGATGCTTGTATTGTTTAATACTTAGCACATAGTAAGCACTTTACACATTTTTTAATTTACTCACTCTTATTGAGGTGACTTAGCCTTAGCAAAGAAGTCTAATAAATCAATTATCCAATAATCATAAAGTTATTAAGAACCTACTCTGTGTCAGATGTGCCAAGCGCAGCAGAGACAACTACAAACTATGGAACAATGCTTTCCATCGACATAATTAAATTCTAATGAGAAAGCCATAGAGTACATATACAGTGTGTCTCAAAAATCAGTGAAGTTTTAAGCTATTAAAAATAACTTTGAATAGAAAAGAAGAGAATAAATATAAAGACATACAAAGTAGTTCAATACAAGGTAGTTTGGGAGGAACTACTAAAGTTTGTGATCAGAAAGCCTTCACATAGAGGCAAGCCCCTTGTATTTCAAATAATGACTGCTTGTTTCCCTTTAAAGTACCAGAAATCATCCCTTGTTCCAGTAGCATCTGGAGGTGGGAGTTTGTGTTAAGCCAGTAAATTTCCTAATTTCTTTTTCTACAGCTCAGAAACTAAAGAGAATGAGTGGAGAAATCTGACTTTCTTAGGGACTAGGGAATTACAATTGTAGCAATTGCTGCTACTGTGACTGTTACTGATGTTACCAAGCTTGACCAAAATCTATTTGATTTCACTAACATAAGAGGTCAAAAGGATGAAAAAGAAAAGAAAAGATGATCTGCCTATCTTTTCTTGGTTGGAAATACAGTGGCCAGGAAGTTGGCCTAATCCCAATACGGATCACCTGAAAGCTTTGAGTTGCTCTGTTTTTCTAGTTCATCCCTCCTTTAGCAGTTTGATGGTCCTCAGCAACCAGGATCTTGCCATATTGGTACAAGACTTGATATGGACACCCTAATGACTTTAGCCCTATTACAGATCAGAACTCCTGATATCAAGTGATCTATCAGCTTCAGCTTTTCTAGTAGCAGAAACTAGAGGAATAAGTTACTGGGTCAGGATAATTTTTTAAATGTGTTTGATATTTTTTGGCATTATTGTTGCTTCCCAATTACCACTTCCCTATACTTTTTAACATACACAGAACTCTTCCTTGTAAAAAAATATGTTAAGCAAAACAAACCAACACATTGACTTTGTCTTACTATATGTGCCTCATTGTAGCCCACCAATTCTCTACCAAAAAAAAGAAAAAAGAAAAGAAAAATATGCTTCATGATTAATCCTCCAACATCTGGCTTGGTTATTGAATTCAGAGTTCTGAAGTCTGCATCTTATTTTCTTTTCCTTTAATTATTTGTGTTTATTTATTGTCTAATTTTTTTTTCTTGGCTTAGTTTATTTTACTCTGTGTCCATTCATTTTAAGTTTCCCCAAATTCTCTATATTTGTATTCTATTATGTTCACATTCCACAATTTGTTTAGACATCCTCCCATTAATGGGCACTAAGGGTTTCCAGCACCATAAATTTAGAGCCAGAATGGATCTAGTCATCTAGTTCAACCTCCATATTTTCGGAAACCATATTTTAGAAAGGACATTTGGCAAGCTGGAGCACACCAAGAGATGGGTGATTTTTATAGTGAAGGAAATGGATCTACTATTAAAGTAGAACTGATATTTAGAACCAGGGATATTTAGATGGGAGCAAATGAGTGACATAATAACCATACTCAAGTATTTGAAGGAGAGAGAGATTGAACTTGTCATGCTTTATCCCTTAGGATAGAATGGGAAGTACTAGATGAAGGTTGTAGAGATATATATTTTGACTTAATGTAAGAAAAGATTTGAACAATTAGAATTATCCAAAAGTGGATAGCCTACTCCAGATAGTCTTCAAACAGAGACTAAATGACCACTTGTTTTCAGGATACCTATGTAGGTATAATTTGAACTAGATGGCCTCTGAAGTATCATATTACTTCAGTACCTTATGATCAAGGGGAAAGAGCTTTGAGTTGAACATAGAGTCATAGGACCTAAGGTGAACTTTAATGCAAGAGCTAGCTCCTGCAGTTATAATCCGTTAACTTGGACAAATTGTTTAATCTCTTTGGAGTTCAGTTTCCTTTTCTGTAAAATCCTTGTTTTGGTTTTGACTAAATGACTTCTAACATTCCTTCCAGTTCCAGATATATATTTTTCTGATCTGACTTTAAGAATCTTTCATTAAAAAACAACTGGATTTCATTGCATTGCAACTGAAAGAAGATCCATTTTTGTTTGTTTGCTTTTGTTGTTGAGAAACAAGATATAGTAAACGAATAGTAAAACAGACATCAGAAGACCTGAATTTTGAGTCCAATCACCATCACTTACTAGCTGTAACATACAAAACATTTAACCCCTCTGTTCCTCATTTTCTTATCTTAAAAATGAAAATAATGATATTCATTTCATCTCCTTCACTGATGCTCATAAACAGATAGGGATTTCCTTGGAATGGGAAATTTCCTCTACCTGTACAAGTCAACAATTTATAAACCTGGAGAGTGTCTTAAAGCACCGAGAGATTAAATAATTTACCACACAGTCAGTATGGTGGAAATTGAATCTTAGGCTCCCTGATTTTGAGGCAAGCTCTCTAATCTACTATATCCCACAGCCTCAGGTCATAAAATGACAGATAAATATAATTTATTATCATAGAATGGCTTCATGTAAATTTAGCACTGGACTTTGAGCCAAAAAGTCTGCATTTAAAAATGGACATCAAAAAAACACAAATTTTGTGAACTTCTATTTTCTCAACTGCAATATGAAGACGATGATATATGTATTGTCCAATTCTCAAAAAAGGGTATATGAGATATTCAGGAAATACTGAGGACTTATCAAATCCTTTTCAGGGTTGCTTATCTACCTTTGATATCTACTTCTGATCCAGTTTCCATCTGTGATTCCAAGAAGTTGTAGTATGTACAGTAGCCAACTCAGGTAGAACCATCTCAACAGATGGGCTTTATCAGATTGATGATAACTAATGGGCCTCAAAACCACCAGTGAGTTAGGGGATTGTCTACTTCAAGTATGGAAATACTACCCCAGTAGAATTAACAGATTGAGAACAATTTGTTCAACAATGATGAAGGTGGCTCAAGCAAATGCTTGGAGAGCTGAGAGCTTGGACAGATATTGAAAATGCCAAAATCATCCACTATATCCTGAGCCATAGCCACTTATCTTGACTTTTGTCTTGCTGTTGGACTTCCATGACTCTGGAAAAGAGTGAGACTGATGATTTTGAGTAACTCTGCCTCACTTAAATCTAAATCAAGTCAAGACATCACTCTATAATGTCATCAGTGTTTTTTGAAAACAAAAAAGAAAAAGTTCAGCATTGTTTCTAAGGAAAATATTTTGTAAACTGCAAATAATAGGGATTTATTATTTTCACTCTTTTTCATCTCCCTCTCATTTGCAAATGCAGTACCTTAATATTGGAGCTGTCCACTTATTAAAAGAAATTCTTTATATATATATATATATATATAATATATATATATATATAATTTCTTCATTAAATTTAAATTTAAAATGTGAACTTGACTTGTCCATCAGAGGCTTGTCAACAGGCAGTCAATGTTGGAAATGATGTTATATCCAGGAACTATTTAAAGAAGATGAGTGGGTGGATTTGAAAGAAGTCAACCTTTCTTCTTCTGAAAAGGACACCCTCAGCTGTAAATGGGAGTATGGGAGGTGGTACAGGAAAGAGCAGCAGAGAAAGAAGGAACAATTTTTACCATTTAAAAGTGGCATCCCTTTATATTAAAGTCTCACTGTTTAAGGTTAAAAATTAAATATGTTGCTTCTCTCAACGCAGGTTTCTCTGGAAGAAGAGGTTATAGGAACTCTCCACTAGGCTAAGAAAAAAGAAGCAGAGTAAAGTGTAGAACAGGAAATTGGCTTGAATCTAGTCACTGAGTGGGTAAGGCAATAAAAGGTCTTATGTAATGTAAGAACAGAGAAAAGTGTGATTCAAGGTTAAGCTATTCTATGCCGTCATTTTTGTTTGAAGTTTTGTCTGAGACTGAGGTCCATGATAAATAAACAATGTACAGTAGTTGTGAGGAGAACTATCATTTGTCCTTTTCCTATCTAAGTTTGTTCCTCTGTTAAATGGATTCTAATAGTTCTATTATTGAGATAGCTCAATGATTTATTCAATGGATAGAATGCTGGACCTGGAGTCAAGAAAGTGAGGAGAAAGAGAAATAAAGGAGGCCAGATGTCTGAAAACTACCCCAAGATAATCCCAAATTCACTATATTAGATTAAATGTAATAGCACTTTTCTTCTAAAAAGTTCAGCACAGCTATTTATAGCATCTAATTTATCCTCAGCTCACACAATGAACACTCAGCTGCTGATGACAGACTGACAAATTTACTTATGAGGGAGGTAAAGACTGCATTGCTGCTCATATTTTGCAGATAAAGAAAGTCAGTAATAATGAGGTTATATGATTTGTCTTTGATCTTTCAATTAGTGGCACAAAACTTCACATATGTTCAAGTTAGTGGGGTTTTTTTTAAGTTCATTCAAAGAAAATGTACAATATCTTTGTGTCTATAATGTAGACCCTCTTTGGAAAGCTTCATTGTCCATTACTTTTACAAAATCACTTAAAGCTTTGGGTCAAATTTTCCATCTGTTAAATAATAGCAATGCCATTTTAAATTATTTCTAAACTGATGGAAGTACTAAAGGTTTTCTAAAGTCTCTTCCACTTTTATCATTTTGAGATGTCAAATAACATATATGTCCACATATGAATATTCTTCAAAAGACCATAAATTTATAAGTGGAAGAAAACTTGGAGGACATCCTTGCTGACCCCTTTCATTTTATAGTTAACCTTTTTAAGGTTAACTGATTTGTCCAATACCATTGGAATAGTAAGTAGTAAATGTTAGTGGCAGAAATCCAGCCAGGTCCCCTGACTCTAAATGCATCATTCCTTAAGTGCCTAGTGCTATATTCACATGATAAGAGCAGTAACAATTGATGCTTATATAATGTTTTATGGTTTGTTGAGTACTTTATATGCATTAATCACACATACATACATATTTCAGTACTTCAAAAATCAATCAACCAACAAACATTTATTAAGTACTTATATTCCATACTTATAATTGCTGGGGTTAAAAAAAAAAAAAAGCAAAACAAGTTCTTGCTCTCAGAGAATTCATGATTTACATCATGTTTTCAAGGTGCTACATATATATATACATACACATACACATATGTATAATTTCATTTGGTCTGTCACAGCAACCTTAGAAGATAGGGGCTATCCCCATTTTGTTGCTCTTTTTCACTTATTTTTAATCATGTCCATCTCTTTGTGACATCATTTTGAGTTTTCTTGACAAAGATATTGCAGTAGTTTGCTGTTTCCTTCTCCAGATCATTTTATAAATGAAGAAACTGAGGCAAACAGGATTAAGTGATTTGCCCAAGGCCACACAGCTGAGGCTGGATTTGAACGTGTCTTCCTCATTTCAAGTTCATTGTTCTAACCACTAAGCACCACACTGCTATTAAAAAAAAAATTGTGATTTGATTCAGAAGTACCATCTTCAAAGAGACAGTCTTTCCAAAGATGTAGCCCCTTGAGTTGCCTTTGATCTCTGAAAAGTTCAATCAACTTCTTTAAGATCAAGTTCTGAATTAAACTTTTTTCAGCCTCTCCAAATTCATGACTTTGTAGAAAATTTCTTGATAATGATCTTTTTCAAAATTAGTTATGCAAACGGTTTGGACATGTATACTTATTTTGTATTCAATTTATACTTTAATATATTTAACATGTATTAATCATCCTGGCATCTAGGGGAGGGGGCGAGGGGAAGGAGGGTAAAAATTGGAACAAAAGGTTGGCAATTGTCAATGCTATAAAATTACCCATGCATATAACTTGTAAATAAAAAGCTATTAAAAATTAAAAAAAAAAAAGAAATTAGTTATGCACTTAGCTATGTCTTGGGCAGCAGCATGTTTGCAGGAACTAAATGAATTACCTGCTTCATGGAAACTTTCATTCCTTTGACATAGCTATCCATGCTGTGATGAAATTTTATACTGAAATTTTAGTGGACATTATACATACACATACACACATATACATACATACATATTGAAATATATATAATATAAATAAAACATGCAAATTAATATGCAGATATACATATTCAATACAAATATGAACACATATCCACATGCACAGTTCAATGCATGTGTGTCCATATGGATAAGTACTAACATATATGCATAAGCATATATACATGTATACATACCTATATGCAGATTTCTTATTCATATGCAAAAAAGTAAAAGGAATGGACTGATTACCCAGAACCTTTTTTAAAAGCTATGTTGGCTATGAATGCTCTAGTCATAGTGGATAGATGACCAGATGCAGAATTGGAAAGACCTGGATTCAAGTGCTAACACTGACACATCAGCAATCACATGACCAACTCAGTGCCCCAAATAATTCCCTAAAACTCTGATGAGCCAGTAATTTGCACCATTAGTAGGAGTTACACACAGGAAGCTTCCTAAACAGATGAAAACAATTCAGTGAGAAGGAACTGCTCCTCCCCTAGAGAAAAAAAAACAAAAACAAAATAGACAATCTTGGTTAAAGCTGAAGTACAAAAAATTACAAAATAACTAACTTAAAAGAGAAATAGAACTAGAATGTCCCAAAAGGCTGAATGTAGTTTAAATTTTAATTGCATGGAGACTTTTGGGATGTGTGTATATTTATATATATATTTATTTATTTATAGTTAAATACTATATATTTCTCTTACTGTACCAAATTATCTATTAAAACATATATTTAGTATACTTATATAAATCATGCAATATAGAAAATATATAATATAGTAAAACACATAAATGGATATATGTATATATATATGCATAGGAACTTTGGAAGTAACTTAATATATATGTATATATATATGTGTATATATGTATCTATATGCATATATCTTGCATTGAATGAGAAAATATCATTCATTTAAAAGTGACATAGAAAGAAGTGGAATATATATATGATAACTATATCATAGGAAGTAGAGTATTCATTCAACTAACATTTAATGAACACATGTGCAGCAGAGTAGTACCAAATTCCCTAGACTATTATTTAAGGCCTTTTATGGGTTTGTATCTTCAATCTTAATTTCAACTATTCTTACAGTACCCTATGCTCACTTTAGTTTAATCCAATCCAAATTGATCTAATTCAGTATTATAAACACATTAAATGCTTACTATAAGCAAGGATTTCTCTTAAATCCTACTGGACCACTGAATGTATTTAGGATTTTTCCTTTGCCTAGATCTTTTTGTATTTTGTACCATAATCATTGCTAGCTTTTATATAGCAATATAAATTTATTATTCCAAACAGTTTTAATATTCTTTAGTCATAATCCCTTTGGTTTCTATTAAATTGCCTACTAAAGAATTACAAAACTCCTTAAAATCCAGGATAAAAATCTTCAGAAAAAATACACAGATGGACAAATGCCACATGGATAAGAAAGTACAGAGGGACTATGATTGGCACCAATTCAGGGGTAGGCATGCCAGTGAAATCACTCAACCAGGAGTGGGGAGTATTCCCAACCGACTCAGGAAGCTTTCACAATATCTATAGTTCTGACTGTTGACTGCATCTCAACAAAAGAGTTCCTTTCCTGTCATCTTTTTAAAAAGCAAAAACTTAAAACAGCCATTAAAAATCAAACTGATATTCACATTTCATAAATCTTTTAAGAAAATGCCAGAAAAACACATTCTGTCTCATTAACATGATCAAGAGGAATATTAAGCAATATTCAAAGGGAATACATTTAATTTAATGTTAAAAAGTAATTTCCCTATTTACATGAAATCAGTTAAGGTCCTAAATCAAAATCTATAATCTAATTTATTTCAAAAATAGCAGGGAGGAAAAAGCAACTGAATGGAATTTCATTAAAGTAAAGCCAAGAGGGAGTAATTGTCATAAAATGATCACACCCTGCTCTATATTATGTCCTGATTTATAGCATTCCAGGGATTAAAATCATTTCTGCCTTGAAACCATTTTGTTCAATTACCACAGTGGCTTGCACAAACATTGAGATTCTTTTTTGATTTTGAGGCAAAGGCATTCTTCTCTTGTGTGACCTGAAGAATCAGGCCAGATTTCAGATAATAGCACTATCCCATATAGGAAAACATGTCACCCTAAATGAGATAGTGCTGGGAATGGAAAATATGATCTGGATAATTCAGTATAAGAAAACTGCCTTAGGCCTAGAATGACTGGATAATGGAGGGAAAAGTGAAGACATTTTCATTGGGAAGAATAGCGGAAGGATTTGAATGTTCCAATAGTGTCATCAGTTCAGCACCTCCATTCTGTAATGGAAATAACTCTACAGATAGTGTTACTATAGTATTCAAGAATGGTTTGGAACCACATGATGTAAGATTTAAGGTTGGAAGGGCCCATAAAAGTTATAAAGTGGTTTGCCAATTTTTATTGCTTCCTCTAGAATTGCAATTTTATCCTTAGAGAAAACAGGTATAGAAACTCTTGATGTAAGTCAGAATTGTCTGTAACTTTGCAAATATCAAGTGTATATACTTATCTATTATTAATATTATTATTAGTAGCAGTAGCAGCAGCAGCAGCAGCAGCAATAGTAGAAGTAGTGGAGGAAAGAGCCTTGAATTTGGATCTTGAAGATCCAAATCCTTCCCTGCCTTTTACTACCTATGTGATTGGGAAAATAATTTAATTTCTCTAAGTTTCTATAAAAAGAAGGGTTTAGGCTACATTCAATTGATTTCTAAGGTCTTTTCTAGCTCAAAAATCCCATAAACCCAGTATTCTTTCCTTTGCTTTGTGTTTTTCATTTATTTAGGATACATGATTTACCTATAGAATACAGTTCTTCTCTGCTCTCAATCCTTTTTAACAGCTGAGCCCTACTCATTGGAAAGGCATGAAGTTCAGGCCTTAACCTAGCAATCAACCTCTATTACAACAGCTTTCCTCCCTTCCCTATACCCACCCATCCTCCTTCTTCAACCATTCCACATAGCTAGGCTGGCTGAACAGGTTTACAAACCATATTAAAACACATACATACACATAGACGTAGACATACACATGAAAACACTTGCTAAAGGCTGCTAAAATCAAATATAAACCTTATACTTATGACTGGCTGCAACCTTAATGATTTAGTCTCCTGAATGTCTGGTATGATAAGAATTTTAAATAATAATAACAATGATAATAATAATGTTGTGAAACTGAATGCATGTATATCCCATACAGGGAACTAGTAATGTCTTTTACTGATACTACCAGAACCATCTCTTCCACTTTGCACAAATATTAGCATTCAGCGAAGTAGATTTCAAATTTCTATCTCTCTATCCTGTTCTAGACTCTGTAAGATGTTTTGAGGGAAAGCATGTTATAAATAGGATTTAGGCCCTAGACAATTAGAGAGTAGACAAATGCTACTAACTACCTATGTGACTTTTATTTCTCTCCTTTAGGCATCAGTGCCTTATCTGTAAAATAAAGAGCCTGGACTAGATGTTCCGTAAGGTCCTTTCCTGAGCTGAGCTAGAATTGCTGTCCATTTTGCTTCTTTAGACAAGAATACCAACTTTAGCTCAGGAAAGTATAATCATTTTTTACACATTTCCATATAATCATGCTGGGGCAGAAAAATCATGACAAAAGGTGAAAACTACAAGGAAAAAAAAGAGGAAAAAAGAGGTGGAAACAAGATCCAAATTCAGTCTCCATAATTCTCTTTCTGGATACGGATGGCATTTTCCATCTCATGTTTATTGGAATTGCTTTGGATAACTGTATTGCTGAGAGGAGCTAACTATCGTGGTTGATTATCATACAATGTTGCTGTTGCTGTGTACAGCATTTTCCTGGTTGTGCTCACTTCACTCAGCATCAGTTCATGTAAGTCTTCTCAGGCTTTTCTAAAATCAGCCTGGTCATCATTTCTTATGAGCTATAATATTCCATCACTTTCATATACCATAATTTATTCAGTCATTCCCCACATAATGGGCATTCACTCATTTTCCAATTCTTTGCCATCACAAAAAAATCTGCTACAAACATTTTTGTACATGTGGGATTTCCCCCCCTCTTTTATGATCTCTGGGATACAGACCCCGGAAAGATACTGCTGGATGAAAAGGTTTGCCCAGTTTTATAGCAATTTGGGCATAGTTCCAAATTGCTCTTCAAAATGGTTGGATCAGTTCACAATTTTACTAACAATGCTTTAGTGTCCCAGTTCAGAAACATTTCTTTATCTCTGTAATTGTGGTACTATCTTCTACTTCTCCTTAGAATGGAAGTGAAAGAAGGCCAAAATCTCCCACTGCACCCAGGGCCATCTCCAATTGTCTTGATCTATATCTGGTCACTGGACCCACATGATCCAGAGGATGTCAGGGCATCACCTCCCTGATGTTATGATTATCTTCTAGAAGGAAGGACAAATAACAACCTTTGTGAGTAAAAGCTGAGGACCACTGAGGACCAGACAACACAGCTAACTTCCTCACTTCCTCCCTCCCTCCTTTCTTTCTTTTTTTCTTTCTTTCTTTCCCCTTCTCTGCTTGCCTTCCTTCCTCCTTCCCTCCCTCTCTTCCTTCCTTCCTCTTCTTTCTTTTCCTTTCTTTTTTTCTCTTTCTCTCCTTTTTTTGACTAGATAAAAGGCTGTTCTTTGCCTCATTTCTTTCTTACCTAGGCTTAAAAACTGAATGGCCTTTGCCTAGGTCAAACCTGTTGCTTAAACTTTTGCTTAAAAATACCAAGGCAGAACTGCATTCAGAATCATATCTAGTCATCCTGTTCTGTATCTGGCTATTGGACCCAGATGACTTTGGAAGAGAAAATGAAGCTAGTGACCTTGCAAGTTCTCTCTCACTCAAATCCAATTCACTTTCATATCATAGTATTACTTTCCTGTGTCAGTCATCTTCAAGAAGGAAGAAGAAGAATAGAAGTTTAAGAATGGCATGTTTGATTTAATCAACTCCACACCCATCAAAAGTGAATGGGAAACTTCTTAACCAATCAATTTCAATTGTTGATTTTGGATTGTATGAAAATTTTTGAATGTTTGATGTTTGATGACTTGAAATGATTCCAGAAAAGGAGTCTCTTCTAATTGTCTGGGAGTGGTCATTATGTCCTTCTGGGTCCTGTATAACAGCAACTTGAATGAGATGATTCCAGAAATTGGAGCAAGTTTGGTTGAAGTAAGTAGATATTGGGATGGCTAAGGATACTATAGAGCTTACATGGATTACATAAGTAACTTCACTGAGGACAGGGACAGTTCTTTGTTTTGTCTTTATATTTTCATTACTTAGCACAATTTCTTTTATATAGTAGATACTTTAAAAAAAAATGTTTGTTGCTTGAATTGGAGAAGTATTCTACACGAGTGAAAAAGCATTGATTAAATCCTTCCTATGTCCCAAACATTGTGCTAAGAAATGAGGAGATGAGTACAGAAGCAAAGGTAGTCCCTGCCTTCAAGGAACTTATATTCTAATGGGAGGGACACAACATAAGTAGAGATATGTGACCGGAGGTTTTGACCTACAAAAGTTATAGGAATGATTAGTAGTGCTATAAGGAAATAAACCTAAGTCATGCCTTCCAATAACAATGATTTAATCAATTTTATCATGATTCTGGAAGTTGAGAGTGGGGAATAACATGAAGCATGACTGGAGTTAGCCCAAAATATTGGGCCAGGTGAGACTACTACCAATAAGGACAGTGGGCTTCAGAGAAGGAGCTTCAGAGATGGACAAGGTTAATACATACAGGGCATGAGTTTTGGTGCAGCAGAAAACTTAATGAAGAGCCTAGGGAGCAAGGAACAAAGTGAAGCATTGTCTAAGTCTTTTTTAAAAACATTGTCTTCAACAATTCACTCCTTTACCCCCCTCCCCATCCCACCTTTGTCTCTGTCTCTATTTGTCTATCTGTCTCTCATAGAACTCTTTTGCAATGAGAAGTTTTTTAAAAGACAAATTTCTTGTTCCTCATTCCACATTTTGGATCCATTCCATGTCCACTTTCTTAGTTGTTTTCTTGACTTCCAATAGTTCAAAATATTTTATATCTTATGTCTATGCCTGATCCTTTATTCCCCACTATACATCAGAATCCTAGATGGACTAGTTTCCATAAGCAATATCCTCCCCCACCCCTTTTCAAATCTATCTTTTCTTCCTCTATCTAGTCACTCCACCCATATACAAAATTTCTTTCTATCTTAGTTTTTTTTCCTTTAGGGACTTTCTTCTGTAGTTTTCAAGGAAATAATATTTGGATCCCATACTTAATGAGAATTGAATAAGGGACAAAGGTGAGAATAAATTGTTTTCCCAAATAATTTTCTTTTAATAATATCATGGGATCATAGATTGAGGACTGAAGGAATCTTAAAAGTCATTTAGCTTAACCAAATCCATCATTTTAAAGGTGAGGAGTCCCAGAGAACTGAAGTGAATTCCTGAAAGAGCTGGGATTTCTCCCTATGTCAGATTCTGAGTGAAAATACTATGACTCTTCTCTTTCTTGCATGTTATGAAGCGGCCTAAGTAACAATTAGTAGAGTCAGGATTTTAATCCAGGTCCTCCCATTCTAAAGGCAGAGCTCTTTCCACTCCATCTTGCTGACACAGTAATCCCCAATAGGATATTAATGACCTGAGTTTGAGATAACTAAATCTGGGACAGTGTAGAGAAGAAAATACTGAATTTGGCATCAGGGGACTGCATATTTAAATTGGCTTACTACCTGTTTAACTGTAGTATATCATTGGCCCTCTCAGAGCCTTTATTTCCTTTTCTCTAAAATGGGGGATGATGATACTTGTACAATCTGACCCAAAAAGTTTCTGTGGGGAAAACATTTGCAAATCTTTAAAATATCTTACTGATTTTGTCTTTTCAAGGATGCTACTTAAAAAAAAAAAAAACCAACAAAAAAAAAAAACTTTGAAGTCAAAGGTATCTCAGAGATGAATTAGTCCAACTTTCTACCTAAATGCTGAATTGCTGATGTGATAATGGATTTTCTACCTCTCCTTGAATAACTCCAGTGGCAGAGGATTTACCATATCACAAAGCAGCTCTTGCCACTTTCAGACAGCTTTCATTGTTAGGGAGTTCTTCATTATAAGGAGCTGAATTTTTCTGTGGATTCCAAACACACTCCAATCCATCAAAAACTGTAATTTCATTTCTGTGGGAATATCTTCTATTGACAATCAATTGGGTTAGGAGAGAAGGAAGCCCTCAAATAGCATCCTTGTTGCAGGGACTAATTATGGTCCACCCTTGTGAGTGCCTTGAAGCTAAATCTTAGTCCCTCCCTGTAATAATAGCTGGCATTTATATAGTACCTTAAGGTTTGCAAAGCATTTTATAAATCCATAACTCATTTTATCCTCACAACAATCCTGGGAGGTAGGCACTATTTTTATCCCCATTTTACAAATAAGGAAACTGAGGCAGGAAGAAGTTAAATGACTTGCCCAGGATCAACAAATAAAATAAATGTCTAATGTCATTCCTATCAGTCTTTTCTTATAACACAGTACAATAGAAAAAAACCCTATTATGGGAGGCAGGAGACTGAGGTTATTGTCTCAATTCTGTCACTTAGGATGAGCAAAGCACTTCCTCTCTTTGGGTTTCCCTTTCCTTATCTATAAAATAAGTAGGATGGACTACATGGTTATCTAGGGTTGGTCTCTTCCAGCCCTAAAATTCTATGATGACTTTTCTTCCTTAATTGGTACCATTCCTCCCCTCAGGTACAAAGTGTCCTCATGCTCTCTCCTCCCTATCCTTATCACAATCTATTGTCTGGATCAGAAATTTATATACATTAAAATTTAAATGACTGATAAGTCTCAATGAAGGGATTTTCTCTCTCCAAAATAAAGTGCAAAGTCTTAAGGCAAAATATCTCAGGGTAGAAATGGAACATCAGCCAGTTGCAGAAGGAAGATGAATGGCAAATTACTATAAAGAGGAAGAATACTGGACTTGATCCTGAAAGATCTGAATTTGAATCCTTCTTAACCATGTGACTAAGTCATTGCTCTACGTTACCTTATTTGTGAATTGTGGATGGTAATACCTGTACTGTATACCTCATGGGGTTGTTGAGTAGATGGAATGAGATAAAAAGTGTTTTGTAGACACAAAATGTCATATTTATAAGCTTATAAATATATCTTAATATAAAATAGTATATAAGTGTATTGAGCTTCTCTCTAAATAAGGTATTCTTTGTAAAAAGCAACATATTGTAGGGGGGAGAACATGAAACTTCAAGACAAGATTTATCTTCAAGTTCATTTTCTGCCACTTATGAGCAGTATAATGGTGGACAAATCATTTCTCCCTAAATTTCAGTTTTCTTATCTATAAAATGGGCATACCTTTGCATGATCTAACCACAGTTGTCTGATTCTCTGACCCCATTTGGGGTTTTCTTGATAAAATACTGGAGTGGTTTTCCATTTCCTTTTCTAGCTCATTTTACAGATGAGGAACTAAGGCAAATAGGATTACATAACTTGCCTAAAGTCCCACAGCTGGTTAAGTATTTGAAGATAGATTTGAATTCATCTTGAGTTGAGCTCATCTGAGCCTTGTCTCAGAAATACAAGGGAGACTTTTGGAGCATGCCCCAAGTCCCCATTACATAAGGATCAAATGAGACTATATATGTTCTTTGTAACTGTAAAATACTAAGTAAAATGTCAGTTATTTCAGCCAAGAGTCTTCCCAAAAGGCCACATAAGCTACACAGAAATAAACATTGGCCTGAATTATCTATCTGCTCCTGAGGCTAGCCCTGTCTGTACATTTCAGACTTTAGGTCTTTACTGTTTTGAAATTCTGTTCAGAAAAAAATAAAAAGCCCAAGAAAATCATTAAACCCCACATGATTCAGAAAGTCTATAGTGTGCTGGAGACACCACATGAATATAAGATATTGTTAAGCCAAGTAAAAAGATGTGCTTCTGAGCAGTTCTATAGGAATTGATCGCAATGTTCCATAACATTTAGTCCATGATATCCCAGGGAGCACTGGAGGTAGAGAACAAGGTTCTTTCTGGGAACTCCTTGACTTTTTTTTTTTCCTGATAGAAAAAAGTCCTCCAGAATACTTCCACATAATATATAAAGTATATATCATTATATATAGATCTATGCATACATATAGGTATATGTGTATATATACACACATATGTTGTTGCTCCTGTTGTAATGTAAGTTTCTCAGAAAGTTTATATTTTTGTAGAAGGAATTTCCATGGGAATTTCTGGCAGTTGCTTTTAGAAATAGGCAATCAATTAAAAACACAGCCTCATAAATGAAATGTTCAATATCAGATATGGCGACTTGATAATCATAAGGAAAACAATAAATCTGATATTTCTAGCACCTTGCTTTCATTTTTTATTTTTATCTTTCCAACAATTCTGTGAGGTGGGTATTCTAAGAATGGTTTTGTGAAATAGTTATCTGACTTGATTTCATCAATACCTGTGGATTCTTAGAGAAGACCCTTCTCCTCAGTAGAACTCAGTATCCTTATCTGTGAAATTGAGGAAATAGACTAGAGGATTAGATAATTTATCTGTGACTCTATGATTCCAAGATTTAAGGATATTTCATATTCTTCTACAAAAATATAAACTTTCTGAGAAACTTACATTCCAACAAGAGCAACAACACGTGTATGTGTGTCTGTGTGTATATATATATATACACATATATATACATATATATATACACTCACATATACCTATATGTATGCATATATCTATATATAATGATATATACTTTATATATCATTTAATATGTAAATACTACATAACACGTAAAAAATAGTTACTTGGGATCCAGCTTCTTAAAGTATGAGTCACAGCCCTACATATGGGGTTTCATAACTGAATGTGGGGGGTCACAAAATTGTGATTTATTATCAGTAAATGTTTGATTTATATACAGATATATCCAGGGTCATATGAAAATTTCTTGAGTAAAAAGGGATCACAAGTAGTTTAAGAAGTCCTGACTTAAGAAATGATTATAATGGTCCAGGCAGAGTTGATGAGGATATGAACCAGAAAAGACAGCTAAATCCATTTAGTTTTGTTGTCTATCTTCCTTGGGATAGGAGGCACATAGAGCTAAACCAAATAAGTTGATTACTAGGAAAGTAAGGTACTTTCCAATTTTTTGAACTAATGCCAGATGTACAGGGAGTTATCAACACCATACTCATGTCCTAGAAAAGGGTGGTTCTACATTAGTCTAGGGTGGTTTTGAACCTACCCCAAAATAGGTTGTGAATTTGTCCCCAAGGTGATTAAGGAGCTGAATATCCCTTTGCTTCCTTCTTCCCTTTCCCTCCAGAGGCATGGTTCACTCTTGGGAGGCAGTGGTGTAGCCAGGTATATGGTCATTTAAAATGTTGAAATTGCCTCAGACTTAGAGTCTATTGATTTTAGGTATAAATCCTGGCTCTGACACCAGATATGTGTCCTGAGATTCGGGTTTTTTCACTTTAAATAACTAACTTTTATATAGCACTTTAAAGTTAATACTTTCCAAAGTTTAAAGTGCTATATGAAAGCTAGTTATTATTATTTACTTGTTGCTATTGAATCACTTCAATTGTATCTAACTTTTCATGATCCCATTTGGAGTTATGCTGGCAAAGATACTGAATTGGTTTGCCATTTCCTTCTCCAGCTAATTTTGCAGAAGAGAAAACTAAGGCAAACAGGTTAAGTGACTTGTTCAGTCATATATTATTTTACTTTCTCTTCCTCCTCCTCCTCCTCCTTCTCTTCTTCTTCCTCCTCCTCCTCCTCCTTCTCCTTCTTCTTTTTTTGTCCTTCTCTTCCTCTTTCTATTTCTATTTCTTCTTCTCTTTTTCTTCTTTTTTCTTTTTTCTTTTCTTCTCTTTTTCTTCCTCCTTCCTCTTCTTTTCCTTTTCCTCCTCATCCTCCTTTTCTTTCTCCTCTTTCTCCTCCTCCTATTATTACTTCTTCTTTTCCTCCTCTCCTTCCTACTTCTTTTCATCATCATCCTCCTTTTCCTTCTCCTCTTTCTCCTCCTCCTATTACTTCTTCTTTTCCTCCTCTCCCTCCTACTTCTTTTCATCATCATCCTCCTTTTCCTTCTTTCGCCTCCTTCTTCTCTTTGTCTTCCTCCTCCTTTTCTTTCTCTCTCTCCTCCTACTTTTCCTTCTCTTTCTCCTCTTCTTACTTCCATCACTACTTCTTCTTCTTGTCCTTTTTTTCCTCCTCCTATTTTTCCTCCTTCTTCTACTATTCTTCCTCTTCCTTCTCCTCTTCCTACTACTACTGATGCTGCTGCTACTACTACTACTACTACTTCTTCTCTTCTTCCTCCTTCTCCTCTTCCTCCTCCTCCTTCATCTTCTAACTACTACTTCTACTTTTACTACAATCAACTCAGAATCTTATCTGTGTGCATTCTCTCTCTACCTGGGTGAGTCAGTCAACAATCATTTATTAAACACCTATTCCATTCCAGACATTGTGCTAAGCACTGGGGATACAAAGAAAGACAAAAATGGTCTCTGCTTTCCAGGAGTTCACATTTAAATGGAATAATAATCATCATTTGCATAGCACCTTAATTGAAAAGCACTTTACAAATACATTTTATCCTTATCAGCTCTGGGAGGTAAACACTATTATTATCCTTATTTTAGAAAATTGAAGGCAAGCACAGATGAAGTGAATGATTCAGTGTCTGAGACCAAATTTGAGCCCTGCTATCCACTACACCAGCTCACTGCTTCTAAAGTGCCTTTTTATTCATATCTACATGATCCCCATCAATCTTCCATACAGATTTAGGTGGTGGTGTGATGCATAAAAGGCTGAGCTTCAAGTCAGGAAGACCTTAGATGACTTACTAGCTGTGTAACCCCTGAGCAAGTCACTTAATTTCTGTCTGCCTCAGTTTCCTCATATATAAAATGAGAGGGTTGGACTACATTACCTCTAAGGTCCTTTGCAGATCCAAATCTCATATTGGGATGATGACTTATGGATTAGGAAGAGTATTTGGGCAGCTTTATGTGAAGGATGGATTAAAGGACTCTTGCAATAATTTTTTTGGTTGATACCAGTGAAGCACTTGGAATGTTCATCTGATTAATGCTGCATGACTCACCCATCTCTTTTGCTGGTCATCCCTGTCATGGACTTATAGATTCAGAGATTTTCGAAATCATGTGGCCCAATGAGGCCACAAATAAGGAAACTGAAACCAGAGTAGGAAAGAAGATTGCTAAAGTCACATCCGAAGTGAGTAGCTGAGCTAGGATTGAATGTGGGTTATCTACAGCAACTCCTAGACAATTTTGACTATGAGATACTATTTTTCACCATCTCATATTATTATTTTAAAAAATTATTTCTGGCTATCATCTCATTCAAAATATAACATGGATTATTTTGGTTGCACCTGCAAACTATTCTCCATTCCTCAAGGAGCTCATATTCTATTAGGGGAAATGACCCTATAAGTATAGTGTAGGGAAAATTGAAAGGAGAAAGAGCAGCAACAAATTAAGGATTAAAGAAAGCTTCTTGGAGGAGATGGCATCTGAAATGAGTTTTGAAGTATTCTGAGATGATCATATAAAGGCAGGGTAAATGCCAGATAGGAAAATGGGAGGTCAGTTGTCTGGAGTAAGTGAAAGTGAGCAGGCAGATAAAGCTGGAGGGGAGATGGGAGCTAGAGCAAGGACCTCATGTGCTAGATTAAGGGTTTCATATTTTAGCCAATTGACCAAAGGTTTCCAAAATAGGACATTGAAAGGGAGTATGTATGTCTGTGTGGGAAGGAGGTGACTAAATACGTATAATTTGAAGTCAAAGGGTATGTGATAAACCAATCTGAGGATTGGAAAATGGGTGCCTTTATTCCCCTGCCCTATATATACATATGACCAATTCTGGACTTGTCTCCTTCTTCAATACTCTCCTACTCTGCCCCCTTCCACTAATGGGACTTCTATATGGTTTCCCTGGCTATGAGCCCTTCAGGAAAATTATAAATTTACCTATCCAGGAACCCACAATAGCTGCATAGGCAAAATTCCACATCTTGCTTCAGCTCTATTCCCAGAGTTAACTACACATTGTCTTCAACCCCCAGAATCATTGGATCTGTGCTCTAGGAAAGCATGTGATGAATGATGCAATATCCTTTTCATTTTTGGTGAGAAAACAAGTATGACAGTATGAATAGGCAAGGGTTGGGTTGTGATTTTATTATTCCCTCCCCCCAAAAAAAATCCACTCCTCTTTCAAACCTTCTAATTTGACATCCAGATTTTCATCTAGGAAACCATACTCTTTCTGATCTCTCAGATCCTCAGGCTTGTAATTATCCTTTACCTTTCACTCATCTCAACATTAACAATGATCTTTTTTTTTTTTTTTTTGCTGAGGCAATTGGGGTTAAGTGACTTGCCCAGGGTCACACAGCTAGGAAGTGTTAAGTATCTGAGACCAGATCTGAACTCAGGTCTGTAAAGGGCTGAGGCTTGAGTTGATGCACTGAGGTCCCAAGCACATGAGGCTAAATAGTAATTGGACCATACTCTATTAATAGATAAGCTTGGAGAAAGAATGGCCCCCGCCCACTCTTTGTGCAAGTCCTGATGTGTTGTATAGGAAATGACGATTTTGGTGGGTGGAGGCAGGGGAGTGGAAAAGGAAGGGGAAGGAGAGACTTTTGGGATTGCGATTGTGACGGTTTGCTTAGCTCAGATCGCTCTCTGTTAGCTGGCTTCCTGTGGCAGCTGCCCATATTGCTCTAGCAATCTTTCTTGCCCATATTGCTATCGCAATCTTTATTCACCTCTTCACTTCAATAAATATTGAAGATTTTCCCCTTAACCTGAATTCCTGACTCCGGCTGATTTTAAATACACGGTCATTACATTAAGGTCGTCGCAATCGCAATCCCAAAAGTCTCTCCTTCCCCTTCCTTTTCCACTCCCCTGCCTCCACCCACCAAAATCGTCATTTCCTATACAATACATCAGGACTTGCACAAAGAGTGGGCGGGGGCCATTCTTTCTCCAAGCTTATATATTAATAGAGTATGGTCCAATTACTATTTAGCCTCATGTGCTTGGGACCTCAGTGCATCAACTCAGGCCTCAGCCCATTTACACAGGTCCTCCTGACTTCAGGACTGGTGCTCTATTCCCAGCCCCTAGCTGCCCTGCAATGATGTCTTAATTGCCAAATTTGATGGAATTTCCACTATCCCCATTTCATTTTTATTTATCTCTTAGTAATATTTGATAGTACTTTGGAGAGAGGCATAGGCTAAAAGGGTGAAAAATGGCAGGATGAAGATGAAGAAGAATCATATGCCACAATAAGCTATGGTTGATATAATCTATAAAGTCATATCCTTGAAGCTCCTGCTCTGAGGGTCGGCCAGAAAAAGTAAAACCTCTCCCAAGCTACAAGTAAAGGTTAGGCAGATTTTTGTTCTGCTGTCAGGTGCAATAAATCCAGCTAAATTATCACAGCCCAAGGGTTCATGACTTTCCTTCTAGCCTGACTTTTGATCTGCAGTGTAAAGCAGAGGATGATGACTAGACATCCCAGTTTGGCTAGAAGGGTTCTCCATGACTTGGTGATAAAGTAGTCTAGGAAACATCTTAAGTAGGAATTAAGGACTTAAGGGACAAACTAGGGAATATTATAAGTTAGGCTGTTTTAGTAGCAAAGCTAACATGTCCACAAGGCAGTTTGTAGAATAATTATAATTATTAACAATTTTTCAACAGAAAAGATGGGATTTTTTTCCCCTTTTCAGGATCACTTTCCATAGGGGAAAAATGAAAGATAGCTTAATTTCCTTTGTGCTATTATTATTATTATTATTGTGATAGACTAAAAAGTGAAATTCAACTCTAACGTTGAATTTGAACTTCTTGACTCTCACACCTAGCTCTCTGATCATCTGGTTTAACACCTTTGTTATATAGATAAGGAAATTGAGGTACAGAAAGGTGAAATGGCTTGAGATGAAACATCTCTAACTAGGACAACTGAGTCAGAAATCAGCATCTTCTGTCTTCTGATTCAATATTTTTTCTATTTTTCCTTTTAGAAGAGACAGAAACATATAGACAATGACAGAAAGAAACAAAGGGACAAAGACAGAGAGACACCGAGGCAGAGAAACAAAGATACAGTGACAAACAGTGAAATAGTGACAGAGAAGGCAGGAAGAGTGGGAGGGAGGGAGAGATGAAAAGAAAGAAGAAAGAAGGAAGAGAGAAAAGGAAGGAGAAAGTAAGGTGGGAATGAAAAGAAGCAGGAAAGAAAAGGAGGAACGGAGAAATGGAGAGATACAGGAAGGGAGGAAAGGAGGGATAAAGGGAAGAAAGAAGGAAGGAAGAGAGGAAGGAAAGGAAAAAAGGGAGGGAGGGAGGAAAAGAGAGAATGGAAAAGAATGAAGGTGAAAAGAAGTAGAGATATAAGGAATAAAAATAAAGACAGTAAAGGGGGAAATGAGATAAAGAAAGGAGTGAAGAGAGAAAAAAGAGAGGGAAAGATATGCACACTGGAGAAAAATGCAGAGAGAGAGAGAGAGAGAGAGAGAGAGAGAGAGAGAGAAAGAGAAAGAGAGAGAGAGAGAGAGAGAGAGAGAGAGAGAGAGAGAGAGAGAGAGAGAGAGAGAGAGAGAGAGAATAGGAGAGGAAGAAAAAAAAGGATAGTCAGAAAGACTCAATAGGTTTTGAAGTGCTGGTATATACTATTTTAGGATCAGTGGGTGGAAGTTAAAGGGAAGCAGAGTTCAGCTCAGTATAAAGAACTTCTTAACAATTAATTAGAGCTGTCCAACAATGGAATAAACTATCTTGAGGAGTGACTTGACTTGGTGAATAGCACACTGTATTTAAATGGGGGAGACCAGGGTTGAATCTTGCTTCTGGCCCTTATTTTTTAAATCTCTAATTTGAGTGATAATTAATACTACCCCTCAAGGTTGTAAGAAAGCACTTTGTAAAATTTTTATATAAATATGTGTTATTTTTATAGGGCTGCTCAGGATCACAGAAAGAAAACAGGTCTAGCAGGACTGTCTATAAGAAATTGAAAAAGTTTTTCTACAATGTCCTAAATGTGGTTTGAGGTTCTAGGGACCAGGTGAATTCTCTTACAAGACATAAAAACTCAGTTTGTTCTGGTTATTCATCATGCCACTGATGACCCTCTGTTTCAGCCTTGACTCAGCTTTAGAATGGTGGTGTAGCATTTGGAGATGCTGGAAATTAACATCATCTTGATAGAGATGAAATTCATATATTTGAACTGGGGTCTGATCTTTAAATGGAAAGGAGAGCATTTATCAGAAGAAAGAAACTCCTTGGATCAAGGGTTCTTATTTATATATATTTATTTACAAGACGTATGCATGGGTAATTTTTCAACATTGACCCTTGCAAAACCTTCTGTTCCAACTTTTCCCCTCCTTCCTCCTACTCCCTCCCCTAGATGGCAGGTAGTCCAATACATGTTAAATATGTTAAAGTATATGTTAAATCCAATATATGTATACATATTTATATAGTTGTCTTGCTGCATAAGAAAAATCAGATCTAGAAAGAAAGAAAAAAAATCTGTGAAAGAAAACAAGAATGTAAGCAAACAATAACAAAGAGTGGAAATGCTATGTCGTGGTTCACACTCATTTACCAGTTCTCTCTCTGGGTATAGCTGATTCTCTTCATTACTGAACAATTGGAACTGGTTTGAATCATCTCAATGTTGAAGAGAGCTACATCCATCAGAATTGATCCTCATATAATTTGTTGTTTCTGTTTACAGTGATCTCCTGGTTCTGCTCATTTCACTCAGCATCAGTTCATGTAAGTCTCTCCAAGCCTTTCTGTATTCATCCTACTAGGCATTTCTTATAGAACAATAATATTCCATAATATTCATATCCCATAATTTATTCAGCCATTCTCCAATTGATGGGCATCCATTCAGTTTCCAGTTTTTTGCCATTACAAAAAGGACTGTCACAAACATTTTTGCACATGTGGATCCCTTTCCCTTCTTTAAGATCTCTTTGGGGTATAAGCCCAGTAGAAACACTGCTGGATCAAAGGATATGCACAGTTTGATAACTTTTTGAGCATAGTTCCAAATTGCTCTCCAGAATGGCTGCATGTAGTCACAATTCCACCAACAATGTATCAGTGTCCCTGTTTCCCCACATCCCCTCCAACAATCCTCATTATCTTTTCCTGTCATCTTAGCCAATCTGACAGGTGTGTAGTGGTATATCAGAGTTGTCTTAATTTGCATTTCTCTGATCAATACTGATTTGGAGCACCTTTTCATATGACTAGAAATAATTTCAATTTCTTCATCTCAAAATTGTCTATTCATATCCTTTGACCATATTATCAATTGGAGAATGGCTTGATTTCTTATAAATTTGAGTTAATTCTCTATATATTTTGGATATGAGGTCTTTATCAGAACCTTGGAGCAAGGGTTCTTAAGCCCTTTTGTATCATTGATTTCATTGACAGGTAGTGCTCTTAAATACATTATATAAAATATACAGGATTACAAATGCAGTTATTGGACTATTAAAAAGGAAAACAATTTCATGAACTCTAGTGCTTTAAGGGATGAACATCAGAAAAATCAGAGATACTAAAAAGTAAGTCCAGATTTAGACAAACTCCTTTTCACTCAACAGATACAGATCTATACAGTAGGACTGGAAGAACAAAGCCAGAATGAGGTGTTGGGAGGCTCAGGTCCAAGACAGATTGATTTTCCTAAAAAGGGTTTTATTCATTGCTATGGCCCTCTATGGGAGAAGGAGCCAAGGCTTGAGTCAGTTTCTGAGATGTAGATAGAGTTTAGACTCCCTAGAGAAATAAAGTTTTCCTTGACTATTGCTGTTTTCCAGTCCTGCTTCAGTCACATACTACCTGTGTGACTGTGAACAAAACATTTAACATTCCTTGACTTCAGTTTCTTCAACTGTAAAATGAGGAGGTTGAATTAGTTAACCTCTAAGGTCCCTTTCCACAACAAATCTAGGATCCTATCAATAAACCTTTTCTTTTTTCATTGTTTTGTAATACCCAATAAAACCAGTCTTGCATTCAATTCATTATTAGACTGAATGCTTGCAAGTGAGCCAACACTTTCTGACTTTGTGAAGACCAAGAAGTGATGCAAGTTTTGATGCTCCTAGGGTAGCCCTAGGTAAGACACAAGCTACTAAATCATTGTTGAGAAGCTTTCAAGATTGAGGTTGGTTGTTATGAGCCCAAAATTGTGACTCTGAGTCATAGGATACACTGGATTCAAAGCCAGAAGACTTGGGTTGAATTACTGATTCCAACATTTAATGATTGTGTGACCATGCAGAAGCCACTTAACCTTGCTGAGCCTTGATTCCTCATCTATAATACAAGGATGATAATGTTTACTTTGCAAACCCACAGAACTCTTTTTGTACCTTGAAGCTTATCTTCTCCAGGCTGATTTTCCTTAATTCCTTCAAGTGATTATAGTATGGGATAGTCTCCAGCCCTCTCACTATCCTGTTCTCTGCACCTGGATATTTTCCAGTACTCCAGGAGGGCATTGGGACAGGACCTATGATTTTATTTATGGAAGGAACTCCAGGAGGAAGAAATTTCCTCTACTAAAACAAATTGGCATCTTTTTTGAAAATTAAATTTTTAAGATTTGCCTAGCAATTGAGGAGATAAGTGATTTGCCCAGGATCACAAAGCTAGTAAGTGTCTGAGGCTGGATTTCAACTCAGATTCTCCTGGCTCAGGGCCGGTGTTCTATTCACTATGCCATCTAGCTGTTCTTGTCAGCATCCTTCTTAAGATGGACCTTTCAGAACCCAACACAATGTTCCAACATAGTGTGACTAAGGTAGAGTATAATAAGATAATCTGTCACTACCTTGGTGTTGACATTTATCTCTTTAAATAAAAATCTAACACTCCATTTACTTTTTCAACTGCCATTGAGAAACTGAGAAAATTAAGCTGATTCTATTGACTTTATTTGGTGATTGATTTCATTCTGTATCTCTCCAATATTTTGTATAACTGCCTGTCATGTTTCTTTGTTTCTGAATTAAGTTTAAAAGTTCTGTTTCCCTTTCATTAAAATGTTATCTCTGTACCATTAGCTATCTTTGTATAATTAGAGGAAATTTGTTATCTATTTACCATTAGTAATTCTTGTATTTGTTCTAAATCAATCAGAATTTCCTAGTGATAGGATGAAAGGAGGGAAGGTTGCTAGTCCCCCACATTCCCCATTTCAAGTCAATCATATTGTCTCCCAATTATATAGTTTTCTCCATCTATGATGGTTCTTTCCATTTTTGGATGTGCCTACTTTTGTTTACAAAAATGATTTGTGAATCCTCATTCAGAGTTTTGCTTGCTGAGGAGAACCTATTTATTGATAAATTTATGCTTTGCTAATAAACTGATTATGTTTGGAACTTGTATCTCAGTTTATCTTAATTTCAACTATATTATACTGTTGATTTGTGTGGATTTTAAATACTGACAATGCTCTATTTTTCTTTTTCAAATAATCAGAGGTTTGTTGTATGTTATACTTCTCCCTTTCTGATCTTATACAGTTGATTTGTAATGCAAATGTAGAACCTTATATATATTTCTATTAAATTAATCTCTTTAGTTTTGGCCTATCATTCTAGCCAGACTACAAAAACTGAGAGCAAAAGGTAAGACAACAGGGTGAATTGGAAGGGAGAGCTCACCCCATGGTAATATTTGATTACTTTCTATTTTAACTTATTGTTGCTGATTAGGTACAAAGTTTAATTGTTTCTGTATTCCTATAAAACTGATAGTGCTGCTTGCACCCTCCAGACTTAGCCCTCTGAAGTAAAGCTCTGATTACCCAGCCCTAGTTATACCTCTGTGGTGGTTAGTTTTCATAATTTTCTTCAGAGACTGGAAAATTTAGCCAAATCTATGACTGGTAAGACATGGAGAGAGTAACTATAGCTGACATAAGTGACAGAAACGAAAGTAGTACTTCTGATGACTTGGCCAGGGGTTGGAGTTTCAAGGTCTGTCAAAACTCTCCTTTTTCTGATTTTAAAAGTTTTTAAATGCATAAAATAAAAGTGTTTAAAAAGAGAAATAATTATTTTGAAGTATAGTTATCAAAATTAAATAAAATAGTTCCTGGAACTCAGGTTAAGAAGTTATACTCTACACTATTTAGAATAATTTAATATCAACCCAGGCCATTTCTCATAAATTTTAATGAATAGACAGGTCAGGAATCATAGAAGTAGTAAGATATGACATAAGAGATAAAGACCTTTGATACAGGTAGGATGCAGGGGTCCTCAAACTATGGCCCGTGGGTCAGATGCAGCAGCTGAGGATGTTTATCCCCCTCACCCAGGGCTATGAAGTTTCTTTATTTAAAGGCCCACAAAACAAAGTTTTTGTTTTTACTATAGTCCGGCCCTCCAACAGTCTGAAGGACAGTGAACTGGCCCCCTATTTAAAAAGTTTGAGGACTCCTGACTGGTAGGGGGTGCAGTGGATTGAGTAATGTCTGGAACTAGGAATCTCTGAGTTCAAAGCCAGTCTTAGACATTTCCTAGATGAGTGATCCTATACAAATCACAACTTCTATTTTGTCCTCAATTTTCTTATCTGGAATAAAGGGATAGGGTCAGTTAAATGGAATAATAGATGGTAAAATGGATAAAGGCCTGGAGTAGGGAGAATCTGAAGGCAGATATAGCCTCAGATACTTACTAGTTGTGTGACCTTGGGCAAGTCACTTAACCCTGTTTGCTTCAATTGCCTCATCTGTAAAATGAGCAGGAGAAGTAAATGGCAAACCTACTCCTGTATCTTTGCTAAGAAAACCCCAAGAGTCAGACTTGACTGAGATGACCAAATAACAATAAAGAAAGGGATAATAATAGCTTCTACTTGCTAGGATTGTTTTGAAGATCAAATGAAATAACATAAATAAAATATTTAGCGCAGTGACTGGTACGCAGTAAAAACTATAGAACTGATAGTTACTACTGCTACTATTGCTACTGCACTGCTACTGCTACTACTATTACTACTTCCTTCCCTTCGCCCGTTCTTGATACTTGAATGGATTGAACTAAATAATTGCTAAAGCTGATTTTCCACTTCAAAATCTGGTAAACGATACTAATATAACCCTGGCTGTTCTGGGTATTATGTAGGGTGCAGTTGGCTGACCTTGATGCTGCTTTGTGTTCCGATGAAGGTTAAGTATTATCTTCCCAGCATATTGTAACAATAGTTACAAATTAAGCTGCTGAGTTTTGTTAAAGTTTGGTGAGGTTTTTATTGTTGTTACTGAAATGTGTGCGTGTGAGTATTTGTTGTTTAATGTATTTTGTGTGGAGGAATTCATTACTTGTGCCATATATATGACTGTACATTGACTTTTTAAAATTTCCTCCTTTTGGGGAGCATTGGGGTGGAAATTTAATGAGCCAATAAATGTGAGGATAAGGAGCCTGGCTCCCTATAATTAGAGGCTGGTTCCCCCAGGATTGAACCTGGTCTGACTACATGCCTGAGAATAGGACAGGGAGTTGTCACAGGTCCTGTAGTGACCCTGCAGCTAACCATTTATCTAGATTAGTTTTTTATATTATATCAGTAAGTCCCACTTTTTTAAACTGCATAGATATTAAGAGGAAGAGGAAGCCTTTTTACTTTTTCATGTCTCACTTTTCTCAACTATAAAACGAGAATAATAATACTTGTATTACATGGCTAATAAGTTTGTTATGGGGAGAATACTATGTAAATCTCAAAATGCTATAGAAATCAGAACTATTGTTATTAGGGCCAATATTGGAATCCTATTTGTTCAACAAATATACAGCCATCCCAATTTTTTGGAAAGAAGTGGAATAACTAGTCATCTGGGATAGCATGAGTTTCCTAATCTCTTTATGACTCAGAGTATTTACATACTAAATATAATTACTGAAAGGAAAGAAAAAAAATACTGGAGTTGAAGTCAGAGGATCTAGCTTCAAATTCTGATTTTATTACTATTTTTGTGGATTTGGGAAAATCCTTTAAGCTACTTGAACCTCAGATTCTTCATCTGTAAAATGAGGGGTTAGAGTAGGAGGTCTCTCACCAGACTTGGAATCAGGAGGACCTGAATTAAAATATGGCCTCAAATACTTACTTGGCTGTGTGATTCTGGGCAAGTCACGTAAGCCCATTTGCCTCAGTTTCCTCATCTATAAAGTGAGCCAGAAAGGAAATGGCAAACCATTCCAGTATTTTTGCCAAGGAAACCCCAAATGGGGTTACAAAGAATCAACACGATTGAAATGATTGAACAACAACAAAGTTTCTTCAGGCTCTGATATTTTATGGTCTATATTCTAAGATCCCTTTTGTTTCTGAAATTCTATGACATCTATTTGAGGTTGAAGTTAAAAGTAAATCACCAAAAATCAAGCCCTTAGGAACACACATTGAGCAGCTGTGCAAAGGTTGGATACATATCCAAGAAACACTGAAAATCAGCAGAATGGAAACTTTGTACAACCTAATGAAAACAATACAACAAAAGAAAAGCCTCCCTCTAAACGACAGAGACCTGGCACATAATGCTCCATGAAACAGCCTTTCAGCATTAATATGGTATGAAGGGGATATGAATCTTAAGGTTAGCAAAACAATTCCAATGTAGTGAGATTGAAACCAATTAAAGCAGTATACACTCAATTGTAGCTTTTATCCTGCAGTGGAAGATTTATTCAATCTCTCACACTGAATGGAAGCTTAGTCTAGATAATGATTTTTTTCCAGTTTCCCTATAACAGGGCTTCTTTTGTTTTTCTTTTTAAAATTTTCAACAGTATTTCATTTTCTAAATACACATAAAGATAATTTTCAACATTCATTTTTGTAAGACTTTAAGTTCTAGATTTTTTTCTCTCCCTTCCTTACCCAAGACAGCAAGTGATTTGATATAGATTAAATGCGCAATCCTTTTAAACATATTTCCCTTTTTGTCATGTTGGGAAAGAAAAATTAAAAAAAAAAACATGAGAAAGAAAACAAATAAACAGACAAACAAACGATGAAAATAATATGTTTCAATCCACATTCAGTCTCCATAGTTCTCTATATGCATGCAGATAGCATTTTCCATCCCAAGTTTATTGGAATTGCCTTGAATCACTACATTGTTGGGAATAGCCAAATTCGTCCAGTTGATCATCACATAATTTTGTTATGACATAATTTTTCCACTCATGAGTGGAAATTTCAAATACAGTAGCACCTAGTTTTTCTTTCACTGTTAAGGTAGTCTCAGCTGCTCCCATGGTCTATGTTCTAGGATCCCTTTTGTTTCTGGAATTTTATGACATCTATGTTTTTCTCTTTATGCCCACTTGGAATCATATTATTTTAGAGTTGAAAATGTCCTTAGATATCTTCTAGTCCTAGAAATTAAGAATTAGAAGGAGCATTAGAGCTTATCGATTCTGATCCTTTATTTTATTTTTACAGAGGAAAAAATGGAAGACAGGGAAGTGACTTGCCTAGTTCCATCTAGTTTGTTAGCAGAGCCAGGATTCAGACACAATTTTTTTTTTTTATCCCCAAATCGATGTTCTTTTTGCTATTCTTCTCCCTTTATATATTACAATATATCTGAAATTTCACCACTGGAAAAGTATTTCTTTGGGTTCTTAAGCCCTCATATAAAAAGTTAAATACTTCTGGGAGGAATAAGATTAATTAAACTCATACATTAAAGTAGTAGTAACTCAACAGCCATTTATTTGCTAACAATAAGAATACTTGGAAACTGGAGACATAACTAATGTAAGGAAAAGGGTTCTAGCATCTTCTGAGACATCAAGGAGAGGGAATCTTGGGAAGGAAAAAATGCAGTGGTATTTTCTCAAGAACCAATTGAAGGTATGTGCCCACAGCTCATGCAAGCAGTCAACATTACTGGTATGGATAGTAAGATTGGTCCTTAAAATTTATTGGCTACTGAGAGAGATGGGGAAAGGTGTGAGAGCTGAATCAGGTGAGATTTACTGGCAAGGGAATCAGCATGGCTACAGGGGTGTGGGATCCTCAAAAATCTTTGGTCCTCTGTGTGTGTGTTCTTGTTCTAAGTTAGGAATTTTGTTTTTATCCAGTGTTCCTTTGATGTTTTTGATGTCTTCAGCTGCATTTGTAGGCAGTCAATGAAATACCAATATGGATGAATTGAGTGTACTAGACTCACCCTTGCTTTGTGATTGAGCTGGCATCTTCTCTTTTAGGTTACATCTGCATCAGTTTTGGGGAACCTGATGCAAGAATGACCAACACAATCAAGGGAATAACCTTGTCTTCTTCACATTTTGGCTTGGGAGCAGTTTTGTGTTAAAGTGCACAAGTGATGTTATTTTTCTCATAATTCTAATGGAAAATCATTTTCTCTTGATCTGCATCTGAAGGGACAGCTTGGTATGTACAAAATACACTGACTTGTAGTAGTCATGGAGTCCAGTTCTGCCACTTACTAAGTATATGGCTTTGGGCAATTTATTTAATATCTTGTCTCTATTTTAGTCTCTTCATCTGTAAATTGTCTATGTAACACTGGCTTCCCCTCCTCATGACTCCATCCCCACAAACTCACAAGTGGATTCTCCAGACAAACTTGTCCCATTCAAGATACTCAGTCTATATTTCTCCTTAGCCAGATGACACAATTAATGCACATCAATGGCATTTAATGAAATAACCTAATAAACCACATTCCCAATAAACTTGGGTCCTACAGAAATATATCCACCATTAAAAGTAAGAGTGGGAGCAAATATAGAGAGGTGTACATTTAAGGTGTTACACCTGAAGAGAACACAGATGGTCAAGGCATGTGTGCAGAGGAGAACACCCACAGAGACCCTGTGTAGCCAAGTCACACATATGCAAAAAGTAATGGCAGGGCACTGTGGATTTCCCAGGGTATGTTCATTGTTCTCTGCTGGTCTTGCATGGCTGCTAATGGTTGTTGCTTCACTTCCATGGTTGTGGCTAGGTAAAGCTCCACTAGGCACAAAGTTATAGAATTTTTCTCCTACTTCATCTTTTGGCTTCAAATCTACTCTTTTTCACTTTCCCTACCTCTGTTCTTTGGCAAAGCAGTTTAATCGCATACCTCCTCTACTTTTAAATCTTTTGCCCAACCCCTAATTCTGGGTTTTTCTCACCATCCATCTCCTGTGTTCCTGTTCATGTGAATGAAGCAGAAGAAGATCAGAAAATGTGTTGCATATACTATCTAATTTCTTTTGGGCCCTCACCATAACAAGGCAATCCTTCTACTTCTTCCTAATTTAGTTACTCTCTCCCTCTCCAGAGAACAAGGGTAGGGAGTCTTTTTTCTGTCAAGGACCATTTGGGTATTTATAATATCATTCATGGGCCATATAAAATTATCAACTTATAGAACTCAAGCAGTGAGAGGTTGTTGTACCTAGCTTTCAGCTCATCATCCACCTGTGGTTGCCTTAGGAAATGATTTTGTGGGCCTTATACAAGTGGGCTGGGATGTTGCCCACCCCTGTCATAGAGGCACTTCCAAACTTTTCATCCTCCTCCTCAAACTTCCTACATCCTTCCCTTCCTCACATCCTCTCTCAACTGAAGGTCTTACTTTACACATGACAAAAAAAAAAAAAGTCATTCACCAAAAACTCCCTCTTCTCCCCTGTTCTCAGCTCACATCACTCAGACATCTTTCCCCATTTTCATTTCTGTCTTAGATGAAGAGGTAGCCTTTCTCCTTGCCATGGGCAACCCCCAAGGGCAGTCATCCTTTCCTATTTTTCCAGCAGATTGCTGTTACTATCACCCTTAATTTGTCTTATCTTCTGATTCCTGTCTCATCTACTGATTACTCTGCTGTCTATAAACATACTCATCTCTCCCCTCCAAAAAACTATTCTTTCTTGATCTCTGCTAGCTATCACCCTATATCTCCTCCCCTTTTGCTAAACTTTGAGAATCATTTGTCCCACTCTCTCAACTCTCTAAAACTTTGATTCTGACTTCATTATTCAGTTGATTCCCCACCACCACCATCAAGGCTACTTATGATCTATTTCCCAAATCTAAATGGATTTTCTCACTCTGACCATTCCTTCTGGATATATTCTCTTCTCTAGTTTAGTTTAGTTTAGTTCATGGAGTTTGTTGTTGTTGATGATGTTCTGTGATAGTGTGCTGTTGTTTTTTTGATGGTGCTGATCATTCTAGGTCTCTTCCTACCACTGTGTGGAAAGGTGAAGAACTTACAGATTAAGCACATATTGATCAGAGACTGTTAACTGAAGTAGATCAGGCCTATAGGCCTATCAGTCACGTGATTTTAGATGAGACCTGGACTGCATTCCATTGTCCAAAGAAGGAATTAAGCGGCCAAAGCTATATATCACCTTTTTCACTGCATTCCACTGACCAAATAGGGGGATAAAGGTTTATGTAACCAATCACAGCCTGTAAAGGGTGGGATTTTGGGGGTTCTTTGTCTGAAATGTATAAAAGTCGTAAGCATCTTCACGTGAATGACTCTCCTCCTGTGGGTATCTTTGCTGTCCTTTCGGGCCCACCGGCCATGCCGGTCCGCTTCTCGAGATTCTAATAAATTCTTTCTGTACATCATTTGGAGTGACTCCTGAGTAGTCAGTTTGGGTAGGTGTAATTGCCCCAAACACCACTTTGGTGACTCCTTTGCTACATCTTCACTCAATCAGCTCCTTACTTCTCAGTGTCCCCTAAAATCCTCGGATCATTTTTGTTTCTATATTTTCTCAGTTGTTGAGCTCTTCATTTTCAGTTATCATCTCTGTGAAGATTATGTGTATACATGTACATATATGCAAATATACATACATGTGCTGTGTGTGTATGCTTTTCTGGATTTCTTGGGTGTTTCTCACTTAAACTCTCCATCTTCTATCGCTATGCCTTTGCATTGCTCTTCCCCCATGTGTTGAGGTCTACATTTGGGGTATCTAAATGAAATTAGGGTTTAGTTGAGGTTTAGTGGCAGGTTTGGGGTACAGGGAGTCAAGCAAAGCTCCCCTGCAACCCCCCTTGGATTCAGCACAAGGATACGGCGATAAATGGGTCTAGTAGCAGCGCAAGTTCCCAATAAAAGCATTTATTGGCCCAAGAGCTAGATTGATAAAAGAGTTTATTATTAGGTTTGGAAGTAAGGAGATAAGTGAAAATAGAGATAAGGAGGGCACTGGATAAAGGGTCCAGTGGACAGAGGGTAGTCACATGGCTACCATGTTTGGAACCTCTGCAAAGAGGGGTTCCCAGTGTGGCCTTTTTATAATAGGAGACTTAGCCCGAGGGGCTTTTGGGTGTAGCCCCAAAGTTGGCTCAGATCTGGGTGGGGCTGGGACAGGTCCGGATCTTCTATTGGAATTCAAAGGGACCAGGATTTGTGAGTTAAAGGGCAATTTACATTATTAACTAGGAGAGGTTGGGAATCTAGAAAGGAATCTTTCCCACATCACATGTATTACTTCCTTCCTCTTCATTTCTCTGGTTTTCTCTAAGATACAGCTGAAACCCGATCTTCTGCAGGAAGACTTTCCTGGGCCCCCAGCTGCTGGTGATTTTTCTTTGGCTATTACTGTCCAGCTTCTTTATGTTTATCTTATATGTAACTGTTTGTATTCTCTCTTTCCCACTTGGATTGAATTCCATGAAGTTTTTGTTGTTTGTTTTGAGTTTTTTTGTTTTTTTGCCTTTGCCTATTTTTGCTTTACTTTGTATCCAGCAAGTAGTCGCTGACTGGCTGCTCCCAACCACTGTCTCTTAGAAGAGTGCATTGTTTTTGTTTTTTGCATAAAGCCCAGGGGCTTTCTGAAATAGATCTTTTAGAAAGACAAAGGTCCTAATACACCCACTCACCAGAATAAGGGGGAAAAAAAACCTTTTAGTGATTTTTTCTTCCTATGAAGACTGTTAGTTTTTTCTGAGCCTTGGCTAAAATAGATGCTTTCTCTTTAGGAGATTCCTTATTTCCGGCACTAAGTTCTATGGAACTCAAAGCTAGAACTGTCCAGCTAACTATGTCCTCAGTTTAACTCTGTTTTTCACCTCTTTTTCCTGGTCAAGAAGTAGAATGGAGTAGAAGGGAGAGTGCCAGAATCAGAGTCAAGAAGCTTTGGATTCAAGTCCAGCATCTTTGTGATCTTGGATAATTAACATAACCCCTCAGGGCCTCGGGCAAGTAAAAGTCACAGTCATAGACCTGAAGTATATAGTTTGCCCTTTAGGATTTTGTTTTACTGATGTAATCATTGGTCTGGTCCAAAATAAAAATAATTTCCTAGTCCCTGATACCGGATACCTGAACCTGACTTAAAGCTGGGCATGCCTTGTGAATCCCTGATTTATATTAATTTGTTAGACTACATAGTTAGCACCCATTTTGAAGTTACCTTTTTAAAAATTTCCAAGAGTTGTAAGGGTTTGTGGGTCCATAATTCTATCACATATTCCCCAAACTCTTTTGCTCTCATGCAAATAGATAGGAACAGAAAGGACATAGGAACATATGTAAGCCAGAAGATTAGGTCATTGTCTTCTCTTGCTTCAGTGCGGGTATTATAGCTAGCTAGATACATGTGTGTGTGTTAATATGTATGTGTACACACAAACATATGTATGTATAAGTGTGTTTATATACAAAGATAACTTCCCTTGAAGGCATATTGATACTTTTACTCCCGATTTCACAAGGCTGGTGCGAGTTAAATATTTATAAGTTGTACTGTGCTACATAAATATAAATTACCATTGTACCTTGTTTGATGAGAGTTTAGATAGAAGTGGTCCTGGGACAAATTGTGATCCTATTATTACTTTTTTATGTTTATATTTACCATTCTATATGAACTATTGCATACTAGCGTAAAATATTGCTGCTTTCTATACTTGAATTAAAATATTAAGATGTAAGTTTATCTTCTGTAAGCTCATGGAAGACATCTTCAGTATAATTCTAGTAACAGACAGGATAATGGGGATGATCTGTTCTGCATCCCATGATTTTGATTGATTTTTTCTGCTTGTCTCTAGATTTTGAAAGCTTCTTGTTCCATGTAGCTTGGAGAGTCTGAGTAGAATAGTGACATCTATTAAAAAGCATTGTTCTCAAGTTTTTGTGTATCGGTGTTCTATCTGAGCAGTTGTGGGCAATAGGCCCTAGTATAATTTATTGGTTGAGTTCTCTCATCTTTTTCAGTGGAATTCTAATAGAAATGGTTTGGGGACAAGTCATTCTGATTCTTATATATTTAATGCCTTCCTGGATACCACATCAATTCCCTATCCATGATACAATACTGCCTCCAAATTCAAATGTGACGTAACTTATTTTTTAAAAAAATACCTATAAAGTGTTATTCCTAGTTTGTCATATTTATAGCAGCACAATTCTCTGCTCTTGATTATTTAAAGTTTAATGATGACATTTAAAATGCTCTCCTTTCCATGTTAAATGTCTTTGCTTCCAGAGTGTTCTCGTTAGGCATTTTCTACTACAGATGGTAACATTTAAGAGATCTCCAGATGATGGCTCATAGCATATTGCCATTGTGACTTGGCTAGTCTTGAGTATGGGGCTCTTGGGGTGACAGACAGAACAAAAAAAAAAGCATAGTAGATATTTTAATAATAATATGTATTTTTGAAAGCAAACAGAGAATTATTAAAAATGAATATGGTAAAGGGAGCAGGCAGAAAAAGGAAAACAAGTTTTTTTTTGTTATTGTTGTTGAGTCATTTCAGATTCTCTGTGACCTCTTTTGGAATTAAAAACAATGGGAATCATTTGCCATTTCCCTCTCCAGCGCATTTTACAATTGAGGAACTGAGGCAAATAGGGTTAAGTGACTTACCCAGGGTCACACAACTAGCAAGTGTCTAAAGCTGGACTTGAACTCAGGAAAATGAATCTGCCTAATTCTAAGTCCAGTACTCTATCCTTAGTGACACCTAGATGCCTTAAAGCAAGTATAATTATCATGAAATACAGGAACAACAAAGCCTGATATAGATCCATGGCCCTTTAAAGACTGAAGAGGTTTTATCAGATCTGTGTGGGTCAGAAACCATTAATAAAAAAATAAAAGGCCTGAATAGATCTCTAGAAACAAAGCAAAGCAAAGTTTATTATATGTTTTAGCAAGAATTGGGCATCCTACACATGGAGCAGTCGATCAAAGGGAGGAAGCACCGTAGGGGGCAGGGTCAAGGCTTTTAATCCCTAACGCAAATTCCCCTCCCACCACTGACCCTCATCCTTATTGGCTGAGGATCTTACATTCTAAACGCAGGAACTACCCAAGAAATTGAATTTGACCAATATGTACATAGTTGCCCATATTTGGTGGAAATAGGGAGGATAACAAAAAGGGGGCTTAAGTATGCCCTTAGGAGGATAACAGGAAGGAGACTTTAAGTATGTCCTTAGGAGAATAGCAGGGAGGAGACACTTTAAGTATGCCCTTGACTTAATGCTTAAAGTCCTTCAGGCCTACTTAAACTTTGAAATATATGAAGCCTTACTCGATTTTCACAACTGTCTTGAAAGATCTCACCTTATCTCATTCAGATCTAATCCTTTTACTTTAAAGGGAAGAGAATTATGGACTAGAGAAAGTACTCACCCAGCATCACAAAGATAGTGTTTGGCAGACTGATAACAAGAACATCTCCTCCCTATGCTGTTTCTTTCTACTATATGAAATACAAGTAAATTCTTTGAAAAGGAGTATGGGAAGAATAGTGAAAAGAGTGTTGGAATTGAAGTTATGATCAACTTTGATACTTTTTAGCAGAAAGAACACTAGATTTTGAGCCAGAAGACCTGGGATCAAACTGAGGCGCTGATACTTATGGTTTATGTAATTTAGACTATTCCCTTTAAAATAAGGAAGCTAAGCCTGTTTTGTAAGTATAAAGTGAGCTGGTGAGCATGCACAGTTTGTGCATTAGATTGTAATCAGATTGCAAACTCCTTGAGGGCAGGAACTATCTTTTGCCTTTATTATTTCTGGAACTTAGTCCAGTTCCTGCATAAAGGAAGCTCTTAATAAATGTTGATTGCTTGATTAATTGGAACTTCATGGAACTTCATGGAACTTCAACATGGAAGAGGCTGGGGAGCTTTTTTATTTTTTCCAAAAAGGTATGATTTCACTCAGCAGGGGTCCTCAAACTACAGCCCGTGGGCCAGATGCAGCAGCTGAGAACGTTTATCCTCCTCACCCAGGGCTATGAAGTTTCTTTATTTAAAGGCCCACAAAACAAAGTTTTTGTTTTTACTATAGTCCAGCCCTCCAACAGTCTAAGAGACAGTGAACTGACCCCCTATTTAAAAAGTTTGAGGACCCCTAAATAGAGTATGCTCAGATATTCTGTTCCGATGTACTAAATCCAAACTACTAAACCAATTCTGGTTCCACTCCACTAAATCACAGGATGAAGAAATGAACTTTTGATTGTGTAGCTTAAACTATGATGACTGATGTGTACAAGTGAGGAAACTAGGACTAAGTTCTTATTACACAGAGACATTAGTCATTAACCACCAAGCAACCAGTGCCCTAAGAAAGAAACTCAAAGGCAAAATAGAAAGTTTGATCACTACTTAATGAGCAAAATCTATGAAAGGTTTAGGATACAATTGGATCAAAGTATTGTTTTTTTTTTTTTTTTTAAAAGGGAACCCTGAAACTCTAAAACTCCTTGAAGGACAGATTCTCCTTGAATCCTGGCCTCTGTACAAGATCCTGAGAGACAGGCACCACCCCTATTGATAACACTCACTACTGATTAAGCTTCCCATTGAATTAAAGAGACTCATCCAATTCTATTCAAATTCAGCTCAAGATATTCAAATTCAGCCCCATCAAGAGCAACCCCCAGTTTGTAGCCAAGGCTTATAAAAAGAGCCAATCTTAAATCTTCTCTTTGCAGAGGAGCTAACATGCCATCCTTGGCATAGCAAGCCTGCCTACTGGGATGCTATTCTCTTCCAGCGCTACCCTTTCTTTATCCTCACATATTTCTCTAACGAGACTTTATATCTCCCTATCGAGATTTCTCTATTAGAAACTTTACTTCTCTGCCAGGCCTCCACTACTTTACTTCCTTGTTGGGACCTTGCTACTAAGGAAGTCAGCCTTTCTATTCATGCATAGCAAAGGCTGACTTCCTAATGCCAATAATAAGCCTCTTTTACCAATCTAGGTTTTCGGGTTCATAAATTCATTTACAAAGGATCTCTGAACCACCAGAAAGGGGGTTCCCAAACTCCCTACCCATGCTCTAAATCCCAAAGGGGTGCAGGGGAGCCAAACCTCTCTATTTAGTTTCCTGAACACCAAACCTGCCATTAGACTTGTAATTTAACTCCCTGATCATCAGGAACCCTAATCTTGATGAGGTCTAGATATGGGGTACCTAAATGAAATTAAGGTTTAATTGAGGTCTAGTGGCAGGTTTGGGGTATAGAGAGTCAAACAGAGTTCCCCTGCAACCCCCTTGGATTCAGCGCAAGGATACGGTGGTAAATGAAATCTAGAACTATTGTGAGTCCCCAATAAAAGCATTTATTGACCCAAAGAGCTAGATTGATAAAAGAGGTTTGTTATGGGTTTGGAAGCAAGGTTAAAGCACAGTTAAGGAAATAGGTGAAGGTAGAGATAAGGAGGGCACCAGACAGAGCATCCAGTGGACAGAAAGTCCTGACATAGCTAGCATGTTTGGGACCTCTGCAAATAAGGGTCCCATTGTGGCCCTTTTATAATGGGAGATTTAGCTAGAGGGGCCTGTGGGTGTAGCCCCCAAATTGGCTCAGATCCACTGAGACAGGCCTGGATCTTCTATTGGAATACAAAGGGATCAGGATTTGTGAGTTAAAGGGTAATTACATTAACTGGGGGAGGGGGGTGTGTTTGGGAATCACAAAGAAAAGAATCTTTCCCGAATCAATCTCATCATTTGATTCCTTGACCACCTAAATCTAGACCTCATCAACATCAATATCTCTGTCCTTCTCTACAAACTGCCAGTTATTCAAGCTGAATTATTATAGATGCCCAAAATCCACATCCATTCTCACACTGGATTCTTCTGGATTTTTCTGAGCCCCTTTGGATGTTTCTTTTTCCTTGGTGAAAAGCCTTGAAACTTCAGACACGTAATGTTAGTCAGATGAACATCTTTCAAGACTCTCACTACATTCCTTTGTTGTTGTCTCAACTAATCTTCCTGAATTCAAATTCAGCCTCCTATACTTACTTACTAGCTATGTGATTCCGGCAAGTCTCAACTCTGTTTGGCTCAGTTTCTTCACCTGGAAAATGAGCTGGAGAAGGAAATGGCAAAACACTCCAGGATCTTGGCCAAGAAAACATTTAATGTGATCACAGAGTTGGGACATGATGGAATGTCAACAATAAAGTTTTGTTTAAATGATTAAGGTGATATAGAGAGTATGCCAGAATGAAGGAGAAAATATATTACAGTGAAAAGGGGAGGCATGTTTGTTAACTGATGGATCCTGGGCAGTTTATGGGAATGTTAGAAAGTTGGGACACTCCTAATGTGAACCTTGAGTTAAGAAATACCACATGGGTGTAAGAAAGGTTTTTTTTTTTTTTTTTTTTTTTTTTAATGTATTGGATCACTTGTCTACTATGGGGTAGAGGGGGAAGGGAGGGGGAAAACTAAAACACAGGGTTTTATAGGGATAAATATCAAAATTTTTCCATGTATATGAAGGTATATAGCCCCAGTCTGTGCCTCTGTCTATCTAGAATTGAATATACCAGGGCTGCTACCACCTTTCCCAAGAAGAGACTCCATGATTGCAAGGGATAATGCTGTGTAAAAATTATCCTGGCATGGATTCTGTCAATACAAAGTTATTATTAAATAAAATTAAATTTAAAAAAAAAAAAAGAGACTCCAATTCTGAGGTGATAGATTTGAATTCAGGAAGACTCATCTTTCTGACTTCAGGTCCATTACTCTGCTGCATCTAATGCCCTTAAACTAAAATACTAACTCTCCATTCACTGTTTTGCTTTGTAATCCACACTCAATATATTCCATTTTAAATTTCCAGGAGCCATTTTCATAGTCACACCTATTCCTCCCATTATTAGCATCAAGAGATTCTCCAGATTGTTCCTTCATAGCCTAAAGGGTAATTAACAACTCTGAACAGCTGCATGCCCTCTTCAATTTGGATGAACAGTTGTCTTCTCTTTGGGTCTATCAATTATCATTTACTCTTATAATTCTGGAGCATGCTGTGTATAAAATATGGAGCAGCATGAGTCATGACTCCTGGAGTAACACAGATATTTGTGAATAGCCCCACTCACTGTAATAATGGCTCAAGACTAGATATCATAAGGCACTATGTCTGCTGCCTCTTGTTTCCCAGTTTTAGCTCTTTCTCCTCCACTGATTCTTTATGACAAGATTTACTTACCACCGCACCCTGCAACCAATACAAGCTGGTCTCTGCATATAGCAACCTCCTTCCAATTATCTAACTGCTCTAAATAGTGCCATGGAAGTACCTATAATAGATAGCAGATGTGAAGAGAAAAAGACATTGGACCTCAAGACAGGATACTTGCCCCCAAGTGTTACATAAATGTGTCCATAGGCAATTCTGAAAGATTCAGTTTGCTCACCTGGTATCTGCCTATGTGGTATAAATCCCCACCTCTGGAAATATGTTTAGAGGAACTGTACTTGTTTAACCTATATTGAATTGCTTGCTGTCTTGGGGACGGGAAAGGGAGGGAGAAAGGGAGAAAAATTTGGAACACAAGATTTTGCAAGTGTGACTACTGAAAACTATCTTTGCGTGTATTTAGGGGGGAAATTTCTACTAAAAACAAATTAGAAATAAAGATGATAAAACAAAAACCAACCTCTAAATTTTATAATAAGTAAACAAGAACCACAGATCATCCCAGTTCTCAGGAACTCCTGATTTAATCAAAACACCTGTTGTTCTGGCCAATAAGAAAACCACATTCCAACATTTTTGATGTAGGCAGATTACTGATTCCTTATTGAAGTTTCTTGTTTTCCTATACAATCTTCTGGCTTGAGGCTGTGCCTTGAATTGTGTTATTGGGATTCTTACTAATTAGACAGTGTAACAATTTGTAGCACATCACTCAGTCTTTCTTGCAATTCCAGATGGTTCTCTGCTGCATAGCTGTAAAAGCTTTCGAAGAACTTTGGGTTTCTCCTGAATGAAAATATAACATACTACATAAATTTAAATTATTGTCTTGACTTTTAATATCCTGCTTTGACCTAGAAAATGTTTAAAATGAGTGGCTTAGTTGAAAGACTATTGGGATGGGAAATAGGAAGACTTGGTTTCTGGTCCTGTCTCTGACTCTCCTTATTTTTAAAATGGAGGGGAGGGAGTTTCATTCTGGACAGCAATTTGGAACTATGTCTATAAGGCTATAAAACTGAATACTCTTTGATACAGCTATACCACTATTAGATTTATATCCTAATGACATCACACACACACACACACACAAAGAAAATGACCCACAAAATATTTATTTATTGGTTGACTAAAGCTTTTTTATTTTCAAAACATAAGCATAGATAATTGTCAACATACACCTTTGTAAAACCTTATGTTCCAGAATTTTTTCCTTCCCTTCCCCCACCTCCTCTCCTAGATAGCAAGCAATCCAAGATGTTAAAAATGTTCAATTCTTCTCTACATATTTCCACAATTATCATGCTGCACAAAAAAAAAAAAAAAAATCAGATTAAAAAGGAAAAAATGAGAAAGAAAAAAATGTAAGCAAACAACAATAAAAAAGGTGAAAATACTATGTTGTGATCCATACTCAGTCCCCACAACACTCTCTTGCTGCAGATGACTTTCTCCATCACAAGTTCGTTAGAATTGGCCTGAATAATCTTGCAGTTGAAAAGAGCCATGCCCATCAGAACTGATCATCATATAATCTTCTTGTTGATGGGTACAATGTTCTCCTGGTTCTACTCACTTCACTCAGCATCAGTTCATGTAAGTCTCTCCATGATTCTCTGAAATCATCCTCCTGATGGTTTCCTATAGAACAATAATATTTCATAACATTCATATACCATAACTTACTCAGCCATTCTTCAATTGATGGGCATCCACTCACTTTCCAGTTCCTTGCCACTACAAAAAGGGCTGCCACAAACAGGTATTTTTCCCTTTTTTATGACCTCTTTGGAATACAAGCCCAGTAGAAACACTGCTGAATCAAAAGGTATGCATAGTGTGATAGCCCTTTGGGCATAGTTCCAAATTGTTCTCAAGAACAGTTGGATCAGTTCACAACTCTACCAACAATGTATCAGTATCCCTATTTTCCCACATCCCCTCTAACATTCACCATTATCTTTTCCTGTCATCTTAGCCAATCTGACAGATGTGTAGTGATATCTCAGAGTTGTCTTGATTTGCATTTCTCTGATCAATGGTGATTTAGAGCACCTTTTCATATGACTATAAATGATGTTAATTTCTCCATCTGAAAATTGTCGTTCATACCCTTTGACCATTTATCAATTGGAGAATGGCTTGAATTTCTTATGTTTGAACTAATTCTCTAAATATTTTAGAAATGAGGCCTTTATCAGAACCCTTGAATGTAAAATTTTCCCCCAGTTTATTGTTTTCCTTCTAATCTTGTCTACATTGGTTTTGTTTGTACAAAAACTTTTTTAACTCAATATAATCAAAATTATCTATTTTACATTTCATAATGTACTTTAGTTCTTTTTGGCCACAAATTCCTTCTTTCTCTACAGATCTGAGAAGTAGACTATCCTTTGTTCTAATTTGCTTGTAGTATCACTCTTTATGTCTAAATCATGAGCCCATTTAGATCTTATCTTGGTATAGTGTTAGGTGTGGGTCAATGCCTAGTTTCTGCCATACTAATTTCCAATTTCCCCAACAATTTTTGTCAAAGAGTAAGTTCTTATCCCAGAACTGGGGTCTTTGGGTTTAACAAACACTAGATTACTAAACTCATTGATTATTGTATCTTGTGAACTTCACCTATTCCATTGACTGACTACTCTATTTCTTAGTACCAAATGGTTTTGATGACCATTGCTCTGTAATATAATTTTAGGTCTGGTACAGCTAGGCCACCTTCATTTGCATTTTTTTTTCATTAATTCCCTTGATATTCTTGACCTTTTATTCTTCCAGATGAACTTTGTTACTATTTTTTTCTAGCTCTGTAAAATAATTTCTTGGGAGTTTGATTGGTATGGCATTGAATAAGTAGATTAATTTAGGTACTATTGTCATTTTTATTATATTAGTTTGGCCTACCCAATTGATTAGATCTGACTTTATTTGTGTGGAAAGTGTTTTATATTGATGTTCATATAGTTCTTGACTTTGTCTTGGCAGGTAGACTCCCAAATATTTTTTATTATCTACAATTATTTAAAATGGAATTTCTCTTTGTATCACTTGCTGCTGGACTTTGTTGGCATTGTAAAAATGCCGATGATATATGTAGATTTATTTTGTATTCTGAAACTTTGCTAAAGTTGTGAATTATTTCTAGTAGTTTTTTCATCAATTCTCTAGGATTCTCTAAGTATATCATCATATCACCTGCAAACAGTGATAATTGGTTCCCAATTACCTACTCTAATTCCTTTAATCTCTTTTTCTTCTCTTATTGCTAATGCTAATATTTCTAATATAATATTGAATAGTAATGGTGATAGAGGGCAACCTTGGTTCACGCCAATCTTTTTGGGAATATTTCATCCCAGTCTTTCTGGAAATGGTTCTAGCTTATCCCCATTACATATGACTTACTAAAATTGTGAGATGTTTCTAATAGCTTTTTAGTTAATTCTCTAGGATTCTCTAAGTATATCATCTGCAAACAGTGATAATTTGATTTCCTCATTAACTAGTCTAATTCCTCACAAAAATATTTGTAGCAGCCCTTTTTTTGTGGTGGCAAAGAATGGGAACTTAAAGAAATGCTCATCAGTTGAGGAATGGCTGAATAAGTTGTGGTATATGAGTGGAATGAAATACCATTGTGCTATAAGAAATTCCAATGAGCAGGCAGATTTCAGAAAAGCCTGGAAAGACTTACTAGGAGAATATTGTACACAACAACACCAACATTGTGTGATGATCAACTGATGGACTTAGCTCTTCTCAGCAATGCAATGATCCAAGACAATTCCAATAGATTTAAGGAAAAATGCTATTCACATAAAGAGAAAGAAATATAGAGTCTGAATGCAGATCAAAGTATACTATTTTTACTTTTCCCCCCCATTCTCATGGTTTTTCCTTTTTGTTCTGTTTCTTCTTTTACAACATGACTAATGTGGAAATGTGTTTGATATGATTGCCCATATACAACCTATATCAGATTGCTTGCTGTCTTGGAGAGGTGTCAGGGGAGGAAGGGAGAGAAAAAAATTGGAATTCAAATTCTTATAAAAGTGAATGTTTAAAAATATCTTTATGTGTAATTGGAAAAAATAAAATACTATTAAGTAGAGGAAAGGATTAAATTATTTGTATTAGGAAAAAAAAAGACAGAAATGAAAGGATTTGGACAGGTTAGACTTTAGCCCAATTTAAGTCTCACCTACCACAATATTCCAAGTGACTATTCATATGGATTAGTTTGATCCCAAGAACTGAAAGAAGAGATTCAGTTTCTTTTTGGGGGATATGACAACATTCCAGAGTGCTATTCTGGAGAAATCTTCAAAATATGACAGAAATACTTCATAAATAGGCTTTCCCCAAAATGAATAACAGGGTCTTCAGCTACCAGACACTCTACACACCATGAGAATCAGCAATGGGACAGCTCCAGAAAATTCCCAACACACAAAGGATTCACAAGAACCTATGAACAAACACAGAAATAAAAAATTCTCAAATAGCCCATGAGACTCTCCTGCAAAGGCAGAGACTATTTTAAAGATTGCTGAATGAATGCTTCTCATTCACAGCAGACATGAATCCTTGGAGCCACTCTCAGTAATGGTGAAGATGGCAAATCACACTCTCACCCTCTAATCTTTCAGCTATAGGGCCTTACTATTTTGAGAATATTTTCATCTTTCAAGATTCAAGATGTGGAGGATTCTTCTCCTGGGAAGCAGAATTGATTTGTTGTGTTGTTAGATTTCTAGCCCTAACAATTTAATTTAGGAAATCATGAACTCTTGGGAACTTTCAAACTTGCATAGAAAGTCCATTCTCAGGAACTCTACTCTCTGAACAGTGTTCAGAAAAGGAAACAGAAAAGCAGAAGCTCACTGGGAACCAGAGGTTTAGGGACTTCCCTCTCAGGTTTACCAAGCAGGACTATTACGGGTTGTGATCACTATTTCTGAGTGGGGTGGGAGGGGAGGAAAGGAGGAATTCTTTCCCCTCGTTTCTTTCAGTTACTCTATTCTAAAAGGCCACAGGAGAGAAAACACAGGAAAAGAAAGGCTGAACTATTTCCCAGCTTCATTGTAATGTCTATGGGGAAAGAGTGGTTCCTTTGACTGTCCCTGTCCCCTTACAGTAGGAATAAAGGTGAAGGAGGACCAGTCAGAGGATTTTCTACTGATACTGTGGAGTTGTTTGGTTCTTCACGACTCTTTTTGAGGTTTTCTTGGCAGAAATAATGAAGTGGTTTGCCATTTCTTTCTCCGGCTCACTTTATAGGTGAGGAAACCGAGCCAAAAGAGGTTAAGTGACTTGCCTGAGATCACATGGCTAGTATTCAAACTCAGCAAAATGAGTCTTTTTGACTCTAAGCCCAGTGCTCTATCTACTGTACCACCCAGAGAAATTTCACACATTCCTTAAGTAAGGTACTAAAAGTGCAAATCCACCTTCATCATTGTCCAAGAACTATAATTCCTTCTGGTTGACTGGGGAAAATTCATTAAATTTATCAAAGGCTTTTCCAATCATCCCTCTTATAGAGAGAAGATACTCCCTACTGCTAGAACTGTCTAGAAATGGACTGTCTCTTTTGAAATAGTGAGTTAATTGTCAGAGGTCAAATGATTATTGGTCAAAGAGGTAGCTTTGTATGTTGTATGAAGCATTGAATATGGCATCTGAGCATCTTGGGCTCAAATCCCACCCTGAAACTACCTGAATGGCCTTGGGCAAATAACTTTATCTCAGTGATCTCACAGATACAATGAGGGTATTAGATTAAATGACCTCTAAATTCCCTTCCAGGTCTACATCTATTATCCTACATTGAAGTTGGTATTCCACTTCTAAGCAGGGGAAGGTTGAACTAGATAGCTTCTAAATTAGGTGCCTCAGTGGATAGAACATGATGCTCAAAGTTAGGAAGACTCCTCTTCCTCAATTCAAATATGGCCTTAGACACTTACTAGCCTCAGTTCCTCAGGTATAAAATAAGCTAGGGAAGGAAAATATCAAATTCCAATATTTTTGCCAAGAAAACACCAAATGGAGTCAAGAGTCAGATTTGACTTACTAAACAAGAATAGTTTCTTCCAATTCTATGAATGGACAATATCTTCTAAATTCTCTTGAAGTTTTAATATTCTTTGTTCCCCTGATTCCTTCCATTGCTTACATTTCATGTTCTGGGTTTATCTTGGTCTATTCTGGATCTGAATTCAATGTTCTGTTTTCTCAGATTTCTTCCATTTCTTCCATTCTCTATTCCATTCTATAAGGTCTCTTTTAATTCTAGTGTTTAATTTTTTATTGTAATGATCCTTCTAGCTCTAACAGTCTATTCTGGGGTTCCTTCCAAATGTTAGAATACATTATATTCTAAGGTTACTTTCCACTTGACATTCTTTGTTCCAAGGTGTCTTTGAACGCTGATAATCTATGTCTTTAAGAAAATCTCCAACTAAATTCAAGGGGGGTTGAATACTATTGCTATTTGTCCTTTGTTTTTGAAGAAGACCAATGAAGTGAAGTGCAAAGCCATCAGCCTCAGCTCTCTTCTAGAGCCATCAAAGTCCAATGGCAAGACATATGCCAACTGGCAATGGCCCTAGCTGCAGTAGATGATCTCAGCATCTTTGAACCAAGCCCAAAGTGTTCCACACCCCATACTTCAGCCATCTTCATGGCCATTGGAACAACTGCTCTTATTCACCTATTCCACTAGGAGAAGTTTTTGTGTATTGGGGATAGACATCCCCATAACTCACTGACAGTCCTGAGGCCTGATGGTTACTCTCAAGCTGGTTTAGCCTATCTTCAGAGATGGTTTTGCTGGGAAGTGGCTGCTGCACATGCTACAGCTTCTTGGAACCACAGGTAAAAATTGGATGACACTTGGATATCAAACATGGATGAATAGTCCTGAAAATGGCTCAGCAGCCCTCACACCCCATCAGATCTTAAAGAGCCTAGCACAGTGTTTTACATACAGAAGGTATTTAAAAATAATTATCAGATTCAATTTATTTTAAAGCACAAGATCATTCTAATTAATACTTAACTATATGACTTTGGGAATGTTATTTGCCTACTTGGACCTTAGTTTCTTTATATGTAAAATTAGGGGGTTAAATTCATCGATCCCTAAGAGTCCTACCATCTCTAAATCCTTTGTTCTGATGATAAAACAAAATAGATGATGCCATACTTCTTTCTCTAGTGCTTCAGGTTGCCCAGTCAGTTCAGGATTCTGGAAAATAACTCCTCTCTCTTAGCCCTTGATGTTTTTGCCTGGGAATCACTGAGCATACTGGACAGCCTCCATCCTCCACCCTGGTGGATCAAGAAGGCCTCTTTTATTATTTCCTGGTGTGCAAAAAAAGGACTGCAGAGTGACTCAGCAAAAGAGGATTACAGCAGAACTACCCCCAGCTGTCGCAAACCAGCCCCATCACTACAGATGCAACATATGCTGCTGCAAGAATCTTGGTAAGGTGTTCAGAAAATTCTTAAAGAGCCTCTCAGGGGAATTCCTGATCTGTTATATCTAAGCAAAAGAGAGAGAAAGGAGGCATGTACCAGAGAAGGATGATTAAATTGTTCTGGACAGTTATGGAATGAATAACAGAGATATTGATTTGGAGAGAAAGAAAAAGCTTTGTCAGGCGGGCGTGGCATAGAGCATTGAAAATCCTGGCTGAATCGGATCAGCTTCAGAAAGGGAGAGCAAGTCCATTCAAGAATCTGTGTGTGAGCAGGTGATAGAACCAAGAATTCATACCCTAGGGAGTCAAATCCAGTCTGCGAACCCTGATGGAATCACAGTGGGTGTGCATGAAAAAAACCAATAATCCTTGGCTGAAAATCCTGGGTCAGTCCCTTGTGGTAGGAGAGTGACAAAGGGGTGGAGTGGGAGGTGGGGCAGTTCTGTTCAGTGAATTGAACTGGTGGCACAGCACCATTGATTTATAAAAGGTGGCCTAGCAAAAAATAATAAACAGAGATCTCCATCTGTGACTAACTCTCTATTTGCGCAAGCAGATGGAGAAGAAAGTCAGACTGGCATCTGCTGTGAACTGGGGATATTCTCTGTAATTTTGAGGTGGATGAGTAAAGACTAGAAATCCTATGCTAAAATCATTCTCAAGAAGCAGTGTAGTATAATGGAAAAGATCACTAGCTTTGGAGCCTGAGGAACTGAGTTCAAATATTATCTCTGCAGCAACTGGGCAATTCATTTAAATTCACTGATCCTGAGATCTTGGAAGATCTCTAAGATCCTATGTAACTCTCTATGAATTCATGAGGTGCCTATGGATTTTTTTTTTTTTTTGGCTTTTAAAACAGCTTTTATTGACATATTTTGCTTTTACATCACATACATTTCCCATTCTCTCCTCCATTCCCCCTCCTAGAGCCACTCCTACAAGAATAAGAGGAAAAAGTAGTTTAGCAAAGGTAACCAACATAGCAAAAAAGCCTGACATTCTAAGCAGTGTTCCCCTATATGTCTTACTCTCTTTCCCTATATTCATTTTTTAACCTAACAATAATATTCTGTTACTTACATATTATTATTTGCCTTTGGCTTTTCAAAACCAAATGAATACAAAATGCCTGTGAATTTTTAAATACATTTTTGTTATTATTTTTATATCATGATGGTTTCCTTCAACATCCTTCCCTCTTTCCTCCTAGAGAACCATCTCATATAACAATAGTATTTTTAAGGACCAAAAAAGTAAAAAAAAAGAGGAAAAAAATCATCGTAATTGGTTAATACAACAAAAGTCTGAAAATATATGTAATGTGCAATAATTATGAACTTGCAAAGGAGTGGCATGGGAGTGTCTTTTCATATTCCTTCTTTCAATTTTGCAGCATTCACTTTTAATTTATATATGTGTCAGCGTGCATATGTGGTCATTCTTTCCATTTAGTTTTTAAGTCATTATGTATATTGTTTTCTTGGCTCTGCTTACTCTACCATGCTTCATGCATGGTCTTTCTTCATGCAGATCTTTCCATGCTTCATTATATTCATTATTTCTTGTAGTACAATAATATTAAATTACAGTACCACAGTTTGTTTAGTCCTTTCCCAATCATTGGGCATCTTTTGTTTCCAATTCTTTGCTATCATAAAAAAAAAAAAAGTGCTATTATAAATACTTTCATGTATATAGGTACTTATCAGAAAAACTGTGTCCGTGGAATAAAAATTGGAAAGATTTTGAAGGCAGTCCTACCCTTAGAATACAACTGACTCCATGATACTTACCAATTCTGTTTAGTTTATAAGATCATAGATTCTGAGCTGGAGGGGACCTTGGAGGTCATTAAGCTCAACTCCACCCCCACCTCCAACTGCCCTAACACTGTCTCTTTTTTCAGATAATGGAACTAAGACACAAAGAGTGACAAAGAAGACACACGAATAGCAAGTGAGTGAGATGTCATTTGAGCTCAGATTTTTCTGACTCCAGTTTCCTGTCCACTCACTATACAGTGTTGCCTGCTAGTTCAGTCAGTTTTAGTTCAATTGAATTAAATTTGATAATTATTTTTTAAACACCTACTCTATGCAAAACACTATTCTAGGCTCTGTGGGAGATGCAAAACTTAGATAAGATGCAGTCTTTGCTATTTGAGAATTTGTAACCCAGACAGATAATGATATAACAACTTTTCCAAAAAAAAAGTTAAGAAGTTAAAAACTTTTTTCAATTCATGGTTGGTGAGCTCAGGGCAGGGTGACCTGAAAGATCATTAGAGACTTTCAATTTAATTAAATTCAATGGAACAATCGCTTGCTAAATATTTACTATTTCAGAGCACTATACTTGGCACTGGAAAAAACACTGAGTCTAAAAGTATAACCTTCTCCTGCTTATCCTCCCTTCCACCCCCTTTGGAGCTCACAGCTTAATAGGTGAAAGAGACAAATACCAACAACTCTAATAAATGATGAGTGGTCCAGAGAAACAAGTATAAAGCTTATGGGATGCTTTTATGGAGCTCAGTGGATAGAATACTAGACCTGAAGTCAGAAAGAGTTAAAATCAGCCTCATTTATTAGTTTGTGACCCGGAGCACATCATTTAATCTCTGTTTGATGTAATCCACTGGAGAAGGAAATGGCAAACCACTCCAGGATCTCTATCAATAAAGCTCCGTATGGGGTCATAAAGACTGGGACATGACTGAACAGCAACAACTGTATTCATTTATCCATTAATTCATTAATTTATTAACTGTGTTATTAAAAACTTAATATTGGATATCTATCCAACCTAATAAAATTGATTAGTAACTGTGTACATTTAAATTAATTAAACACAGAAAATATTGCAACAGTTTTTCAGTCATTCCCTCTAAAATCTCTATCTGGATTCTTTCTTAGTTTCTTCTCTTTCACTTTTATGCTTATGTGTTTGTGTTTTCACTCCCTTCTGTTTTGTTGTTGTTGTTGCTGTTTGTTTGTTTGTTTGTTTGTTTTAATATTTGCATTATTTCCTAAAGGTCTTTCCTGAGTGTTACAAAATGTCTTATGGGTATTGCTTGACACTAATGTAACACAGTTTTCTTTACTCTTTCCCCTAAAGCAAATAAGTTTGCATTCAAGATTTCTGAGATTAGTAAGTATTGGTCTAAGGAGAATGTGGAAGGCAGGAGAGAAGAGGGGAAGCAGGCATCTGAGATCCTGACTAATTTTATTGAATAAGATTACAGACATAAAAGAAATAAGGAGAAAGTGGGTTGGATGTTTTCCTATCAAAATGCTTGCTCTAAACGTGGAAAAATACCGAGCAGAGGATAAATGGCACTATGCACCCCAAATGCTGATATCTCAGGAGAGGGGAAGAAGTGTGCTTCCATGTTTTCTCCTTCTGGCTCCATCCTGGTACCTTGTTTGCTATTTTCTGAAGGCATTGGGGTGAGGAGGTACTCTAGGGAATGGAATACCTCGTTTTGACAGGATTCTTCCTAAAGCTGGACTGTCATTTGCCCTTTGATGCTACTTCATCTCAACTGAAGTTGCCCTTAGAGATAGCACTCTCATTTTGCATGATCACGAGGTCAAAGAATTAGATGAAAAGTAGATACTCCTTTGGAAAGATTGGGAATAGCTTCTTTAGGCTCCATAGTCAGAGCAAAAAAAAAAAAAAAAAAAAAAAAAAAAGAACCCGATGCATTGAAGGATGACCGATTTGGTTGGTAGAGAATAGCCTAGATGAAAAAAAAAATTGATCAAGACTTTATTTGAATAAAGCCTAAAGATGCCAATAGCTATGACAACAGAGAAAAGTCAGTAATAAAAATCAATTCATATTTCTATGGTGCTTTAGAATTACTCGAGGAATTATCAATTATTATATAATTTAATCTTCATAATGGTCCTTTCCAAGTATTAGTGTTTCTGTTTTTTAAATGAAGAAGCTAAGGCTCAGAGAGGTAATGGTGACTTCTACAAAGTCACAAAACTCATAAATGGCAAGGATAAAACTTGAAATTTTATCCTTAAGTTTTTCAGCTTCAAATCCAGTGATTTTTCTTTCCTTCCTTCTTTCCTTCCTTCCTTCCTTCCTTCCTTCCTTCCTTCCTTTCTTTTTTCTTTCTTTCTTTCTTTCTTTCTTTCTTTCTTTCTTTCTTTCTTTCTTTCTTTCTTTCTTTCTTTCTTTCTTTCTTTCTTTCTTTCTTTCTTTCTTTCTTTCTTTCTCCCTCTCTCTCTCTCTCTCTTTTTCTCCCTCTCTCTCTCTCTTTCTCTTCCTTTTTTTTTGCTATATCACAGTGCTTCCACAAACAAAATCTTTTTTGTGTTATTTATTTTCGGTATGATACTTATCTGAGATGAACAAAGTTGTCTTTGTGATTGTATCTATCATGAGCCAATATGCAGAGGGCAGGATATTGTTGGGGGAAAGTGTGTTTTTCTCTGCTGAGCCAAATGCTTATTTGTAATCAGCAAGTACTAAACAGAGAACTATATCCTTTATTTTCAATACATTTTAGACATTTATGTTACTAAAGCTATTGTCTGTAGTCTACAAAAGCCTGTCTATTTCCTTTTTGTGTTTTCTTCAAAGATAGTCTTGACATGTGAATAAATCATTCCTATAGAGATTTTATAAAAATAGAAAAAATAGATTTATGAGTCTATAGTTGTTAATGATTTGGGTTTTTTTTTTAATAGAATGATTTGTAATTTTCATCACTCTATCAACTGCTGTTCTATTTAAGGCATTTTGAAAATTTATCCTTCATTCTTTCAATGTTTTATCAATTCCAGCATAGATTTCTTCTTAAACTATATGATTTTTTCTAGTTCTAAAAGGGGACATCCAAAGAATTATCAGCCATTAGTAACTATATACTTATTTTTATCTCAATAAGGTAATTATGAGAATGGTCTACACATACATATAAATGTATAATTATTGAAAACATAAGAAGGGAATTGACCAACTTTTATGGATTGCCTTGATAGTAGACTCATAGCTTTGTAGTCACCAAGTAACCAAGAGATATGAGACTATAAGAACTCTTCTGTATCTATTGTTTGATGATTTTGAAACATTGCACTTCACAGAATGAAACATCTTTAAAGACTCTTTTCTAAAAAGACTTCTCTTATGTTAACAACATAATGGAGATAACAACATTACAGAGATAACTTTGCTCAATAATTTGCTGAGGATCATCACCAAATAAGGTATAAAATAAGAATAGATTGTCTTATCTGAGTTGTTTACAAAGGCTAAATTATAGAATTTGAGACTTAGAAGGAAATTCAGCAGTTATCTAGTCTAGCCCATACATGAACAGAATCTCTGCTACAATATGCCTGACAAATGATCATCTAGCATTTACTTAAGGACATTCAGAGAGGGGAAACCTACTACTCTCAAGGCAGCCCATTTATTTTTGGGACTGTTCTAACTGTTAGCAAGTTTTTCCAAGTATTGCTGCTTTGCATCTTCCATTGCTTCTGGTGCTGTCTTCTGCATAGAACGAGTCTATTTGACAACTCTTAAGTACTTGAAGACAGCTGTCATGAATCCTTTCCAGTATCCTTTGTTCTTTTCTCTAGACTAAACCTTCCCATTTCCTTGTATTATGAACTCGAGGCTCTTCTTGATTGTGCTCCAGTTTATCAATGTGTTTAAAAATAGGTGAACATACACTGCAGATGAGTTTTGATAAGAGCAGAGTACAACTGGGACAATTATCTCCCCATTCCTAGAAGCTTTGCCTTTCTTGCAGCCAAGAATTCATTAGCTTGTTTGGCTACCACATCACATTGCTGACTATAAATGTTTGACGGAGAGTTCAAACTGAAAAACTATACATCACTGAAGTCAAGATTCTCCAAGTGTTATTTTCAGATGACATGGTGCTAATTACATTTCTCCCTGGAGCTCTATCAAACTTCCTCAAACGAAATCCATACTGTGTTGATAGAGAAAACTCTAACCATCTACTCTTTTTTAAAAAAGTGCATGAAAACTTTTATTGCTTAGATGATGACATCCAGTTTGATGAGCAATATATAATCTATCAGTATATATGTTTTGGAATGGTATTTCACATGGACAATGGTATGGGCATAGGGCTGAATAGTAAGAGGTATTTTGACTGTATTGCATTTGAGATAACATGAGGTTCTTTCAATAATCCCAAATGGCCTGCTGCCACAAAAGCCCATATGTTTAAAATCAGTGTTCTCCTGGTGATGCTATGTGGCAGTGAATTATGGTACAGCATGAGTTTAGAAGAATCAAAATGGAAGGTAACTTAAAGAGCAATGGCAAGAGTCCTATTAGATTCAAGTTGACTGTTGCCTCTCATCAATGACAGTTACTCATCAGCAACAGGTAAAATATTAGCAAGCATATGAATAATTGGAAAAGAAGATAGTCTGGTCATATGTAAGAATTTAGAATAGCAGATGGACAGCCCAAATACTTCACTGATAACACTAAGATACTTAAAGAATCAGAGAAAGACCTTTGATACATTGGATGGCCTTTCTATGCAACATTCACGAATAAATATGGAAAATAATCATATAAGATAATAGGAATAGAAGGATTGATGTCTATACTAGAACAGGGCTTCTTAAACTTTTTCTACTGGTGACCACTTTTTGTTTGAGAAATTTCTACATGACCCTGGGAAATATAGTTATATAAAATAAATATACAAATCAAACATTTACTGATGATGAATCATAATTTTATGACTTCCACCTTCAATTATGAGACTCCATATGGGATCACAAACTATAATTTAAGAAAGTAGATACTGGAATGAAATACCTAGATTTAGGTAGACTCAAACACATGTCTGAATGGAAGTGATTATCTTTCCCCAACTCAATTCTCTTCTAAATGTTTCTATTTAGAGAATTTTCACATCGTAGTCATCTTTGAATCTTCCTTCTCCCTTTCTTACTTCCCATTCAACCAGTTATTAATTTTTGTTCATTTTACCTCCAGTCTTTTTTGCATCTGCCCCTCTCCTTTTTTTTTTTTTTTTTTGATGCATATGACTTTTCCCTAATCAGTACCTTCATCACTTCTTATCAACAGTATTATAATGGCCTCCTAATTTTATTTCCAATCTTCACCTTTTCCCATTCTCACTATATCCCAAAGATATAGATCTTATCATGTCACTTTATTGGTATCTTCTTCAATTCCCTATGTGCTTTTAGGATGAAATACAAATTTAAGACCTTCTAAACTTTAGCTCCAATCTACCTTTCTACATTTCATATGACTTTCCTTCATGAACTATCTATACTGATTCCAATATTCATTTCCTGATTCTGCACATTTGCAGAAGTTGTCCTCTCTGGCTAAAATGCTCTCCCTTCTCATCTCTGACTCTCAGAATTCTTGTGTGCCATCAGTGTTTATCTTGTGTCACTTTCTCCATGAAGAATTTTCTGATTCTCCTCAACTATTAATGCTTTCTCCCCTTTCAAATTACTATATATATATATTTCTATTTTGTGCCCTTTCTTCTCAGTTAAACATAAGCTCCTTGAGGAAAGGAACTACTCCATTTCTCATTTTTGCATATCTAGCATCTATCTTATCATGTTGCAAATATTCCTTCATTTGAATTGAAGTTAACATTCTCATCTCTTCTGCTAAACTGCAAGTTTCTTGAAATTGGGGACTGTGTTCTTATTCACATCTATTGCCTTCATAGCATTTTGCTTAGGATCTTTGCATATAATAGTAGCTTAATAAATGTTCACTGATAAAATTGAATTCTATTCTGAGTCTGACCTTTCTTTTGACCAGACAAAATAACTTGGTATGAAGACTAAACTCATAGAAAAGACTGCCTAAGAATCAAACTGAAGCCAAAGCAAGCCTGTCCCTGGCCAGATGCATTGTTTTAGCTTCAGATTTAGCCTTGAGGCAAGGGAGGAGAAGGATGAGTGATTTATAGAAATGGAC